>NW_027439077.1:0-359563 GCF_033958435.1 Carettochelys insculpta
CCTGGCTACCAATGTGGGGAGAGGACCCTGGCATCTGGCCCCCAGTGCAAGTAGGACCCTGGCGTCCGGGCCCCAATGCGGGGAGAGAACCCCGGTGTCCAGGCCCCAATGCGGAGAGAGAACCCAGGTGTCCAGGCCCGAGTGCGAGTGGACCCCGGCATCCGGGCCCCAGTGCGGGGAGAGGACCCAGGTGTCTGGGCCCCAGTGCGGGGAGAGGACCCAGGCGTCCGGGCCCCAGTGTGGGGAGAGGACCCCGGTATCCAGGCCCCAGTGTGGGGAGAGGACCCCGGTATCCAGGCCCCAGTGTGGGGAGAGGACCCCGGCATCCGGGCCCCGCTGCAGGGAGAGGACCCCGGCGTCCGGGCCCCAGTGTGGGGAGAGGACCCCGGCATCCGGGCCCCAGTGTGGGGAGAGGACGCCGGCGTCCGGGTCCCGGTGCGGGGAGAGGACCCCGGTATCCAGGCCCCGCTGCGGGGAGAGGACCCCGGCGTCCGGGCCCCGCTGCGGGGAGAGGACCCAGGCGTCCGGGCCCCAGTGCGGGGAGAGGACCCAGGCGTCCGGGCCCCAGTGCGGGGAGAGGACCCCGGCCTCCGGGCCCCAGTGCGGGGAGAGGACCCCGGTATCCAGGCCCCAGTGCAGGGAGAGGACCCAGGCGTCCGGGCCCCAGTGCGGGGAGAGGACCCAGGCGTCCGGGCCCCAGTGCGGGGAGAGGACCCAGGCGTCCGGGCCCCAGTGTGGGGAGAGGACCCCGGCGTCCGGGCCCCAGTGCGGAGAGAGGACCCCGGCGTCCGGGCCCCAGTGCGGAGAGAGGACCCCGGCGTCCAGGCCCCGGTGCGAGTAGGACCCCGGCGTCCGGGCGCGGCGGCTGAGGGTCCCTGCCCCCCTGCAGGAGCTGCGCCCCGCGGCCGCTGCCTGGGAAGCTGGAGGCGCTGCACGGCTGCGTTGCCTCCCTGGTGCGCGACCCGGTGCAGCCGCCGGTGTGGGAGCAGCTGGGGCAGATCTACGAGTCGGAGCAGGAGCTGGAGGAGGCGGTGCGGTGCTACCAGAACGCCGCCCGCTACCAGCGCGGGGACTACGGCGCCTACAGCGAGATCAGCGCCCGCATCGGCCGCCTGCAGCAGGTGGGGGGGTCCAGGCTGGGCCGGTTCATTGGAACGATCGGAGGGGGGTTCCAGGCTGGGCCGGCTCATTGGAACGATCGGAGGGGGGTTCCAGGCTGGGCCGGCCCATTGGAACGATCGGAGGGGGGTTCCAGGCTGGGCCAGCTCATTGGAACGATCGGAGGGGGGTTCTAGGCTGGGCCAGGTCATTGGAACGATCGGAGGGGGGTTCTAGGCTGGGCCGGGTCATTGGAACGCTCGGAGGGGGGTTCTAGGCTGGGCCGGGTCATTGGAACGATCGGAGGGGGGTTCCAGGCTGGGCTGGCTCATTGGAACGATTGGAGGGGGGTTCTAGGCTGGGCCGGCTCATTGGAACGATCAGAGGCAGGTTCTAGGCTGGGCCGGTTCATTGGAACAATCAGAGGGGGGTTCTAGGCTAGGCCGGCTCATTGGAACGATCGGAGGGGGGTTCTAGGCTGGGCTGGCTCATTGGAACGATCGGAGGGGGTTCTAGGCTGGGCTAGGTCATTGGAACGATCGGAGGGGGGTTCTAGGCTAGGCCAGCTCATTGGAACGATCGGAGGGGGGTTCCAGGCTGGGCCAGGTCATTGGAACGATCGGAGGGGGGTTCTAGGCTGGGCCGGGTCATTGGAACGATCAGAGGGGGGTTCCAGGCTGGGCCGGCTCATTGGAATGATCGGAGGGGGGTTCCAGGCTGGGCCGGCTCATTGGAACGATTGGAGGGGGGTTCTAGGCTGGGCCGGCTCATTGGAACGATCAGAGGCAGGTTCTAGGCTGGGCTGGCTCATTGGAACAATCAGAGGGGGGTTCTAGGCTAGGCCGGCTCATTGGAACGATCGGAGGGGGGTTCTAGGCTGGGCTGGCTCATTGGAACAATCAGAGGGGGGTTCTAGGCTAGGCCGGCTCATTGGAACGATCGGAGGGGGGTTCTAGGCTGGGCTGGCTCATTGGAACGATCGGAGGGGGTTCTAGGCTGGGCTAGGTCATTGGAACGATCGGAGGGGGGTTCTAGGCTGGGCTGGCTCATTGGAACAATCGGAGGGGGGTTCTAGGCTAGGCCAGCTCATTGGAACGATCGGAGGGGGGTTCCAGGCTGGGCCAGGTCATTGGAACGATCGGAGGGGGTTCTAGGCTGGCCTGGGTCATTGGAACGATCGGAGGGGGTTCCCCATCTAGTCTGTTGTGGGGAAATCATCCTGCTTCTTCCTCCTCCGCCCCCCATGTCCCCCCCAGGCCCAGCTGTGGAATTTCCACTCCGGCTCGTCCCTCCCCCGGGGCAAGGCCCTGCCCCCCCTGCAGCATGTATGGAATATCTTGCACCTCGAGGTGAGCGGCCGGGAGGGGGCCCCGGGGTGGGGGGCTGTGCTCCTACCTGTGGGGGGACCAGCAGGGTGGGGGTGTTGGTGGAAGATCCCAGGACTGGGAGGGACCAGCAGGGTTGGGGGGCTGGTGGTGGGCAGGGTCTCCTAGGACTAGGGGGGTCCGGCAGGCATGGGGGGCTGGCAGGGGGGACCCCAGGACTGGGGGGGCAGAAGGGTGGGGGGGCTGGTGGGGGACCCCAGGACTCGGGGTACTGGCAGGATTGGGGGGTCAGGTGGTGTGGGCAGGAGAGGGGGACCCCAGAAGTGGGGGGGTGGCAGGGTGGGGGGCTGACTGGGATGTCTGTGGGGGGAGCAGGAAGGAAGGGCTGGGGGGGTCGCTCTTACATGTGGGGCGGGGCCCTCAGCTCACGGCTGTTCCCCCCCCCCCCTCGCCCCCCAGAAGCGGAATTTCTCAGCCAAGCGAAGCCCCCAGCTGAAGCGGCCGGCGCCCCTCCCGGAGCCCCCCGCGGCCCAGCCCGGGCCCCCCGCCCCACCCCCGCCCCCCTCCGGGCCCAGTGAGGAGCTGCCCAGCCCCCGGAAGCGGCGGAGGAGCACCAGCCCGGAGCAGGTACCCCCGGCGGGGACGGGGGGTCTGGGGGGAGGGGAGGGGGATCCCCGGAGCAGGTACCCCCGGCGGGGACGGGGGGTCTGGGGGGAGGGGAAGGAAGGGGAGGGGGGTCCCCGGAGCAGCCCAGCCCCCACTCACCCCCTTGTTCCCCACGCAGAGTGGGAACCCACCTGGGCAGCCCCCGCCAGGGCCCGGCGCCCCCGGGAACCCCCACTACCAGCTGCCCCGGCCTGGGCTGTGGAGCCCCCTGCACGGCGAGCCGTGGGGCCCCGAGCGCAGGAACGTGGCTGCCCCGGAGAGACAGGTACATGCCCCCCACCTGCTCCCCTGCCCTGATCCAGAGACAGCCAGTCCTGCCCTGGGCCGGGGGGAGCCGGCGCCCCTAGGGGGGCCAGGCCCTGCCCCACTCCCTGCCCCTGAGCCAGCCAGTCCTGCCCTGGGCCGGGGGGAGCCGGCGCCCCTAGAGGGGCCAGGCCCTGCCCCACTCCCTGCCCCTGAGCCGGCCAGTCCTGCCCTGGGCCGGGGGGAGCCGGCACCCCTAGAGGGGCCAGGCCCTGCCCCATTCCCTGCCCCTGAGCCAGCCAGTCCTGCCCTGGGCCGGGGGGAGCCGGCACCCCTAGAGGGGCCAGGCCCTGCCCCATTCCCACCCCCTGAGCCAGCCAGTCCTGCCCTGGGCCGGGGGGAGCCGGCGCCCCTAGAGGGGCCAGGCCCTGCTCCATTCCCACCCCCTGAGCCAGCCAGTCCTGCCCTGGGCCGGGGGGAGCCGGCACCCCTAGAGGGGCCAGGCCCTGCCCCATTCCCTGCCCCTGAGCCAGCCAGTCCTGCCCTGGGCTGGGGGAGCCGGCGCCCCTAGAGGGGCCAGGCCCTGCCCCATTCCCTGCCCCTGAGCCAGCCAGTCCTGTCCTGGGCCGGGGGGAGCCGGCACCCCTAGAGGGGCCAGGCCCTGCCCCATTCCCTGCCCCTGAGCCAGCCAGTCCTGCCCTGGGCCGGGGGGAGCCGGCACCCCTAGAGGGGCCAGGCCCTGCCCCATTCCCACCCCCTGAGCCAGCCAGTCCTGCCCTGGGCCGGGGGGAGCCGGCACCCCTAGAGGGGCCAGGCCCTGCCCCATTCCCTGCCCCTGAGCCAGCCAGTCCTGTCCTGGGCCGGGGGGAGCCGGCGCCCCTAGAGGGGCCAGGCCCTGCCCCATTCCCTGCCTCAACCCCCTCTGACCCTCTCTCTCTCCCTCCCGCAGGAACCGAGGAACTCAGTCGCCCACCCTTTCCCCTACCCCTCCCCTGCCTATGGCTCGCACCCGCCCCCCCACCGCCTGCCCCCCACGCCTCCTGGCCCCCGCCCCCCCGCAGACAGCCATGGCTGCCAGGCCCGCCCCACTGGAAGTGACCTTAGCACCAGCCGGCTTCCCCGGGGGCGGTCGGAACCCAGCACCTCACCAGCCAGCGTCACCTGCGTGCCTTACGGCCCCCCGGCCGGCCCCCCCACCAGCAGGACCCCGCGGGGGGAGCCGGGCCCCGGATCGGTGAGTTGGGGGGCTGGCTGGAGTCCCAGAGGGGGGCTGTGGGCGTCCGGGGCGGGGGCTGCTCTGACCCAAGGGGATCCCTTGCGGGGGCAGGAGAACACAGGCTCTGTCTGGGGCGGAGGGGAACAGGGGGTCTGGCTGGGCTGGGGGGCAGGGGTTCTGGCTGGGGTGGGGGGCAGGGGGTCTGGTTGGGCTGGAGGACAGGGGGTCTGGCTGGGATGGAGGACAGGTGTCTGGCTGGGGGGCAGGGGTTCTGGCTGGGGTGGGGGACAGGGGGTCTGTCTGGGGGGCAGGGGTTCTGGCTGGGGTGGAGGACGGGTGTCTGGCTGGGGGCCAGGGGGTCTGTCTGGGCTGGGGGGCAGAGGGTCTAGCTGGGGGACAAGGGGACAGGGGGTCTGTCTGGGGTGGGTGACAGGGGGTCTGTCTGGGGGGCAGGGACATGGGTCTGTCTGGGGGCAGGGGGACAGGGGTCTGGCTGGAGCACAGGGGGACAGGGGGTCTGTCTGGGGGGCAGGGACACAGGGGGTCTGGCTGGAGCACAGATAGCTGCTGCAGCCGGGGCCATGCCCTGACCCCCCCTTTCTGTCCCCCCAGGCTCCCGAGCATTACCCCACGGCGGCGCCAGCCAGCCCGCCCCCCGAGACCGCAGAGCACCCACCCCCTCCGGCCCCCTGCCCGCCCCTTAGCCCTGCCCCCCAACCCCCCTCCAGCCGGCCCTGCCCTCCGCCGGAGCCGCCGGGCCCCCCGCCGCCCTCCCTGCCCTGGCTGAAAGGCGCCCGGCCTGAGGGGGGGGCCCGGCCCGGCGGGGCCCCCCTGGACCAGCTCCTCTTCGGGTGCGGGGGGGAGCCAGCCGGGCCCCGGGGGGGCTTCCCCGATTCCAGCACCAGCAGCCAGGGCTACGGGGGGGCCCCGGAGCCGCCCAGCCCCCCGCCTTCTCCCGCCCCCTCCCCACCTCCTCCTGCCTACCGCTGCGCCTTCGCCGAGCAGGGGCCCCCCGATTTCTGGCTGGAGGCACCCCCCCATGAGCCCCGGCCTCCCGAGGGCGGGGAGGGGGGCCGCCCGGCCTCCCCCGGCCCCCCAAATACCTCAGGAAGCTTCCGGCCCCCGCCCAGCCCCCCGCCCCCACCACCCCAGGCCTCCTACCCAAAGACGCTGCCCCCTGAGCCAGGCCCCCCACCAGAGAGCCCCGCCCAGCACCTCTTTGAATTCCCGGGGGCCCCTCTGGAGGACCAGTTCGAGGAGCCCCCTGAGTTCGCCAAGATCTTGCCCGACGGGTTGGCCAACATCATGAAGATGCTGGACGAGTCCATCCGGCGGGGGGAGGAAGAGGCGGGCCCGCCCCCCAGCTTCCCACCCCCCCCCGGCCCACTCCTGCCCGGTCCACCCCCCCTGGCCAGACCAAAGCCCCCTCCAGAGTTCCCCAAGCCGGAGCCACCCCGTCTGTACCCCTTTGGCAAGCGGGAGGAGGCCGGGGGCGGGCGGCTGCGTCCGCCTGAGGGGCAGCCCCAGGCCGGCCAGGGGGCTGCCCCGCCCCCTGTCTCTACCTCAGCCCCAGAGCCGGGGGAGCCGCGCCCCCTGAAGACGGAGTCGGAGGCGCTGGAGGAGATCAGCCGGGCCTGCGAGACGCTGGCGGAGCGGGCGGTGCGGGAGCCCAGCCCCCCAGCAGCCCCCCGGCCCCCCCGGAAGGAGAAGGGGCCCCGGCGGCACCGGCGGCACCGGCGGGAGGGCAAAGCCCCCAAGGAGCGGAGCCGGCAGGTGCTGGGCAGCCTGGACCCCCGGCAGAACGGGGCGCCCGCCCGGCGGGAGGAGAAGCCCGGCCCCACAGCCCCCGGCGGTGTGTGCCCGGCTGACCTGCTCAAGCTGCGGGCGCTGAGCGAGGGGCCCCCCAAGGAGCTCAAGATCCGGCTGGTCAAAGTGGAGAGCGGTGACCGGGAGAGCTTCATGGCGTCTGAGGTGGAGGAGCCACGCCTGCCCCTGGCGCAGCTCACCATCCGGCACAGTGCCGCCCAGGTGGTGCGCGCCAGCAAGTGAGTGGGCCTCTCTCGGCACCCCTGTCGGCACCCTGAGCCTCTATCGGCAACACCAGATCCCTTTTCGGCACCCCTGTTGGCACCCCCAGATCCTCTATCGGCACCCTTATCGGCACCCCCTATCGGCACCCCCAGATCCCCTATCGGCACCCCTATCGGCACCCCTATCGGCACAACTGATCCTCTGTTGGCACCCCCCGTTCCCTATCGGCACCCCCAGATCCCCTATCGGCACCCTTATCGGCACCCCTGTCGGCACACCTGATCCTCTGTTAGCACCTCCAGTTCCCTATCAGCAACCCCAGATCCCCTATTGGCACCCTATCGGCACCCCTGTCGGCACTCCCAGATCCCCTCTCGGCACCTCTATTGGCACCCTGATCCTCTATCGGCAACGCCAGATCCCTTCTCGGCACCCCTATGGGCACCCCCAGATACCTTATCGGCACACCTGATCCTCTATTGGCACCCACAGTTCCCTATCGGCAACCCCAGATCCCCTGTCAGCCCCCCTGTCGGCACTCCCAGATCCCCTGTCGGCACCCTGATCCTCTGTCGGCAACGCCAGATCCCCTTTCGGCACCCCTATCGGCACCCCCAGATCCCCTGTCGGCACTCCCAGATTCCCTACCCTGCACGCTCCCAGCTCGCCATCCGGCACAGTGCCAGCCAGGTGGTGCCTGCCAGCGAGTGGGGGGGGTCCCTGGGCACCCCCAGATCCCTCCCGACACCCCCAGAGCCTGTCCTGTGCTGGTGTGTGCCTCCTGCCAGCCCCCTGCTCTCCAGCCCCGCCCCCCCCCGCCACACCTACCCTCTGTGGGGCACCTCCAGACCCGTAGGGGCTGCACCCGGGGCCCAGCTCGGGCTGACACTCTCCCCACCCCCAGCAGCTCCGGCCCGGAAGGGGGGGATCCCCTGGCGGCCAGCAGGCCCCGCCCCACCAGCTCCTTCTGCCCCCAGGCACGCCAAGGTGAAGGGCAACTTCAAGGAGTCGTACCTGTCCCCGTCCCAGTCGGTCAAACCCCAGATCAACTCGGAGGAGAAGCTACCCCGAGAGAAGCTCAACCCCCCCACACCCAGCATCTACGTGAGTGGAGCTGCCTGGGGTCGGGGGGCGCTGGGCTGGGACACAGGAGGGCCCCCAGTGTGCGGGGGGGCCCAAGGGGGTGGGGATGCAGGAGAGGCCGGGGGAGGGGGAAGCCACGGAAGCAGCAGGGGCGTGGGGCTGGCGGGGGGGTGGGGCGGGGAGACCCGGGGGGCTCCCCCGGCGGGGGCTGGTCTGACCCTGGCTCCCTCGACAGCTGGAGAGCAAACGTGACGCCTTCTCGCCCGTCCTGCTGCAGTTCTGCACCGACCCCAAAAACCCCATCACCGTCATCCGGGGCCTGGCCGGCTCCCTGCGCCTCAGTGAGTGGGGAGACCTCCCCTGGGGGGCACCTCTCCGCTACGGGCGGTGGGGGTGCGGGTGGGGGGGAGCCGGCCCGTGTCTGTCTCCCCACGGTCGCATCCCCCTCCCCGCAGACCTGGGCCTGTTCAGCACCAAGACGCTAGTGGAGGCCAGCGGGGAGCACGCCGTGGAAGTCCGGACGCAGGTGCAGCAGCCCTCGGACGAGAACTGGGACCTCTCCGGCACCCGCCAGGTGTGGCCCTGCGAGAGCAGCCGTTCCCATACCACCATCGCCAAGTACGCCCAGTACCAGGCCTCGTCCTTCCAGGAGTCCCTGCAGGTCTGTTCGCACCCCACCGAGACGCGCACACACGGCCGGTGGGGATGGCCGGGGACGCCCAGCAGTGGGAGTGGAGTTAACACCCCAGACAGACGCACACAGACGGCCGGTGGGGATGGCCGGGGACCCCCAGCAGTGGGAGTGGAGTTAACACCCCAGTGAGACACACACACACGGCCGGTGGGGATGGCCGGGGGCCCCCAGCAGTGGGAGTGGAGTTAACACCCCAGAGAGACGCACACAGACGGCCGGTGGGGATGGCCGGGGGCTCCCAGCAGTGGGAGTGGAGTTAACACCCCAGAGAGACGCACACAGACGGCCGGTGGGGATGGCCGGGGGCTCCCAGCAGTGGGAGTGGAGTTAACACCCCAGAGAGACGCACACACACATGGCCGGTGGGGATGGCCGGGGGCTCCCAGCAGTGGGAGTGGAGTTAACACCCCAGAGAGACGCACACACACGGCCGGTGGGGATGGCCGGGGGCTCCCAGCAGTGGGAGTGGAGTTAACACCCCGTGAGACGCACACACACGGCCGGTGGGGATGGCCGGGGGCTCCCAGCAGTGGGAGTGGAGTTAACACCCCGTGAGACGCACACACACAGCCGGTGGGGATGGCCGGGGACGCCCAGCAGTGGGAGTGGAGTTAACACCCAGTGAGACGCACACACACGGCCGGTGGGGATGGCCGGGGGCCCCAGCAGTGGGAGTGGAGTTAACACCCCAGAGAGACGCATACACACGGCCGGTGGGGATGGCCGGGGGCCCCAGCAGTGGGAGTGGAGTTAACACCCCAGAGAGACGGACACAGACGGCCGGTGGGGATGGCCGGGGGCCCCCAGCAGTGGGAGTGGAGTTAACACCCAGAGAGACGCACACACACGGCCGGTGGGGATGGCCGGGGACCCCCAGCAGTGGGAGTGGAGTTAACACCCCAGACAGACGCACACACACGGCCGGTGGGGATGGCCGGGGGCTCCCAGCAGTGGGAGTGGAGTTAACACCCCAGACAGACGCACACAGACGGCCGGTGGGGATGGCCAGGGACGCCCAGCAGTGGGAGTGGAGTTAACACCCCAGACAGACGCACACAGACGGCCGGTGGGGATGGCCGGGGACCCCCAGCAGTGGGAGTGGAGTTAACACCCCAGACAGACGCACACACACGGCCGGTGGGGATGGCCGGGGACGCCCAGCAGTGGGAGTGGAGTTAACACCCAGACAGACGCACACACACGGCCGGTGGGGATGGCCGGGGCCCCCAGCAGTGGGAGTGGAGTTAACACCCCAGAGAGACGCACACACACGGCCGGTGGGGATGGCCGGGGACGCCCAGCAGTGGGAGTGGAGTTAACACCCCAGAGAGACGCACACAGACGGCCGGTGGGGTTGGGGTACTCCGGGCGGGGTGCAGAGGGCAGGCACACGGGGAGGGGCTTGGGGGTTGTGCTGGGGGGCTGTGAAGGGTCGGAGCACTGAAAGGATGGTGGATGGGGGGGGTTAGAGTTAGGGCTGGGGGCCTGCGCGGGGGCGTTCTGTCGGGGTGCTCTCTTTGACATGCTCTCTCTGGCGCAGGAGGACAAGGAGAGCGACGAAGAGGAGGGTGACGAACCTGACAGCACGACCGAGACGCCCCCCAGGTACGTGGGAGCTGTGGGGCAGCCCCCGGCCCCATTCCCTGCTCCGTTATCCCTTGGGCAGGGAGGGGGCTGGTCCGGGGGGGGGTGTCACCCCAATACGGCAGCGTGTCCAACCCCAGTAGCGTCGGGGGGGGCTGTGGCCCCAGTTTTCTTGTGAGGAGAGACTGAGGGGGTGATCCCGGACATGGGGCGGCCGGGGAGAGAGAGAAACAGGGACCCACACTGACCCCAATCTGTCCACAGCAGCAACACGGATCAGAAATCCCACCAGATCATCAAATTCGGGACCAACATCGACTTGTCTGATGCCAAACGGTGAGTGGGGGGCGGGTGCCACATTGTGGGTTTTCAGGGCACAGTTGACAGAGCCAAGCCAGGGCAGTGGGAATTAACACCCCCGAGAGACGCACACACACGGCCGGTGGGGATGGCCGGGGGCTCCCAGCAGTGGGAGTGGAGTTAACACCCAGTGAGACGCACACACACGGCCGGTGGGGATGGCCGGGGCCCCCAGCAGTGGGAGTGGAGTTAACACCCAGAGAGACGCACACACACACGGCCGGTGGGGATGGCCGGGGGCTCCCAGCAGTGGGAGTGGAGTTAACACCCCAGAGAGACGCACACACACATGGCCGGTGGGGATGGCCGGGGCCCCCAGCAGTGGGAGTGGAGTTAACACCCCAGTGAGACGCACACACACGGCCGGTGGGGATGGCCGGGGATGCCCAGCAGTGGGAGTGGAGTTAACACCCCAGTGAGACGCACACACACGGCCGGTGGGGATGGCCGGGGGCTCCCAGCAGTGGGAGTGGAGTTAACACCCAGTGAGACGCACACACACGGCCGGTGGGGATGGCCGGGGGCTCCCAGCAGTGGGAGTGGAGTTAACACCCAGTGAGACGCACACACACGGCTGGTGGGGATGGCCGGGGGCTCCCAGCAGTGGGAGTGGAGTTAACACCCCAGTGAGACGCACACACACGGCCGGTGGGGATGGCCGGGGGCTCCCAGCAGTGGGAGTGGAGTTAACACCCAGTGAGACGCACACACACGGCCGGTGGGGATGGCCGGGGGCTCCCAGCAGTGGGAGTGGAGTTAACACCCCAGTGAGACGCACACACACGGCCGGTGGGGATGGCCGGGGGCTCCCAGCAGTGGGAGTGGAGTTAACACCCAGTGAGACGCACACACACGGCCGGTGGGGATGGCCGGGGGCTCCCAGCAGTGGGAGTGGAGTTAACACCCAGTGAGACGCACACACACGGCCGGTGGGGATGGCCGGGGACGCCCAGCAGTGGGAGTGGAGTTAACACCCCAGACAGACGCACACACACGGCCGGTGGGGATGGCCGGGGGCTCCCAGCAGTGGGAGTGGAGTTAACACCCAGTGAGACGCACACACACGGCTGGTGGGGATGGCCGGGGGCTCCCAGCAGTGGGGGAGGAGTTAACACCCCAGTGAGACGCACACACACGGCCGGTGGGGATGGCCGGGGGCTCCCAGCAGTGGGAGTGGAGTTAACACCCCAGTGAGACGCACACACACGGCTGGTGGGGATGGCCGGGGGCTCCCAGCAGTGGGGGTGGAGTTAACACCCCAGTGAGACGCACACACACGGCCGGTGGGGATGGCCGGGGGCTCCCAGCAGTGGGAGTGGAGTTAACACCCCAGTGAGACACACACACACGGCCGGTGGGGATGGCCGGGGGCCCCCAGCAGTGGGAGTGGTGTTAACACCCTGTGAGACGCACACACAGACGGCCGGTGGGGATGGCCGGGGGCCCCCAGCAGTGGGAGTGGAGTTAACACCCCAGAGAGACGCACACACACATGGCCGGTGGGGATGGCCGGGGATGCCCAGCAGTGGGAGTGGAGTTAACACCCAGTGAGACGCACACACACGGCCGGTGGGGATGGCCGGGGACGCCCAGCAGTGGGAGTGGAGTTAACACCCCAGTGAGACGCACACACACGGCCGGTGGGGATGGCCGGGGGCTCCCAGCAGTGGGAGTGGAGTTAACACCCAGTGAGACGCACACACACGGCCGGTGGGGATGGCCGGGACCCCCAGCAGTGGGAGTGGAGTTAACACCCAGTGAGACGCACACGCACGGCCGGTGGGGATGGCCGGGGCCCCCAGCAGTGGGAGTGGAGTTAACACCCCAGAGAGACGCACACACACGGCCGGTGGGGATGGCCAGGGACGCCCAGCAGTGGGAGTGGAGTTAACACCCAGTGAGACGCACACACACGGCCGGTGGGGATGGCCGGGGACGCCCAGCAGTGGGAGTGGAGTTAACACCCCAGTGAGACGCACACACACGGCCGGTGGGGATGGCCGGGGGCTCCCAGCAGTGGGAGTGGAGTTAACACCCAGTGAGACGCACACACACGGCCGGTGGGGATGGCCGGGGCCCCCAGCAGTGGGAGTGGAGTTAACACCCCAGAGAGACGCACACACACGGCCGGTGGGGATGGCCGGGACCCCCAGCAGTGGGAGTGGAGTTAACACCCAGTGAGACGCACACGCACGGCCGGTGGGGATGGCCGGGGCCCCCCAGCAGTGGGAGTGGCGTGAACTCCCCATGGAGCCGCCCGAGGGGGGGGTGTCGGTGCCGTGGGGCCGGGCCGGGGGGGGAGGAGTGAGGGGCTCTGAGCGGTCTCTGCCCCCCAGGTGGAAGCCGCAGCTGCAGGAGCTGCTCAAGCTGCCGGCCTTCATGCGGGTGACGTCGAGCGGGAACATGCTGAGCCACGTGGGACACACCATCCTGGGCATGAACACCGTGCAGCTCTACATGAAGGTGCCGGGCAGCCGGACGCCGGGTGAGCGCCGGGGCCGTGCCGGGGTGGGGGCGGGGGTGGGGGCGGGGCTTGGTGCCCCCCATTGCGCGTGCGCACACACACACACACACACACACACACACGCACGCCCCACTCACGCCGGCCCCTCTCCGTCCCCGCAGGGCACCAGGAGAACAACAACTTCTGCTCCGTCAACATCAACATCGGGCCGGGCGACTGCGAGTGGTTCGCCGTCCACGAGCACTACTGGGAGACCATCAGCGCCTTCTGCGACAGGTCCGGGGCGGGGCCAGAGCACTTGGGGGCGGGGCCAGAGCACGGGGGGCGGGGCCAGAGCACAGGGGGGCGGGGCGTTACTGGGAGACCATCAGCGCCTTCTGCGACAGGTCCGGGGTGGGGCCAGAGCACTGGGGGGTGGGGCCAGAGCACTGGGGGGCGGGGCGTTACTGGGAGACCATCAGCACCTTCTGCGACAGGTCCGGGGCGGGGCCAGAGCACAGGGGCGGGGCCAGAGCACAGGGGGCGGGGCGTTACTGGGAGACCATCAGCGCCTTCTGTGACAGGTCCAGGGTGGGGCCAGAGCACCGGGGGGGCGGGGCCAGAGCACTGGAGGCGGAGCCAGAGCACCGGGGGGGCGGGGCGTTACTGGGAAACCATCAGCACCTTCTGCGACAGGTTTGGGGCGGGGCCAGAGCAGTGGGGGCGGGGCCAGAGCAGTTGGGGTGGGGCGTTACTGGGAGACCGTCAGCGCCTTCTGCGACAGGTTGGGGCAAGGCCAGGCTGTGGAGGTGGGGCCTGGGATGTAGGGGCAGGGCTACAGCAGAGGGGGCGGGGCCAAAGCCATGGGGGCGGGGCATTACTGGCAACCCCTCAGTGCCTTGTGGGACAGCTCAGGTGGAACCATGCTGGGGGGCAGGGCTAGAGCTGTGGGGGGTGGGACCAGAGCCATGGGGGTGGGGCTAGGCCCTGGGGGGCGGGGCATTCCTGGCAGGTCCTCAGCACCTTGAGTGACAGGTCAGGGGCGGGGCTAGGCCCTGGGGGCGGGGCATTCCTGGCAGCCCCCCACTGCCTTGTGTGACAGCTCAGGGGTGGGACCAGAGCCATGGGGGTGGGGCTAGGCCCTGGGGGGCGGGGCATTCCTGGCAGCTCCTCAGCACCTTGAGTGACAGGTCAGGGGCGGGGCTAGCCCTGGGGGCGGGGCATTCCTCGCAGCCCCCCACTGCCTTGTGTGACAGCTCAGGGGTGGGGCCAGGGCTGTGGGGGCGGGGCTAGGCCCTGGGGGGGCGGGGCATTCCTGGCAGCCCCTCTGCACCTTGTGTGACAGCTCAGGGGCAGGGCCAGATTGTAGGGGCGGAGCTAGAGCGGTTGGGGCGGGGCTAGGCCCTGGCGGGGTGGGGCATTCCTGGCAGCCCCTCAGCGCCTTGTACCACAGCTGAGGGGCGGGGCCAGACTGCGGGGGGGCGGAGCCGGGGGCCAGGAGGGCCGGGCCATAGGTCAGCCAGGGCAACCCACCCCCCCCCCCATTTCCCGCCCCCCCGGCGTCTCACCCTCGCCCGCCCCCCCCCACCACCACCCCCACAGGCACGGCGTGGACTATCTGACGGGCTCGTGGTGGCCGATCCTGCAGGACCTGTACGAGTCGAACATCCCCGTGTACCGATTCATCCAGCGCCCCGGCGACCTGGTCTGGATCAACGCCGGCACCGTTCACTGGGTGCAGGCCACCGGCTGGTGCAACAACATCGCCTGGAACGTGGGGCCCCTCACAGGTGCGGCGGGGGGCTGGGGGAACGAGGAGGAGGGGGCCCAGGAGCCGGAGGGCTGGGGGGTCGGGGAGACAGGGCCCCAACAGCAGAAGGGGCTGGGGGGGGGGTCCTGAGCCTGGAGCCCCCCTGGGACCCCGACACTTCGCTTCCCCGCCAAGAGCTCCCGGCCGGAAACTTCCCCTTGGATTTGGCACCACCAGGTGGCAGAAATGTGAACTGCCGGCTACAGAGGGAGCTGGGGGGCAGGGAACGGGGCAGGGCCC
The DNA here is from genome assembly GCF_033958435.1 of Carettochelys insculpta. Taxonomy (NCBI): domain Eukaryota; kingdom Metazoa; phylum Chordata; order Testudines; family Carettochelyidae; genus Carettochelys; species Carettochelys insculpta. Next base: position 14,794 of record NW_027439077.1, read on the forward strand.
GGCCCCTCTAGGGGTGCCGGCTCCCCCCGGCCCAGGGCAGGACTGGCCGGCTCAGGGGCAGGGAATGGGGCAGGGCCCGGCCCCTCTAGGGGCGCCGGCTCCCCCGGGCCCAGGGCAGGACTGGCCGGCTCAGGGGCAGGGAATGGGGCAGGGCCTGGCCCCTCTAGGGCTGTGTCTGGGGTGGTAATTTGCCCGCTGCTGCTTCACCCCCTCCCGACCCCTGGCAGCCTATCAGTACCAGCTGGCCCTGGAGCGCTACGAGTGGAACGAGGTGAAAAACGTGAAGTCCATTGTGCCCATGATCCACGTCTCGTGGAACGTCGCCCGGACGGTGAAGATCAGCGACCCCGACCTCTACAAGATGATCAAGTGAGCCGTGCCCCACGACGGTCCCCAGCCCTACTTCCCACCCTGGGGGTCTGCTGAATACCTACGCAGTCGGGTCGCCTCAGGCCATCTGCTCCCTCCCACCGAGACGCACACACATGGCCGGTGGGGATGGCCGGGGACACCCAGCAGTGGGAGTGGAGTTAACACCCAGTGAGACACACACACACGGCCGGTGGGGATGGCCGGGGGCTCCCAGCAGTGGGAGTGGAGTTAACACCCAGTGAGACACACACACACGGCCGGTGGGGATGGCCGGGGACGCCCAGCAGTGGAAGTGGAGTTAACACCCCAGTGAGACACACACACACGGCCGGTGGGGATGGCCGGGGGCTCCCAGCAGTGGGAGTGGAGTTAACACCCAGTGAGACACACACACACGGCCGGTGGGGATGGCCGGGGACGCCCAGCAGTGGGAGTGGAGTTAACACCCCAGTGAGACACACACACACACGGCCGGTGGGGATGGCCGGGGACCCCCAGCAGTGGGAGTGGAGTTAACACCCAGTGAGACGCACACACACGGCCGGTGGGGATGGCCGGGACCCCCAGCAGTGGGAGTGGAGTTAACACCCCAGTGAGACACACACACACACGGCCGGTGGGGATGGCCGGGACCCCCAGCAGTGGGAGTGGAGTTAACACCCAGTGAGATGCACACACATGGCCGGTGGGGGTGGCCGGGGACGCCCAACAGTGGACGTGGAGTTAACACCCTCCTGATCAATAGACTGGCTGTGCAAATCTACACGGGGCCCGTCGCACACGGGGCAGCTCCCCCTGCTTGGTGGGCCTGTTCCCTTCTCTCTCACTCCCGCCCCACATCTCTGCCCCCCAGGTACTGCCTCATGCAGTCCATCAAGCACTGCCAGGTGCTGCGGGAAAGGCTGGTGCGCGCGGGGAAGAAGATCGCCTACCAGGGCCGAGTGAAGGACGAGCCGGCTTACTACTGCAACGAGTGTGATGTGAGTCTTGGGGCTGTGGGGGAGCTCCACATCGGGGCTGGCCCCGAAGCCCCCATAGGGCCCGACTTCTTCATTTCCCACTGCCCCACTCCTGCCTCAAGGGCTGGTGACGTGGCCCAACGCACACCTCCCATCCCCTTCCAAAAGGTCAACCTGAGGCTTCAGTCGGAGACAGCATAGTCCGTCCCTGATCTGTTGCGTAGGGTTGTCGCCTGGCTGCGCCTCCCCCCAGAGGTGGCCGCAGCTTCGACCCCACTCAGCCATTGCTTCACTGCCTCGTGGCTCGGGTCCCGTTGGGACGGGGACGTGCGGTTGACTCGCACCACGGTTAAGGCGCGTCCCTTTGAGCTCGGTTGCATTGGATTTGCTTTACTCTGTGAAAATCCCTCCTGTCCCACATCCAGTTACAGCTGCCAGAGACGAGTCCCCAACGGGCTAAAAGCCACCAACAGTGAGTATGAAACGCGGTTTGTTTAAACGAGAGACGAAGGGGCCGGTTTCTGGAGACTGTCCGGAAACCGGTGGCCTTTGCGTAAGGAAGAGACGGGCGCGCATCTCGCGAGGAGTCGGACCATCGTCCCCGCCAGCCGGGGGGGCAACGGAGCGGGACGAAAACAGGACCAGGGGCGTGACCAGGCAAGGCCGGATTAATGAGTCGGCGGAAGGTGGTGAATACGGTGGAACGGGAAGAAGACAGCCTGGCGATCTCTCGAAAAGGGAAGGCGAGTTTAGACTCCTAGGACTGAATGGGACCTCGGGAGGTCATCAACCCCAACTTCGTCAGCCCAGCCAGGGCTCGGTCAAACCGGCACTTAAACACCTCTAGGGCTGGAGATCCCACCACCTCTCTAGGGAACCCATCCCAGTGCGTCACCACCCTCCTGAGGGCCCTACAAGATACCAAGGGAGCACTCGAAAGCGATCAAGTCATTGTGGAGAAACTCAGTGCTTCAGTCTTCCCAGCCGAGGATGTTCAGGAGATACCCCCAGCGGGACCGTCCTTTGTAGGCGACACATTGGAGAAATTGTCCTCGACTGAGGTGTCATTAGAGGAGGGTCTGGAAACTTGTTGAGCAACTGAACAGGAAGAAGTCACCGGGACCAGATGGCGTTCGCCCACGACGCTGATACTTCAAAAGGGCTGTAAAGGCGATCCTGGCAATTACCAACCAGTACGTCTATCGTCGGTCCCGGCCAAACTAGTGGAAACCATGGTCAAGAACAAAATTGTCGAAGAATGCGTAATTTGTTGCGCGAAAGTCAGCATGGTTTCTGGAAAGGAAAATCATGCTTTACTACTCTGCTGGGGAAGCAGGAGGATCCGGAAGACACGACGTACTTGGGTTTCCAGAAAGCCCGTGCGTAAATTAAGTTGTCGTGGGCTAAGCGGGAACAGCCTGTCATGGATTGAGAGCGGCGACAAGGCAGGAAACAGGGAGGAGATGAATTTTCACCGGTTTTCCGTCCTCAGACCCATCCGTTCATCAGTGATCTGGAGAAAGGGGTAAACTGGGCGGTGGAAAGGTTTGCAAGTCACACTCAGCTGCTCGAGATCGTTCGGACCAACGCAGCCTGGGACGAACGCCTCAACCGGAGCCCCAAAACGGCAAATGAATTTTAATATGGCTCGATGGAAAGTGGTGCACAGCGGGGAAAAAAAATCACTCCAAATCTCCGTGCATGGGGGCTGGCTTAGCTGCGTCCCTTCAGGCAAGAGCTGGGGGCCAGTTCTCCGGAAACATCCCCGCGGGAAGCCACCAGGATGTTGGGGAGCCTTCAAAAGGGCCAGACGGAGACCAGCTTCACGGCACGGGACGCCCACAGCTGGAACGCGGCCTGCGAACGTCGTCCCTTTGCCTTGGAAGGATCGGCTGGCAAAGGCGGAGGGGCTTGGACCGGGAGGTGAGAGAGAGCAGGGAAAGAGGAGACAGAGACGGGGGAGAGGAGCGAGGGCTGTAAAATCGGGAGCGGCGCGGGGGAAAGGACCGAGGACGCATGCGGCGGGTCGATCCCGCGCGCTCCGAACGAGGGGACGGCCGCTGGAGTGAACAGCCTGGGGATATCCTCGCCGGAGGAGGCAGCGATGCCGGGCCAGGAGCGGGGCTTACCAAAGAGCTAGATCGGTTCCTGGAGGGTCGGTCCGTCGATGGCGGCGAGCCGGGCTGGGCTCTCTCGCCGCCGCGTGTCAGGGGCCCATCGCTCCTTGTCCTGCCACCCGGCACCCCCGAGAACAGGCTCTCGTCAGAGCCCCTGCAGGGAGGTGAAGGCTGCCAGCAAACCCCCCTCGCTCTTCTCTTCTGCCAACTCACCACGCCCCAGTCCCTCGGCCTCTCCTCGCCGGCCACCTGCTCCAGCCCCATTTTGGTCGCCCTCCGCCGGCCCCTCTCCAACACCCCCACGTCCCTTCCGCACTGGGGGGCCCAGAACCGGACACAACCCTCCAGCCGGGGCCTCCCCAGCGCCGAGGAGAGGGGACCAAACGCTTCTCTAGCGCTGCTGGAAACGCTCCCCCTCAGGGGGTGGGAGCCAGGACTCCTGGGTTCTCTCCCTGGCTCTGGGAGGGCAGTGGGGGCTGGGTCCATGGCTGTAACGATGGTACCTCTCCAAGGAGGACAAATAAAACTCTCTCCCCCCTCCTTGCTGTGCCTGCTGCATTTTCCTTGGTACCCTGAGCGCTGCGGTGATCCAGCTTGAGCCCCGGGGCCGCCCCCTGGGGGGGAAGAGGGTTTCTGGACTGGCTCTAGTAGAATCATTGACATGGACAAAAGATGGGGGGCTGGGAGCCAGGACTCCTGGGTTCTCTCCCCGGCGCTGGGAGGGCAGTGGGGGCTGGTGGTTGGAGCAGGGGGTGGGAGCCAGGACTCCTGGGTTCTCTCCCCGGCGCTGGGAGGGCAGTGGGGGCTGGTGGTTAGAGCAGGGGGCCGGGAGCCAGGACTCCTGGGTCCCCTGCAGGGCCGCGGGGGTTGGCGGTTCGAGCCCGGCCTCCTGGGTTCCCCGCGGGTGGAGTCTTGGCGCCGGGGCCGCTCACCGGCCCGTCCCGCCCCTGCAGGTGGAGGTTTTCAACGTCCTGTTTGTGACCAGCGAGAACGGCAGCAAGAACACGTACCTGGTGCACTGCGAGGCCTGCGCCCGGCACCGCAGCAGTTCCCTGCACGGGGTGGTGGTTCTCGAGCAGTACAAGACCGAGGAGCTGATGCACATCTACGACAGCTTCACCCTGGTGAGGGCCGGGCCCAGCAGGGGGCGCTCTCCCCTGGCAGGCAGGGCGGGCGCTAGTGGGCGCCGTGGGGCAGGGAGCGGGGTGGGGAGCCAGCAGGGGGCGCTCTCCCCTGGCAGGCAGGGCGGGCGCTAGGGGGCGCCGTGGGGCAGGGAGCGGGGTGGGGAGCCAGTAGGGGGCGCTCTCCCCTGGGAGGCAGGGCAGGCGCTAGGGGGTGCCGTGGGGCAGGGGGATGGGAGCCCAGCAGGGGGCGCTCTCCCCGGCAGGCAGGGCTCGCCCTAAGGGGCGCCGTGGGGCAGGGGGATGGGAGCCCAGCAGGGGGCGCTCTCCCCTGGCAGGCAGGGCGGGTGCTAGGGGGCGCCGTGGGGCAGGGAGCGGGGTGGGGAGCCAGTAGGGGGCGCTCTCCCCTGGCAGGCAGGGCGGGCGCTAGGGGGCGCCGTGGGGCAGGGAGCGGGGTGGGGAGCCAGTAGGGGGCGCTCTCCCCTGGGAGGCAGGGCAGGCGCTAGGGGGTGCCGTGGGGCAGGGGGATGGGAGCCCAGCAGGGGGCGCTCTCCCCGGCAGGCAGGCCTGGCCCTAGGGGGTTCCAGGGGGCGCCATGGGGCAGGGGGCGCTCTCCCCCGGCAGGCAGGGCTGGCCCTCGGGGGCACCGTGGGGCAGAGGGCCAGCAGTGGGGCCCCCTTCCCTGGCAGGGAAGTCTGTCCGTCCGCCCGGACTCCTGGGTCCCATTAACCCTTGTCTTCCTTCCCCCGCCGGCAGGCTGGGACCCCCAGCTCCAGATGAGCCCACGCCGGCCCAGGCAGTCCCTGGGCAGCAACCACAAGCAGCCGCCCCGTCCCCCTGCGCCCACCTGCCCCCCGCAGGAAGGAGGGGCCCTCGGCGCCGCCCGCCCCACGGCCAATCGCGGAGGAGCCCTCGTGTTCAGCGGGCCAATGAGCTCACGGACGCTCCATGGACCTGTTTAATTTATTCACGGAAAAGACTCCGGGGGTGGGGGGGGGGACGGGATCGGAACGAGGGGAGGGGGGGGTCGGGCAGTGACCGGAACCCCCCCCACCGCAGCCGCCGGCCCCGGGGCCAGGAGCTCGGCCGCGGGCGGGCCGGGCCGGGCCGGACGATGGAGCATTAACGGGCGGGGGAGGGGGCGGGCGGGGGGAGGGGCGGGTTTTTGGTTTTTTTTGGTCGTCTTTTTTTTTTTTACATGTTTTCTCAGCAGCCAAGGGAGGCGGAGGGGGGAACACCCCCCCCCAAACCCGACCGACCGCCCCTGAAAAAATACGGGTGTTCTCCGCGAGAGGTGCCCGCCTCCTCGTGCAACTGCACGGCGGCGTCCTCCTAGTGCAATCGCACGGCAGCGTCCGCCTCCTCGTGCGATTGGATGGCGGCATCCCCCTCCTCGTGCAATTGCACAGCGGCCTCCTCCTCTTCACGCGATCGCACGGCAGCGTCCGCCTCCTCGTGCAATTGGATGGCGGCGTCCCCCCTCCTCGTGCAATTGCACGGTGGCTGCCGTGCCCACGCTGGGGGCGAGGGGGGGGGCGAGGCTCACTCTGTGCTTTCTTCAGGCCTAGTTTTGTTTTGTTTTTTGTTTGCGGGGTGGGGGGGCGAGGGCGTCTTTTTCGTCGCTGGCTCAGCCCCGGCGCGTCCGGGTTCGGCACTCGTGCAAAAGGAACCACTTTCCCGCCGGCTTGTGCCTCCGGGCGTGCGAACGCTGGTGCGAAGGGGGAGCGCTGGAGCCTGCCCTGGGCGCAGAGGCAGGGGGGGCCTCACAGGAGCCCCGCCTCGGGGAGCTGCTCCCCCCGCCCCCCCCCCCCGGGTTAAACGTTCGCACGGTCGCGGCCGTGTTTCACAAGTCCTCTCAGGTCAGCCGCCGCCGCCGCCGCGGTGCCGGGCCGGCCGGCCAGGTGCTGCCTTAATTTCTCCGGGTTTGACCGCAGACCCGCCTCGGTGCTCAGTTCCCACGTTACCTCCGAGCCTCCGCCGGCTGCAGGTGCCACCGCCCGGCTGGTGTTTTATTTATGTCGCACGTTTGGTACTGAGTTCTCTATTTATTGGCCGCCGCGCCGGCGGTTTCTTTTTTTTTTTTTTTTGGTTTTTTTTTTAACCGTTTCGGGGCTTTGCAGCAGATTTCTTGCCTGGCCGTTTTTCGTTCCTTGCGGCGGGTTTTTCGGGGGCCCGGCGGCCTCTTCTCATGGTGCTGAAAGCCACAGCTCACTGTGCGTGCGTGCGTGCGTGCGAGCGAGCGAGTGTGCGAGCGAGCGACCGGGGCAGCGGCTTTTCCTGACACCCCCGGCTCCCCAGCCCTGCCCCGATCCCAGCGGCGCCCCCACCCCGCTCACCCCCTCCCCGCCCCCGCGGGCCCCGGGTCCCTGTACTGTACGGCGACCAGGAAAAAGTCCTATTTTGTAAATGTAAAAAAAAAAAGATTAAATTAACTCACAGAGAGCGGCCGGGCCTGGGGCGTCCTTTGCGGGGGGGGGGGGCGTTGGGGGGGGGGTGCAGTCGGGCGGGGGCTGGGTTGTGGAAGGGGGCAGGAGGCAGTGGGTGGGGGCCCGGGCTGGGGATAATGGGGGCGGGGGGTGCCCAGGGGCTGGGTTGGGTGGCAGGGGAGGCCCAGGGGCTGGTTGCGGGGGTGGGGCGGGGGGAGGCGGCAGTTGGGGGGAGCAAGGGCGGGGGGGGGAAACCAGGGACTGGGCTGGGGGATAATGGGGGGGGACCCAGAGGCTGGCTTGGGGGGGCAGCGGGGCAGGGCAGGGGAACCTGGAGGCTGGCTGGGGGCGGTGGGGGGGGGGGGAGGAGGCAGTTCGGGGGGTGGGGTGGGGGACCCAGGGGCTGGCTGGGGGGGACGGACAGGGGGTGGGGGACTCAGGGGCTGACTTGGGGGGGGGCAGGGGCGGGGGACCCAGGGGCTGGCTTGGGGGGGGCGGGGGACCCAGTGACAGACTTGGGGGGGGCAGGAGCCAGTTGCGGGGTGCAGGGGTGGGGGACCCAGGGGCTGGGTTGTGGGGGGGGGGCAGGGGCAGGGGACCCAGGCGCTGGCTTGGGGGCGGGGGGGGGCCCAGGGGCTGACTTGGGGGGCAGGAGGCAGTTGTGGGGAGCAGGGGCGGGCGGGGGGGCGAGTGACTTCGGACCATCCCGGGACTCCGCCCTGCCGCATCCCTGCCCCCCCCTCCTCCCACAGGCGGGGGCGGGGCGGGGCGGGGCGGCCCGCGGGCGCTATAAAGCGCGGCGCGCAGCTTGCGCGGCCCCAGCGCAGGCGGGCGGCGGAGGCGCGGGGCCATGTCGGCCTCCCCGGCGCGCAGCGGGCGCGGGGACCCCGGGGGGGACCCCGACCCCAGGGACCCCCCGGCCCCGCCCCCGCCCCCCTACGCGGCGGCGCTGGAGCTGCGCGGGGCGCTGGACTGCCTGGCTTGCGCCGTCCTGCTCAGCGCGCACAACCTGCTGGCGGCCGCGCTCTGCGCGCTGCTCTGCGCCCTGGTCTGCGCGGCCGCGCTGCTGCCCGCGGGGGCCGCGCTGGGGCTGGGCGTCCTCTGCCACTCCAAGGTGAGCGCCCCCCCCCAACTCCTGCGCCCCCCCCTCTCCGGGATCCCCCAACTCCTGCACCACCCAATTCCTGCACCCCTCCTCCGGGAACCCCTCCTGCGCCCCCCCCCCCCGGGATCCCCCCACTCCTGCACCCCCCCTTCCAGGAACCCCCCCCACTCCTGCACCCCCTCTCCGGGAACCCCAGCCAAAACTTGCACCCCCCCCTCCGGGAACCCCCCCCCCCCACTCCTGCACCCCCTCTCCGGGAACCCCAGCCAAAACTTGCACCCCCCCCTCCGGGAACCCCCCCCCCACTCCTGCACCCCCTCTCCGGGAACCCCAGCCAAAACTTGCACCCCCCCTCCGGGAACCCCCCCCCCCACTCCTGCACCCCCTCTCCGGGAACCCCAGCCAAAACTTGCACACCCCCCCTCCGGGAACCCCCCCCACTCCTGCACCCCCTCTCCGGGAACCCCAGCCAAAACTTGCACCCCCCCTCCGGGAACCCCCCCCCCACTCCTGCACCCCCTCTCCGGGAACCCCAGCCAAAACTTACACCCCCCCCCTCCGGGACCCCCCCCCTCCTCCGGGAACTCCTCCAAGCCTGCACCCCCTGCGGAACCCCCCCCCGAGCCCACCTGCTTGATCCCCTCCTGCGGGACCCCCATCTCAGAACCCCGCTGCGCCCCCGGGGCCCCCAGAGCGCCCCCCCCTTCTTTGGGAACCCCCCCACGCGGGACCCCGCTGCGCGCCTGGGAACCCCCCCACCTGTGCCCCTTCCCCCACGTGGCCCCTGGGAGCCCCCCTCCCCGGCTCCTCCTGCCTGCAGCCCTGGCCCCCAGGCCCCCCTCCAGCCTGTGCCCCTCCCCCGCTGCGTCCCATGAGACACCCCCCCCGCACCCCCACATCCCCCCCGCCACCACGGCCTCTCGGTCTGCACCCCCCCCCGACCCTCAGGCCGCACCCCCCCCTCCTGCTGCTCCCCATGACCCCTACGGCTCCCCCGCCCCTCCCCTTCTACTGCCCCAGGACCCCCCATTCTCCTGAGCCTCCCTCCAGCCCACAGAGTTCCCCCAGCCCTATATCCCAGCTCTCTATGGCCCCCTCGATTGTCCCTCTTCCCCCAGCCCCCCCCAGCCTCTTGGGGCCCCGTCTACTGCTTTTCCTCACTGCACACCCACCCCCTCACATCCCCCAGCCCCCCAATTCCCACCCCACATGGTGTCCCCCCCCCACCACCCCCCATGCAAGGAGCCCAACAGACCCACAGCATCAGGAGTGAGGGGCACTGGCAGGCTTGCCGGGGGGGAGGGTCGGTATGTGGGGCTGGGTGGTCCTGGCGGGGCCGGGAAGGGGTCACAGCCCCTCGCCAGGAATGTTTAATTCCCGCAGCTCCAGGAATGTGGGGGAGGGGCTGGAGTAATTAGTGAACTGGGGGGTGGGTGTGTTTGGAGACAAGGAACCCAGGAGTCCTGGCTCCCAGCCCCCCCTGCTCTAACCAGCAGCCCCCACTGCCAGGGAGAGAACCCAGGAGTCCTGGCTCCCGGCCCCTGCTCTAACCACCAGCCCCCACTGCCCTCCCAGTGCCAGGGAGAGAACCCAGGAGTCCTGGCTCCCGGCCCCTGCCCTACCCACCAGCCCCCACTGCCCTCCCAGTGCCAGGGAGAGAACCCAGGAGTACTGGCTCCCAGCCCCCCTGCTCTAACCATCAGCCCCCACTGCCCTCCCAGTGCCAGGGAGAGAACCCAGGAGTCCTGGCTCCCGGCCCCCCTGCTCTGACCAGCAGCCCCCACTGCCAGGGAGAGAACCCAGGAGTCCTGGCTCCCGGCCCCCCTGCTCTGACCAGCAGCCCCCACTGCCAGGGAGAGAACCCAGGAGTCCTGGCTCCCACCCCCCCCGCTCTAACCACTAGCCCCCACTGCCCTCCCAGCGCCAGGGAGAGAACCCAGGAGTCCTGGCTCCCACCCCCTGCTCTCACCACCAGCCCCCACTGCCCTCCCAGCACCGGGGAGAGAACCCAGGCGTCCTGTTGTTCCGCTCCCCTGACAGCTGAGGAAGAGCAGAGCTGGGGGTCGAGCCGTGACTGATAACCCCACAGCCGGCGCCGCCCGTCCCAGCCTCCCCGTCTCCTCCTGGTGCCGCCTCCGATCGGTCCTGGCCCCGGGGGAGCCAGAGCCGCTCTGGTCCTTCCACATGGATGTGTTCGCACTCCCCCGTGCCCTTTTGCACACGTGTACGGCCGCAGTGTGAACAGCCTCTCTCCAGGCGCTGCCCAGATCGTGGCTGAGCTCGGCTTCAAGCGTGCAAACCCATTTGCACTGGTGCGTTCTGCTGCACGGGCCGTGCGTTGCACGAGCCCAGGTTCACTAACGCCTGCCAGGACCCGTGCAGGGTTCCCTGTGTTTGCACGTGAGCTGGTGGCACGACGGTTGCCCAGATCCTGACCCTGTCCCTTCTGCCGACAGTTCCTGCACGCCCAGGTGTCCCCGTGCAAGACCCATTTGCACGACGCTGGTGCCACGGCCCTGCTGGTGCTCGGGTTCACCCTGTTCCTGCCGCTCCTGGTGCTCGGCCTGGCCGCCTTCTGCCGGCTGGCACGCCGACTGCAGCTGGGGTACTGCCTCCTGCCCTACAGCCTGGCCGTCTACCGGAACCTGCCGGCCGGCAGCTACCACGAGGCCGCCTGGTGCTGCCCTCGTGCGTCTGCACGAGGGGAGAAGGTCTGGGTGTGAGAGGGACCTGTGGGGAGCCCCCCCCCCCAGCATCAACCCCGCCCCAAAGAGCCTGGGGGAGCTCAGGTTCTGGAACTGCTGGGGGGGTGGGCGGGGCTGTGCGGCAGCTATGGGGCACTTCATTGGAGTCACAATAAAAATTCTCTCCTGCCGCAGTCACAGCTAAATCTCTTCCCACCCCTCAGGTTTCTCTGCCCCTGGGGGAGGGGCTCCTGCCCCCCTTCCCCAGTGGGGGGCAGCCCGGGCCAGCCGACAAAGGGGTAGCTTGCACCCCAATTTGCTCTTAATTTTTCGGTCGGCGTGTGGAATAATGTTATTTGGCGCACGGGGACGTGCACCACCCAAGGAAACACATGGGGGGGCCCTCGGGCCACCAGCTGAATCTCCCCATGCCTGTCGGGAAGGGGGCAGTTCGTTCGCTCTCCCCCGGCCTGGCCCGGCCGTTTTCTGACCCCACGTCCCTTTCTGCCGCGGGGGGCTGGCCGGGCGCCAGGGCAAACACCCGCCGGGGAAGCAGGCGCGAGTTTTCCAGGACAGGAAGGAGCGGAGGCAGGGCCGGGCGCCGGGGTCAAGGCTGGGAAGCGCAGGGGGGAGGAGGAAATGGCCAGGTACTGCCAGGAACAGACAGTAACAGAGCCAGAGAGAAAACACAGGAGTCCTGGCTCCCAGCTCCCCCCTGCTCTACCCACCAGCCCCCACTGCCCTCCCAGCGCCAGGGGGAGAACCCAGGAGTCCTGGCTCCAACCCCTGCTCTAACCACCAGCCCCCACTGCCCTCCCGGCACTGGGGATAGAACCCAGGAGTCCTGGCTCCCAGCCCCTGCGCTACCCACCAGCCCCCACTGCCCTCCCAGCGCCGGGGAGAGAACCCAGGAGTCCTGGCTCCCAGCCCCTGCTCTACCCACCAGCCCCCACTGCCCTCCCAGCGCCGGGGAGAGAACCCAGGAGTCCTGGCTCCCAGCCCCTGCTCCGACCACCAGCCCCCACTGCCCTCCCAGCGCCGGGGAGAGAACCCAGGAGTCCTGGCTCCCAGCCCCTGCTCCGACCACCAGCCCCCACTGCCCTCCCAGCGCCGGGGAGAGAACCCAGGAGTCCTGGCTCCCACCCCCTGCTCCGACCACCAGCCCCCACTGCCCTCCCAGCGCCGGGGAGAGAACCCAGGAGTCCTGGCTCCCACCCCCTGCTCTGACCACCAGCCCCCACTGCCCTCCCAGCGCCGGGGAGAGAACCCAGGAGTCCTGGCTCCCACCCCCTGCTCTAACCACCAGCCCCCACTGCCCTCCCAGCACCAGGGAGAGAACCCAGGAGTCCTGGCTCCCAGCCCCTGCTCTGACCACCAGCCCCCACTGCCCTCCCAGCGCCGGGGAGAGAACCCAGGAGTCCTGGCTCCCACCCCCTGCTCTAACCACCAGCCCCCACTGCCCTCCCAGCGCCGGGGAGAGAACCCAGGAGTCCTGGCTCCCACCCCCTGCTCTAACCACCAGCCCCCACTGCCCTCCCAGCGCCGGGGAGAGAACCCAGGAGTCCTGGCTCCCACCCCCTGCTCTAACCACCAGCCCCCACTGCCCTCCCAGCGCCGGGGAGAGAACCCAGGAGTCCTGGCTCCCGGCCCCCTGCTCTAACCGCCAGCCCCCACTGCCCTCCCAGCGCCGGGGAGAGAACCCAGGAGTCCTGGCTCCCGGCCCCCTGCTCCAACCACCAGCCCCCACTGCCCTCCCAGCGCCGGGGAGAGAACCCAGGAGTCCTGGCTCCCACCCCCTGCTCTACGCAGCAGCCCCCACGCGCCGGGGGCGAACCCAGGCGTCCTGGCAGCAGGGCGGCGGGGGAAGCAGCGGGGATAAGATAAGTGGCTCCCCCGGGCCGGCAGGGGAAGCGCAGGGCGGGGGACAGAGCAGCCCATTGTTCTGAGCTGTGGGAACAACAGGGGCCGGGCGGGGGGCCAGGTTCCTCCCAGCTCCCCAGGAGCCTCAGCTGGTGTGGAGCAGCCCTGGCCAGCAAGGGGTTAACAGGGCTGCGGGTCGGGATGGGGGCACCGGCAGGGCTGTGGGGCAGGGCTGTGGGTCGGGATGGGGGCACCAGCAGGGCTATGGGGCAGGGCTGTGGGTTGGGATGGGGGCACCAGCAGGGCTATGGGGCAGGGCTGTGGGTCGGGATGGGGGCACCGGCAGGGCGGTGGGGCAGGGCTGTGGGTCAGGATGGGGGCACCGGCAGGGCTATGGGGCAGGGCTGTGGGTCGGGATGGGGGCACCGGCAGGGTGGTGGGTCGGGATGGGGACACCGGCAGGGGTGTGGGGCAGGGCTGTGGGTCGGGATGGGGGCACCGGCAGGGGTGTGGGGCAGGGCTGTGGGTCGGGATGGGGGCACCGGCAGGGCGGTGGGGCAGGGCTGTGGGTCAGGATGGGGGCACCAGCAGGGCTATGGGGCAGGGCTGTGGGTCGGGATGGGGGCACCGGCAGGGTGGTGGGTCGGGATGGGGACACCGGCAGGGCGGTGGGGCAGGGCTGTGGGTCGGGATGGGGGCACCGGCAGGGGTGTGGGGCAGGGCTGTGGGTCAGGATGGGGGGCACCGGCAGGCCTGTGGGTCGGGACGGGAGGGCGGGGCTGTGGGCCCGGTGATTCGAGGCGTACCATTAACCCCGGCTCAGGACGGGCAGGGAGCGGCCCAGCGCCCCGTGGGGCAGCCCCCCGACCGCAGCCCGACGCACCACAGAGACCCACAGCGCCTCTGCCGGGTTCCCCCCCCGGCTGCACCTTTAATGAGCAGAGCCAGGCCCGTGGTCACCCCCCACCCGCAGCTCTGTCCTCGGGGGGGCGCCCCCCACGCCGGCCGCCGCTCCTCACAGGTACTGGGGGCTGCCCGGACTTTCCAGCTCCACCTCGATGGACACAATGTGGTGGCCGGGCACCATGGCCAGGCCCAGCACCCGGGGCTCGCTGGCCGCGAAGGAGTCTGCGGGAGAGGGGGGGGTGGGTCAGGGCGGAGGGGAAACTGAGGCACAGGGAGAGCCTAACCCACCTCCCCCCCAGCGCTGCCACCCCCGCAGGGGAAACTGAGGCACGGGCAGAACCCCGCCCCCCCGCAGGGGGAACTGAGGCACAGGGCAGAGCCCCGCCCCCCCAGGAGGAGAAACTGAGGCACAGGGCAGAGCCCCGCCCCCCCAAGAGGGGAAACTGAGGCAGGGGCAGAGCCCCGCCCCCACACAGGGGAAACTGAGGCACAGGGCAGAGCCCCGCCCCCCCAGGAGGGGAAACTGAGGCAGGGGCAGAGCCTCGCCCCCCCAGGAGGGGAAACTGAGGCAGGGGCAGCGCCCCGCCCCCCCGCAGGGGAAACTGAGGCACAGGGAGAGACTAACCCACCTCCCCCCCAGCGCTGCCCCCCCCGCAGGGGAAACTGAGGCACGGGCAGAACCCCGCCCCCCCGCAGGGGAAACTGAGGCACAGGGCAGCGCCCCGCCCCTCCAGGAGGGGAAACTGAGGCAGGGGCAGCGCCCCGCCCCCCCCAGGAGGGGAAACTGAGGCAGGGGCAGCGCCCCGCCCCCCCAGGAGGGGAAACTGAGGCAGGGGCAGCGCCCCGCCCCCCCCAGGAGGGGAAACTGAGGCAGCGGCAGAGCCCCGCCCCCCCAGGAGGGGAAACTGAGGCAGGGGCAGCGCCCCGCCCCCCCGCAGGGGAAACTGAGGCACAGGGAGAGACTAACCCACCTCCCCCCCAGCGCTGCCCCCCCCGCAGGGGAAACCGAGGCACGGGCAGAACCCCGCCCCCCCGCAGGGGAAACTGAGGCACAGGCAGAACCCCGCCCCCCCGCAGGGGAAACTGAGGCACAGGCAGAGCCCCGCCCCCCCAGGAGGGGAAACTGAGGCACGGGCAGAACCCCGCCCCCCCGCAGGGGAAACTGAGGCACAGGGCAGAGCCCCGCCCCCCCAGGAGGGGAAACTGAGGCACAGGCAGAGCCCCGCCCCCCCGCGGGGGAAACTGAGGCAGGGGCAGAGCCCCGCCCCCCCGCGGGGGAAACTGAGGCAGGGGCAGAGCCCCGCCCCCCCGCGGGGGAAACTGAGGCAGGGGCAGCGATTAACCCCCCGCCCCCCCCCCCGGGGACCCAGGCGTCCGGGCGCCGCGCACCGCCGGCCTTGAGGAACTCCTGGGCGGAGCCGAGGATGACGTTGCAGTCGCGGTCGGTGCAGAGGAACCCGCCCACCAGGGTGCGCCCGTCGCTCATGCGGATGCGCAGCGTCCGGTTCAGCAGCGCCTCCAGCCGCCGCCGGGCGCGCGCGCCGGGGCCCTCCGGGGCCGGCCCCGCCCACTCCTGCGGGGACGCGCGCGTCAGCGGCGGGGCGGGGCCGGGCCCGGCGACAGCCCCGCCCCGCCCTCGGGACCCCGCCCCGCCCCCCGGGACCCGACCCTAGGTACCCCCGTCCCTAGCCCCGCCCCGCCCCCGGGACCCCCGCCCCGCCCCTAGCCCCGCCCCCGAGACCAGGCAAGCCCCGCCCCTAGCCCCGCCCCGCCCCCGGGACCCCGGCCCGCTTCTAGCCCCGCCCCCCAGGACCACACCCCGCCCCTAGCCCCGCCCCGCCTCTAGCCCCCCCCCAGGACCCAACCCCGCCCCTAGCCCCGCCCCGCCCCGCCACAGGCTCAAGCCCCCCTTGGCTCCGCCCTCCGGGACCCCACCCTGGCCCCGCCCCCGCCTTAAGCCCCGCCCCTGGCCCCGCCCTATCCCGCAGCCACCCGCCCCCCGGCCCCGCACCGCGGGACTCGGCCCTTCCCCGCCGCAGCCCCCGTTCTCCTCGCGCTGCCCGGCCTCAGCCTCCATCCGCCACGCTCCCGGCAGCCCCCGCGCGCTCCCGCGTCACGTGCACCCCCCGACTGGGCGGGGCCGGGCCGAGTGACGCTTTCCTCTCCCGGCAGGACCGGCGCGCGGCGGTTGCCGTGGGAACAGGCGGGGGGGGTCGGGTTCCGCTCCCGGCAGGCCCCGCGCGCGGCGGTTGCCATGGGAACAGGCGGGGAAGGGTCGGGTTCCGCTCCCGGCAGGCCCCGCGCGCGGCGGTTGCCATGGGAACAGGTGGGGAAGGGTCGGGTTCCGCTCCCGGCAGGCTCCGCGCGCGGCGGTTGCCGTGGGGACAGGCGGGGGGGGGTCGGGTTCCGCTCCCGGCAGGCCCCACGTGCGGCGGTTGCCATGGGAACAATGGTCGGGTTCCGCTCCCGGCAGGCCCCGCGCGCGGCGGTTGCCGTGGGGACAGGCGGGGGGGGGTCGGGTTCCGCTCCCGGCAGGCTCCGCGCGCTGCCGTTGCCGTGGGGACAGGCGCTTGGGGGTCGGGTTCCGCTCCCGGCAGGCCCCGCGTGCGGCGGTTGCCATGGGAACAGGCGGGGAAGGGTCGGGTTCCGCTCCCGGCAGGCCCCGCGCGCGGCGGTTGCCGTGGGAACAGGCGGGGGGGGTCGGGTTCCGCTCCCGGCAGGCCCCGCGCGCGGCGGTTGCCGTGGGAACAGGCGGGGGGGGTCGGGTTCCGCTCCCGGCAGGCCCCGCGCGCGGTGGTTGCCGTGGGGACAGGCGGGGGGGGGTCGGGTTCCGCTCCCGGCAGGCTCCGCGCGCGGCGGTTGCCGTGGTAACAGGCGGGGGGGGGGTCGGGTTCCGCTCCCGGCAGGCCCCGCGCGCGGCGGTTGCCGTGGGGACAGGCGCGGGGGGGTGTCGAGTTCCGCTCCCGGCAGGCCCCGCGCGCGGCGGTTGCCGTGGGAACAGGCGGGGGGGGTCGGGTTCCGCTCCCGGCAGGCCCCGCGCGCGGCGGTTGCCGTGGTAACAGGCGGGGCGATGGCGAGCTTCCAGCCGCGCTACTTCACGCGGCGGGAGGTGGCGGCGGAGGCGCGGCCCGGGCGGCTCTGGGTCTCCTTCCTCGGCCGCGTCTGGGACCTCAGCTCGCTGGCCCGGCAGCACGAGGGTCCGTCCCGGCATGCACCGCGCGAGGCCCCGCACGCCCCCCTCCGCCGGCTGCCCCCCACAATGCACCGCGCGCCCACTCCCTCTGGGTCCCCCCACAATGCACCGCGCGCGGCCCCCCACCCCGCCCCCGCCGCCGGGTCCCCCCGCAATGCACCGCGCGCCCACTTCCTCCGGGCCCCCCCACAATGCACCGCGCGCGGCCCCCCACCCCCCCGCCGCCGGTTTCCCCCCCCCCACAATGCACCGCGCGCGTCCCTCCCCCCACGGGACCCCCACAACGCCCCCCCCACTACTGCACGTGTCTCGTGTGACTGCTCTCGGCCGCCGCCCTTTGTGACCCCCTCGTTCGAACCCCTTTATTCCCGCCCTGCCTCTGGCTCCCCCCCAGTGCCCCGTGTAACCACCCCACCCCACGCCGCCCCCCGGCTCTTTCCGGTGAGTCCCCCCAGCCTGCCCCACTGCGCGCTATGGGGGACCGGAGCCCCCCTGGCCCATAGCACATGGGTACGGGGAACAGCTCCCTCCCTCTGCTGGGCGCGCCCCCCACCTCACACTGGTGGGCCAGGACCCCATCTCACAGCCCCACCGGCCGGGGGTGCCTAGATCTGCCCTCCTCCGCCTGCCCCCCCACCACAGCCCCCCCACACCTTCTGACGGTGCCTCGTGCCCACATCTGATTCCCGCGGGGCCAGGAGCCGGCCGGGCCCTACCCAGAGCTCGCCCTGCTGCAGTGCGGGGACGGGGAAGCCCCCCGCTCCATGTGGCACCCCCCGGCCCGTCAGACCGACCACTTGCTCTGTTTCCCGCAGGGGACATCTTGCTGAGACCCATCTTGGAAGCGGCAGGAAAGGACATCAGCCATTGGTTCAACCCCAAGACCAGAGACGTGAGCATGGGTGGCGTGTCGGGTCATTGGAGGCCTGGGGGGGATACCCCCTCCGCACCGCCCCGGGTGTTTGAAATGGGTGCAGGGTTCTCTCTCATTTAGTGGCCCAAACTATTGCCTGGACCCTGGCCCAGAGGTGGCCACCTCTTGGTGCCCCATATCCCCACAGAGGGAGCTTCCCTAGGCCTGCATCTCAGCACTAGGTGAAGAGTCTCTGGATAATCAGCCGCCCCGCCCCAGAGGTCGGCGCATCTCGGCACCAGGCGAGGGGTCCCCGTGTCACTGGCCGCCCCGCCCCAGAGGTGGGCGCATCTCGGCGCCAGGCAAGGGGTCCCCGTGTCACCAGCCGTCCCGCCCCAGAGGTGGGCGCATCTCGGCGCCGGGCGAGGGGTCCCCGTGTCACCAGCCGTCCCGCCCCAGAGGTGGGCGCGTCTCGGCGCCGGGCGAGGGGTCCCCGTGTCCCTGGCCGCCCTGCTCCAGAGGTGGGCCCATCTCGGCGCTGGGCGAGGGGTCCCTGTGTCACTGGCTGCCCCGCCCCAGAGGTGGGTGCATCAAAGTGCCAGGCAAGGGGTCCCTGTGTCACTGGATAACCAGCCACCCTTGTTTGCACAGTGGAGATTGAACTCTTTCTGTTCTCCCTAGTCTCCAGGGAACTTTCAGCAAACTCCCCTGCCAGATGTAGAAAGCCCGTTTGCAGGGGGCAGTGTGAGGTTGGGACTGGCTATCCTTGCTCCCGCACAGGGTGAGAAATGCTTTCCTCCCTAGGTCTCCCCTATTTCCCAGGGCGGGATCCACTTAAATCCTTCAGGGGCTGGCTACAAGGACTCTGATCTGCTGGTGAGGCAGGCATCTCATTTCCCAGGTCTTACGCAAGGTCTTGTGCTCCCCTCGCCTTTGGGTGTTTGGGGTCTGGAATCAGCTGGTCCGGTTTGATCTCGGAACAGCCCTCTGAGTGGATATATTTGGGGATTTTAGCAGTGCAAGCAGAGAGCCGAGTATAGTCCCGGTTCCTGGGGGAATCTGCCAGCCTTTTCTCTGCAGGTGCCCCAAAGAGTTCGGCATCGCCACTGACACCTGGCTTTCGCCCTCATCCTTGCATGGTGACAGTGGCCACCGTTCATCTCTCCTCAGAACATTGCCGGCTTTCTGGGCACCTCTGAGAAGGTCCAATCAGGGTAAATTGCTTGGGAACGGGGCCGCTTGCGGCTCACACCTGGGGGTCCTTTGTTATAAGGCCCCAAACCAGTCACAAAGGGCACTTCTGTTGCCACGCTGGCCAGCAAGAAGGCGCACCAGCGATTCCCTCAGATTTTCCTGGGCTACCACCGGTCCCTTCCTTATGCAGACGAGAGGTTATGGAAACCAGTCTTGCCAAATGGAAAAAAAAATTTCTGATCCCAAAGGATTGACCACACTTCCAGGTTAATTCATACGTCAGTGCTGGAGGTGAGCAACTTCCGGCACGGGTGCTGAGAGCAGCGTGCGAGCCGATTTTCACCGGCACGCGCGGCAGGCGCTCAGCC
Source organism: Carettochelys insculpta (assembly GCF_033958435.1). Classification (NCBI taxonomy): domain Eukaryota; kingdom Metazoa; phylum Chordata; order Testudines; family Carettochelyidae; genus Carettochelys; species Carettochelys insculpta. Next base: position 33,952 of record NW_027439077.1, read on the forward strand.
CGTGGATTACCAAAAGACCAGCTGATACTAGCAACCACCACCTTACTGGTAATACTCTGTGTCTTAATTGAACCTGCAGTAAGCAGGACTATTAGCGACTTAAAAAAAGTATCACCGACGCTTGGACCGTGTGTAGCGATCAGAAGGTCAATTTTCATCCCTCTGCCTCGGAAATGTGGCTGACCCCTTGGTTAGCCAAACTTGTGGAGTATCGCAGAGGTAGCCTCGTGCATCTGAGGAAGCGGGTCTTTGCCCACGGAAGCTTATGCTACAAAATACTTGTTAGTCTACAAGGTGCCACAGGGCTTGTGGTTGTTCTCAAACCTGTGGAGGTTTCCTAGGAGCAAACCTTTGAAATACAAGTACGTAGCAAAGCTCATGCCTTCCCAACCAGTAACGGGACCGCCCGGTTTTCAGATCCAGACCCACATTGATCCGCTGACGGGCTGCCTCCAGTACTACACCCCCCAGGGCCGATTCCTCCACATCCCGCCCCCGCTGCCCCGCTCCGACTGGGCCAATGACTTCGGCCTGCCCTGGTGGAAGGACAGCAAGTACGAGGTGGGCTTCCTGGCATCCAAAACCCGGCGCATCCGGATCATCAACACCCTGACCTCGCAGGAGCACGTGCTGGAGGTGAGCTGAAACCCACGTGATGCAGTAGCTCACTGGCCCTTTAAGGCTGGCTATGCCCTTCCCCCCCGCCGTAGCAGGGGATTCTGGGAGTTGTAGTGCCTGGGGCCAAAGTCCTTGGTAGCAAGGCATGCTGGGAAGATGCCCTGGGGGTTTTTTTTTTGTGTTTCAGGGACTGAAGTGTAGTAACAGGAAATACTTGGGCAGGGGTAAAATGAAGGACCTCTCCCCTCCCAATTAAAATCGGTTGTTCAGTCCAATAACTTCCTTACCCGACCCCAGCGCTTGGGCGTGTCAGTGAGCTGACAAAGGCCCCCAGGAGTCTGGGCTGCCAGCGCCAGGTCCCCGTTGGCACCAGGGGGCACCGAAGGGGAATTTGGTTCAGCCCGGCTGGTGACGGTGCCCCAGGGGGCCTCTCACACGAAGCCGTGGCCTGGTCTCCTAGGTGTGCGCGGAGGAGTCCATGTGGGACATTCTGCGGCGCTACCTGCCTTACAACCCCCATGCCGCCAGCTATACCTGGAAGTACGAGGGCGTCAACCTGGACATGGACAAGACGCTGGAGCAGAACAAGATCCTGGACGAGGACGAGGAGTTCTACCAGCTCAGCCTGGACTCGGACCTGTTCATGCCGGCCATTCTGCTGTACTTCAACGACGACCTCACCGAGTTCTAGGTCGGGGGGCGGGAGGCACGGCTTCTGGGAGGGGGTCACCTCTTTGGGGCTGGGGTTGCCACATTCCTGGCGGGGGAGCCAGGAATTGGCTCTAGATTCTTCCATCACATGGTAGGCTGCGGGGCTCTGTCTGCAGGACTTGACCCCCGACCTTGGCACAGAGAAGCTTCCTTGAGCTTAAAGGCCGTGGCGTAACCCTGCTGGGCCGGAGCAGGGCAAAACACAATGCAGCGTTGGCGTTGTCTGCACTCTGCTTCACCCCGTCCAGTGCCCCCTTTGGTACACTCAGCATTGCTGACAAAGTGCCAGTCAAATCAGATAGGACTAAAATGGTTTCACGCCTACAGACTGGGACGCAATCGTCTAGAAAGGAGCACAGCAGAAAGGGTTCTAGAGGTCAGAGTGGACAACAGTCAACAGCGTGTTGCTGTTGGGGGCGGAAAAAAAGCAAATGTGATTCTGGGCGCATTCACAGGAGCCAGACAGGGGAACTCATTCATCTGCTCTGTTCTGTGCTGATGAGGCCTCAACTCGGGTCTTATGTCCAGTTCTGGGCCCCACGTGTCAGGAAAGATGGGGAGAAATGGCACAAGGTCCAGAGCAGAGCAACAAGAAGGATGGAAGATCTGGAGAACATGAGCAAGGAGGGACGCCAGAAAGAACGGGGCTTGTTTAGTTGGGAAAAGAGAAGGTTGAGAGGGGACGTGATGGTGGTTTTCAAGTACCTCAAGGAAGGTCACAAGGAGGAGGAGAAAAAATGGTTCTCTTGGGTCTCTGAGGACAGGGCAAAGCAGTGGGCTTAAACTGCAGCAAGGGAGGTTGAGGTTGGCCTGAGGAAAAACTTCCTACCTGTCAGGGGGGTTAAAAACTGGGATAAATTGCCTGGGGAGGTTGTAGGATCTCCATTGCTGGAGATATTTCAGAGCAGGTTAGACAGACATCTGTCGGGGATGGTCTTGGTGCTCGGTCCTGCCACAAGGGCAGGGGGCTGGACTTGATGGCTTCTCGAGGTCCCTTCCAGTCGTCGCGTTCTATGGTTTTATCAGCCTCTTGAGTCCGGTATCCCATCTCTGGCAGTGGCTGACTGTTTCAGAATAAGGTGCAGGTCACCCTCTAATAGGCACCTGCAGCATTCTCTCACAGTTTGGGGTGAACATATGTAGAGAAAAAATGAGGGACTTGTGTTACGCTTATAAGAAGCATGCGGGATCTTTTTAGAGGGACAAGGCAAGAACGCCCCGTTTATTCAGAATACAGAACCATTATCTTGTATGTGTATAATATACATTGTTTACTCAGACACACACACCGCCCTTCTTGTGGTCGCTTACCGTTACCAAAGGTTGCTCCCTCCAGTTCGTTGGCCGGCTGGGTCGGAGGTGAGTGTGGAGCCAGGTTCTGGGGGTCCGGCTCAGTGCTCTGCTGTGGGCGAGAGGAGAAGAGGAGCCCAGCCCTGGAGTGGGGCACACGTCTCACAGCTCTGAGCCCACAGTCCTGGCTCTGTCCCACTGCACCAGGCCTCGCCAGTCAACGGCAGATGGGTTTGATCCGTTCCCACTGCCCGGGTTTCTGCGTGACTCATCTCCTACAGACGGGACTTCACCTTCCTCTCCGGGTGGGTCACTGCTGTAGAGTCAGTTCTCATTGTCCTTCATCCTCTGAGTCTTCATCATCCCGACAGGCGACTCCAGAGGGTAATTCTGAGCATCCCCATTCCCATTGCCAGCTGGCTCACACGCATCCATTCCCACAGGCGGCACAAAGTTTACAGGCTGGTAGAGTTTGAAATACAATATGGAAGCCGGTACAAAGTGTCTATGAATAGTAAAGGTGGTAGTATAAAAGAACAGATCTAAAGAGTAATGCAAAAGTCTGTGGTGTGTTAAAAAGATACAGGGTAATACAAGATTACAAAGGTTCTGCTAAAAGATACATTACTATCCCGGCTTGCTACACCTTGGTGGCATAGTCTGCCCCAGAGGACACATTCCTGTTAGTTTTGGGGCGGGGGGTTGTTTTCTGTCCTGAGCTCCTTCTGCAATCCAGGGCCTGCTCCTTGGTTCATATTGTTGAGAGTACCACTCCCCGCCAGGATAGCTCCCCTGATTACCCAGCTCTTTCCTTCTGTTGTCCTTTGGCGAGGTATTCATCCATCCTGTGGTCGTTCTCGTCCTAGGTGCAGGGCAAACCTCCAGGGGTCAGGAACCGAATCGGCCAGTCCCGTTGCGCAGCAGATTCTGGGATCTTGTTTCCTGGCTATTGCCGGTGCTGCTACAGTGAGAGTGTTTCATACCAACGTGTAACATTCAGAACGGAAATAAAATTGGTGTTCTAAAACCACCACTGTGCTTCTCTCTTGCGGGATGGGGGTAGGAACCGTCACCTTACATCAGCACCCAGTTGTAACCCCCTTCTTCCTGGCTGTCCCGGCCCAGACTCCTGGATCTGTCCAGCACAGAATATTGGCCAGAGGCCTCGACTGCTGTGCCAGGCAACGAGCTATTCTGTTCACTAGAGGGCGGCAGCTAACCACCTTTCTGTCTGCCCTGAGCTGCCTTTCCATGGGTCCCTGGCCCCCTGGTCAACAGCTGGGGCTAGAATCTGCTGGAAAAGCCCCTCTCTTACAACAGACCTGATGCTGCCAGCAAAACTTAGGAGGGGAGCAGTTGCCATCTCCAGCACTCTGTCTCGGGGACTGAGCTGAGCTGGGTGAAGGGCAGAATTACGGGGTGGAGATCGGGGGGATTGAAAGGCAGCCACAGGAGGCGGGAGGCTTCATAGCTTCTGACAACCAAGGTCTATGCCATCCCTTCATCCCTCCCTCCTCATGTAATACGTTGCACCTCTCTCCCACTGCCCCCCCCTTCCATGGCAAAGATTCTGCCCCCCGCCACCTTTTCCCACACCGGGGTCCCTATTCCCAGCTTTGGGGTGGGATGCTGCCATCCAGCTGTTCTCGGGTTACAACCCAACTGGTCTCCTGCCCTGTTCCTTCACCATGAGGAGAACCACCCCAGGCAGTGATGCTCAAGCAGGTTCTCCAGAAGAAACTGTGGTTTGTCTGGCCCCAAGCTGCACATCCCTCCTAGGAGGGGATTTAAAATAACAGGCGAGCTACATGCCTACAGTCCCTGGCCGACCCTGACTGAGGCCTGGTGTCTTCCTTGCTTCTTTGAGTAGTGATCTGTGTCCTGCTGTGCATTGGCTATATGATGTCTGTGGTTGACCGGCGTGTATGGCCCACACATACTGCTGCCCTTACCACGGACGTATAGGGCTGTGGGGATGACCCAGCCTTCTGTTTCACCGTCGGCTTGAGATAGAGCTTCAACCATGCCCGCTTTTACTTACTACACTTCCTTGTTTAGTTGTTAGTCAGGGCGGTGGTTCTCCTTTAGTTCTTAAAATCTCCACTCAAGGGCTATCTTGGGACCTTTTCACTGTGTGCTATGCTGAGATCCCTGGAGCTGTCTTTCCTCTTCGGGCAGCAGAAAAGGCAGGAGGTCAAATTATCTTCAAGATGGCAGAGCAAACCTCAAGATGTCATGAAGTCGAACCCCAGCTACATCATCCCAGCTAGGACTTTGTGAAGCCGGGACTTAAAAACCTCTAGGGATGGAGATCCCACCTCCTCTCTTGGGAATCCATTCCAGTGCTTCACCACCCTCCTGGGGAAAGGGTTTTTCCTAATCTCCAATCTAGATTCCTCTGCTCCCCACCGCAACTTGAGACCATTGCTCCTTGTTCTGCCATCTCTCACTACTACTGAGACCAGTCTCTCTCCATCCTTTTTAGAGGCCCACTTCAGGGAGTTGAAGGCTGCTATCAAATCCCCACCTCGCTCTTCTCTTCCATAGACTAAATACACCCAAATCCCTCAACCTCGTAGGTCATGTGCTCCAGGCCCATAATCATTTTTGTTAACCTCCCTGGGGTTCTGTCCAATGCGTGCACATCCTTTTTGTAATGGAGGCCACAGAACTGGGCACAGTATTCCAGATGTGGCCTCACCAGTGTTGAATAAAGGGGAATAATCACTTCCCCTCGATCTGCTGGCAATGCACCTCTAATGCACCCCAATATGCCACCGGTCTTCTTGGCTCCTCAGGCACACTGTTGATTCATTGTTGACTTAAGGATGCCCTCTGCAAATCTGCCTCACGCTGAGCACCATGTCTTCTCTGGGATACAGTTGCTGGTACGTCTGTCACTGAAAACTTCAGGGAAGGCAAACCTGCCTTCATGCCTGCCGAACAGCGAGCTTCACGTTCTCCGCCTCTGGGTATTGGCAAGAAAAGTAGGAACGCTAGATCTGCTTCTAAGACGTCTTAGTCGCAGACCGAGAAAAACGTGTGAGACTGCAGGTCTGAGGTGGAGTTCTAGAACGGTTCAAGTTCAAGGGCCGCATTTAGAGTCCTTCAGATTTATATGGCTGCCAGCAAAAAAAGGATGCAGGACTCAAACAGCTGAGATCTCACCCAGAGCATTTTTCTGGACTCTGCATAGACCTTCAGAACCACCTGCACAGAAGGCATCGGTGCTCAAAAAAGAAGCCATCACTGGGACCAGCTTGCCTTGCCTTGGTCATCCATTCCATCCAAAAGTCAGTTTTAATGGCTTGATGAAGAGTCCAGACCAAGGGACAGCAACCTTTCCGAGGCAGAGTGCCAAAATTTGACCTTTTGACCTCTACGTACAGTCTGAATGCCAGTGATACTTTTTGACGTCACTAATAGTTCTACTTATGACAGCTTTATTAATAAATAAATGAAGATGCGAAGCTTTACTGTTTAGGTGGTGGTTGGTAGCATTAGCTGGTCTTTTTATTAATCCGCAGGTGGCACAGCTTTGAGCAAGCTCCTGGCTGCATGGGGAGGAGGGAAAAGGCTGAGCTCCTGCCTCAAGTGCTGATGAAAATTGTCTTGGGTGCCGCTCTTGACCCCTGGTCCAGACCATCCATTTCACAAGAATCTGGATGTATGCTATCCCATCCTCCTCCCCCAGCACCATTTCAAGAGTTTTCTCAATTTCTCCACAGAGAATGGAGACCAATTTTGGATCTCGGACGGCTAAACAACTGCACCAAACAGCGGAAATTCAGGACGGCGAGATTCTTGCAGGCCTGAATTCTGGGTGCGCGTTTTCATGTTGCAAGTCACCCCTTGTACAAAAGGTTTTTGATTTTGCAATCGGTAACAATCACTTCCTCAGCACCATACTATTCTTTTTTGGCATCAGCTCTGCCCCAAGGGTGGTTTTAAACACAACGGCAGTCCTAGCTGACGGTCTCGGATGACTCAGAATAATTATCTTCCCTTATCTCGACAGCTGGGTACTCAATTCTCTCTGCAGGTTGAATGAGAAAGTCTCTGTTCTGCCGTTTGAACCTCCAACTCAGTCCTGGAAAGTTGGTTTTCGTCCCAGTTCTGTGGACAGATTTCTTTAGGAGCCTTTCCAGATGCTGTGAGAGCCAGGGCTTACCTCCCCACAGATGGGTTCATGACCTAAATTCCCTGTAAGCCACACTGCCATGCAGCAGCCTATTAAACACTGTATGCTCAGGAACTAGCTGTGGTGGGTAGGCCACAGCTGGGGAGGGAGAGCAGCCCGCCACTGGCCTGAACTTACCTTGATGATCTTTTCCTCCTGCAGCTCCAGGGTAGCGTAATATACAGATTTCCAGGGCAAACCTTATGGCCCAGATTGGAGTTTCTTCACATAAGGCAAACTAAATCAGTCACAAAAGCACTGCCCAGCAAGGGATTACGCAAGCATGTCCTTCAGGATATCCAGCTTCCCTGGGGCCCTGAACCATCATCCCTCCTTCCACAGATGAGAGATTATGAAAACCCATCTCACTAAATCCCAGCCAGTCTTTCCAGCCCTCAAAGGGACCAGTCGTATTTCCAGGTGAATATATAGTTAGGTCTTACCCAAAACAGCATGCTAGGCCAATTCTTTAGCATCTAAAGGCTTAAGAAAAGAATAGGGTGTGAGAGAAAAGTGGTCAAATTACATTCATCAGTCACAAAGTTCTTGGTGCGGGTTGCAGCAGGTGGAAGAGGCTACTGTCTTAAAAGCCTTTGGAAATACATCCTTTGTTGGGTGGGTACATAGTCTATTCAGGTTCTATTCAGAGCAGAGATGTTCCTGCAAACTTGGATGACTGAGTTGGGGTTGGTCCTGCTTTGGGCAGTGGGCTGGATTCGATTCCTTCCAACCCTAGGAGTTTGTCTCTACATAACAGGGCCTTCATGTTCCATGTTGACCATCAGGGCAGAAAGATGGAGACTGGCAGCTGACGATAAAATGGTGACTAACAGGGTTCCTTTTTATTGACTTGCCCACTCGGAGGGAAGACCCTGCCTGTGATCACGTACACAAGATTAGGTCTCTTGTCCTTCCCCTTTGGGGGCATTCTGCCATTGGCAGAGTCCCAGATGACGTGCCTCAGCCAAATTCCTGAGATGTGGATTGGAGTCTGATGGGAGCTCTTCCTCTGTTCAGCTCATCTTCACCTGGCTGGGAGGTGTGATCACCCCTTCTGTGGTGAATCCCAGCACTAAAACATTTCTAACTGAAGCTACTGACTTGACTTAAACCTGTGCAGTCCGGGTAGAGCACAGGTCGTCGACAAATCTCCTCCACTTCACTCTGTTTCAAGACAAAATTTGTAGGTGACCCCAGGAGTATCCCAGTTGTTGTCCTTCCATCTCAGGAGATCTTCTCCACATTGTCCAAGGTCGTCATCTTTTGCGTTTTCCTAGCGGGCCCCGTTTTGAACTTGGTAGATGATGCTGTGTGATGGTTTTCTGAGACTGGCCTGGCCATTCCCACTTCCTTCTCTTGCTTTGAATGTCAAGTGGTTCTTGTCCTCTGTTCCGAAGCTCCTCATTTGTGATCACATCTTGCCATCAGATGTGAAGGATGTACCTCAGGCATCCGTTTATGAATGTCGGTAGCGTGTGGTTTGAAGACTTTTTAATACGCCAGGTCTTGCGTCCAAACAAGAGCACGCTCTTTGCATTTGTGATGAAGAGCCACAGTTTCGTCTTTGCAGATATCATTTGGGATCTCCAGAGGAGACGAAGAATCTTGAATGCTTTCCCTAACCTGCCACTGATATCCTTGTCTGTTCCTCCGCCTCTGCCCATAATACTTCCCAAGTAGGTGATACAGATGTTACAGAAACATCTAATAGAAGTACAGACCCAATATCTATAACTTCACAGATACACAAGCAGCATAAACAGACTTAATGAGTCACTAGTTTTCATTAGATACCTCATTTGGAATAAGATTTGGTGCAAACATAGGACAGAGTGGCTCTCAAGTTCCTTTCAAAATCCAGTAACATCACAGGCAGCCTGTACTCCAACCCCTCATCCCTGTCCCACCCCATAGCTCACATTCCCACCTGAAGCCCTGACTGTCTCCCGTCCCAACCCTCTGCTCCAGCCCTAAACTCCACCCCCCCACCCCTGCAGAACCTCTTCGGCTTACCCTGTGACATCCATTTTCTTATGTATGACACATCACTTCCCTATTGGAGCACCTAGCAAAATTCATTTCGCACCCGCCCGGGAAAAATTAGCCATTCACAACCCTGACAAAAAAATCTTATTGCAAAGATTTGGATGAGTTCTCCAACTTTGGCAAGAAATTCTTCCCAGTTTTGAAATAATACGGCAGCTTGTATCTCTGTAACCCAAGACGCCAGCAGATTTCCCTGGTGCTTTCAGCGGTGACTGTTTCTATTGTGAACAGGCACGTGTTGGACAAGCAAGCATCTTATTTCCCATTGGGTTCTGGTTCTGAAATTACCAAGGTAAACCCTTGGTGGAATGTCCATCCTTAGATGTTTTTAAGTCCGATCTTGACAAAGCCCTGGCTTGCGGGTGGTTCTGCCTTGGGCCGGGGGCTGAACTCAGTGACCTCCTGAGGTCCCTTCCAGCCGTAGGAGTTTACAATTCTACACAACAGGGCCTGCGTGATTCCATGTCAACCATCAGGGCAGAAAGTGCTTCCCTTCACACTGCACTGAAGTGATAAAAAGCTGATATTGGTACATAGCCAAGCAGCAGCCAGATAATCATCTCAGCTTATTACCTCGAGGAATGGGAGTTGGATTTATAAGTCTTCAACAGCATGTTTCGTAACGTATGAGTGCATCACTGCTACCATCGTAAGCTGAAATTCTACCTAAAGTCTCTTTGGACATTCATGTTAATGTGATCATACATCTTCTGGGTTTTTTTTTTTTTTTCCTCCCAGACATCACATCTGAAGAGGCAAGTAGCTGTGCTTCGGCTGTCAGAGAATCATAGAATACTAGGCCTGGAAGGGACCTCAAGAGGCCATCGAGTCCAGCCCCCTGCCCCAATGGCAGGACCAAGTACTATCTAAACCATCCCTGATAGACATTTATCTAACCTGTTCTTAAATATCTCCAGCGATGGAGATTCCACAATCTCCCTTGGGAATTTATTCCACTGTTTGACCACCCTGACTGTTAGGAACTTTTTCCTAATGTCCAACCTCAACCTCCCTTGCTGCAGTTTAAGCCCTTTGCTGCTTGTTCTATCCTCCGAGTCCAAGAAGAACAAGTTTTCTCCCTTCTCTTTCTGACACCCTTTTAGATCCCTGAAAACCGCTCTCATGTCCCCCTCTCAATCTTTTCCAAACTAAACAAGCCCAATTCTTTCAGCCTTTCTTCATAGGTCACAGTCTCCAGCCCTTTAATCGTTCTTGTCGCTCTTTTCTGGACCCTCTCTAATTTCTCCACATCTTTCTTGAACTGTGGTACCTAGAATTGGACACAATATTCCAGCTGAGGCCTAACCAGCGCAGAGTAGAGCGGAAGAATGACTTTTCTTGTCTTGTTCACAACACCTCTGTTAATGCATCCCAGAATCAGGTTTGCTTTTTTTGCAACAGCATCACCCTGTTGACTCATATTTAGCTTGTGGTCCACTATAACCCCTAAATCCCTTTCTGTCATACTCCCTCCTAGACAGTCTCTCCCCATTCTGTATGTGTGAAACTGATTGTTCCTTCCCAAGTGGAGCACTTTGTATTTGTCCTTATTAAACTTCATCCTATTTACCTCAGACCATTTCTCCAATTTATCCAGATCATTTAGAATTTTGAGTCTATCCTCCAAAGCAGTTGCAACCCCTCCTAGCTTGGTATCATCTGCATACTTAATAAGCATACTTTCTATGCCAATATCTAAACGGTTGATGAAGATATTGAACAGAACCGGTCCTAACACAGACTTCTGCGGAACCCCACTTGTTCTACATTTCCCGCAGGATTGAGAGCCATTAAGAACTACTCTCTGACAGAAGGACGTTAGCTTTCTATGTTGGCAGAACTGAAGCTTTGTGAAAGAAGTCTTTCCGAGGGTTTATTTTGAGTTGCTGACAGACCCAAACGATCATCATCTGCGCCCAGCAACAGATCTCTGGGAGTATTATTGAATGTGATGATTCTTTTATCAGCAGCCAGATGCCTAGTCTGCGAGGTGACCTCTACTTCCATGGCATTACTCAAGGATATTCGTGCTGTTGAAATTTGTAGATTTCAGTGCCTGCTTTCTTCAATCCGTGGGCTTTGGTTCGTGCCTCGAGCTCAGATGTTGCGGTTGGCAATGCAGTGCTGTTGTCGGAAGCTCCTTCTTCACTCTCCTTCAACTTTCTTTGCGGTAGAGAAGGAACCAAAGATGGATCTTCCATGCAACTCTATAGATCCTCTGTACGGGGCACGAGGACACATGGGGCACATGCTGGGGTGGCAGGCGGTCCCTAAAAGTGAGTGGGCCACCAACACCCGAACTGTGAGCCCACCTCCTGTGCTGTCCCTTCCCCTGAGTCCCTACCTCTTCCCCCACCCCCGACATCTCTCGTCCTTATGGCCTGTAAAATGTGGGGCGGAGGGGCATGGCCATCTGGCCCTTGTTATTCCAACATTCCTGTATCTGAAAGGGGATACATCTCAGAAGAGCTCCAGATAAGGTACAAGGTAAGTTCTCCTCCTCCCCTGCAGATCGGCTTCCTCAGTACAGAGTGCTGCCTCCCTAGGTCTGCAGGGTGCTGTCTCTGAGTGATCACTTCCCCTTCATCTCGCTGTAAGGCCCGTCCTTTAACACCCCAGGAGCTTCTGATCTTCAAAAATCTCAGCCTAGGCCAACAGGGCTGAGCGAGGCAGGAGGTTTGAAGAGATGCTCTTTGTCTCAGCTGTGCTTGTATTTATTCTCTCCTGGTTTCTCTTCACAGCTCCTTTTGAGCTAATGGAACATAGACAGGGCAATATCCCATCTATACGCTGAGGGGCATCGGGACACGCACCATCTGAGAGGCAGGATCTCACGTCAGCATCAGTCCAGACACCAACGGGTGAAGTTTTGACGCAGACCCCATGAAGTGTCCTTCTAGTGCAATAACATATTTTTAAACAGCTGTTTTGAAATACCTTCTTTCGAAATAACACAGCCACAACAAGAAATGCATTTTGAAATATCACCCAGCTATTGGCATATGTAATAATGGCATATTAGGTTGCATGAAGAGGAGCGTTGCCAGTAGGTCCAGAGAAGTGATTATTCCTCTTTATTTGGCTTTGGTGAGGCCGCATCTGGAGTACTGTGTCCAGTTCTGGGCCCCCTGTTATAAGCAAGATGTGAACACACTAGAGAGGGTCCAGCAGAGGGCGACCAAAATAATTGGGGGGGCCTAGAACATACGATCTATGAAGAAAGGTTGAGGGAACTGGGTCTGTTTAGTCTGAAGAAAAGACTGAGGGGGGATTTGATAACAGCCTTCAACTTACTGAAGGGAGGCTGCAAAGAGGCTGTTCACAGCGGTCACGGATGGCAGAACACGGAACAATGGTCTCAAGTTGCGGCTGGGAAGGTCCAGGTTGAACAACAGGAAAAGCTTATTCACTAGGAGGGTGGGGAAGCATTGGAATGGTCTAACCAGGGGAGTAGTGGAGTCTCCATCCCTGGAGGTGTTTGTCTCGCCTTGACAAAGCCCTGGCGGGGCTGATCTGATAGCTTTGGTCCTGCCTAGGGCAGGGGGCTGGACTCGATGGTTGTTTAGGTCTCTTCCGGCTCTATTGTTCTATGATTCTATTTCGAGATAGCATTTCCAGACACACAACGCTATTCTGAAATAATGCCACTGGGCACCATTATGGCTTATTTCGAAATAGCGCTGTTGCGTGTCTTAATAGTGCCTATTTCAAAATAAGCATTATTCATCCTGCAACCGATTTCGAAATAACACACCCACTGGTTCGAATTTATTTTGAAATTGCACCCATGCAGTCTATACGTCAAGTTAATTTGAAATCACAGCTGTTGTCTCAAAATAACTCTGTAGTTGTAGACATAGCCTTTGAGACCACGTAACACCAACCAATAATATTTTGAATGTGGAACACCTCTGAAAATTTTCTTCAAAAAAAATTGTCAGACCAAAAAAAAAAAATAAAACCCTAGCAGCAACGTATATAGCAAAACCAAAATGAAGTAATTTATTCGGGTATCATAGCAATGAAGAAGTAACATCGTATCGGGTTTTAATAACAGAAAATATAGACCATCAGTGTAAGATATTAAAAAAGTGTCAGACACGGGCAGTACACCTATGAGTTGTTCACAGGGCAACGGTGTTGCATGGAACATAGTTAAAGAAACACTGCTCTCGTGCCTGTCAGATGCGGGCGTATTGGGGTCAGAGAGGGTGAGCGCGGATCAGAAAGCACCGTAGGTGACGCTTTGTGAGTTTTAGATGAGGGCTGGTAGGTGTCACAGCTGGAGGCCAAAAAGAAATCATGGCTCCATTGTCACAGATTTGCAGCGTAACGCCCCTCTGATTTTAGTCCAGCTTCTTTAAGATGACAGTGCTGTGATGCCCAGATTGGGTCCTCTTGCAGCCATTTCTTTTCCTGGTTGCCAGCAAATCCACGTGAGTCCTGCCCCCTCCTCCGCCCCAGTGGAGATGTTACCCCTTTGGGAAGGGACGGAAGTGGCTGTTGCGAAGGGGCCTTGGGTTAGTCTGGGAAAGCCAAGCTTTGTTCAACATCCGGCTTGGCACGATCGCCTTGAGTTCTTTTTTTCTAAAGCCACCTAGAGGTCGTCTTTAGTTCCCAAGATGACATTCTTAGCAACCTTTCTATTTTTTATTTTTTTTAAAGTATCTCTTCTTAAAAAATAAGTACCCCCCCACTACTTTTTTTGCATACCCCTAAAGGGATGTGTTCCACTGGTTGCAAAACATGGTGCTCAGGTAATCTGAAACAAGTGCCATTCAGCCATTCCAGATGATGGTACCCTTTTCAGGATCTGATTTATTTTGCATCCCACCAAGTTACACCTCCCATAAAAACTACTTACAAAAACATGCAGATCTATCACAGAAGACTGCTACTGAAATCTTGCTGACTTTCCACCATCTTATTATCGCATAAATGAATTGGAAGGGAAATATTGTACCCTGGTTGAGAAACACTGGCTTAGACCTATCCATCCTTGCCCCTCTTTCCCAAGGGAGAAATTAAATGCTTCTTGTCCGACAGGTGGGGAAGCTGAGGCACATGCGGCATTCCTCAGACTCTTAAGTCATGAATGTGGGTGTTACTGAAAAAAAATGTTCGCACCACTATTCAAAGGGAAACAGCCGAGCTGTCTTTTATATTCAAATTTGGCACATTAACACGTGGTTTGAACCGGGATGGGAATTTTCTGAGTCACTATAGGGGCTCGTTTGCATACTTTGCTTAATCTAATTCTTGACCTTCCCCTCCCCCAGCCCTCCACTCTCTGATTTTCTCACCTTGATCATTTTTTTCTGATTTGTCCTCCTTGGTTACTGTTTTTTGGTTCTCTGTGCCTTAAATATTGAGTCTGTTCTGATATGGCTATGGTCTGAAAAAGTGGGTCTGTCCCATGAAAGCTCACCTAATCAATTATTTTGCTAGTCTTTAAAGTGCTACTTGACTGCTTTTTCCTCTCTGAGTCGTGTGGGAAGTCAGCCGGGCAGTATGGTACTCACTTTTAGCTTGAGGTTGATGTTCTCATGCTAGTGCTGTGCTAAAAACAGTCATTGTAGCAGTGGCTAACCACGCCAAATACAATCCCATCTGCAACCCTCGGCACAAATTTGGGTAGGAAACTATTCTCATCATCACAGCTACTTGCCTATTTTTAGTCTTGTAGCTAGATTGGAGATGGGGCAGGTGTGTCTACTTGAGCTTAGACTTGCACCTGTAGCTCACACAGATGCAAAGTGTCTTCAACCCAAGCATTCAACGGGAGTCCTAAAGTGGATGGAGAGAGGTTGTTCTCAGTAGTGAGGGATGGCAGAATGAGGATCGATGGTCTCATGTTGCTGCAGGGGGGAGGCTGAAGTTGGAGATGAGGAAAAACTCTTTCCCCAGCAGGGCCGTGAAGCACTGTGATGGGTTCCCTAGAGTGGTGGTGGGATTTCCAGCCCTAGGGGCTTTTGAGTCCTGACTTGATAAAGTCCTGGCTGGTGTGACTTATGGTTGGTCCTGCTTTGACCAGGGGGTTGGACTCAATGACCTCCTGAGGTCTCTTCCAGCCCTAGGATTGTATGATTCACATAGGAGTGTGTGGGGAGAATATGGACATTTTTGGAACAGAATGCTGCCTGTGCCTCAGTTTCCCCACCTGTCGGGCAAGAAGCATTTAATTTCTACTTTGGGAAAGAGGGGCAAGGATGGATAGGTCTAAGCCAGTGTTTCTCAACCAGGGTATAATATTTCCCTTCCAATCCATTTATGTGATGATAAGATGGTAGAAAGTCAGCAAGATTTCAGTAGCAGTCTTCTGTGATAGATTTGCATGTTTTTATAAGTAAGTAGTTTTTATGGGAGGTGTAACTTGGTGGGATGCAAAATAAATCAGATCCTGAAAAGGGTACAATCATCTGACCTCTGAAAATCAAAATATTTGCTTAAAATTCAGCGATTGTTAAAAACCAATGAAGTTGAAGCAGAGAAATTGGAGAGGGTTCAGAGAAGAGCCACAAGAATGATTAATGCCTTGGAAAACAGACCTCAGAGTTAGAGGCTGGGGGAAAGTCCATTATTTTTTGTCCGGGTCCAAATTTCTTGGTCAAGGTCCAGACTCCAGAGAAAATAGTAGTAATAAAAAAAAAAAAAAAAAAAAAAAAAAGGAACTATAAAGATGTTACGGTCCGATAAAAAGCGTCCAGTAATCTAGCTGTGGCCCATAGTTCACCTATTGACTGCCTCCACTTCAGAAGTTCAGTCATCCAGTTCAACAAAGAGGAGGTGACAGGGTGACTTAATCTCGGTCTTTCCCATGGACACAGAAATAGGACACTAGAGGGCTCTTTGATCTCACAGACCAATGCCGACTGTATGCGAAAAGATTTCTAGGGATACACAGCAGAAAATAAATTACTGCAAATCAGGAAATAAGCACTGGAACGGCACTGGGAGAGGGGGTAGGCCGATAAGGCTAAAGTCCCATTAGCGGTACATGAATATTTTAAAGCTTGGGAAACTGTCACAGACAAAGGTCTAACAAAAGTTAGAAGGTGAAGCCAGACAAATTCAGAGCACAAATGTACATTTTTTTTTTAACCGCACAAGGAATTTACCACAGCACTGACTTACCAATGGGTCATTGTGGATTCTTCATGACTAGCAATTTTTCAATCAAGTTTGGCTGTTTTTATCCTTCGATGTTGTGATGAGTAACGAGGTCGATGGGAGAGTTCCTCCTGTCATCTTCCTTCTGTGAAGATGGCCACGTAAGTTGATCGCAGATTCATCAGTTCTGGGTATGTAATTGCTGTAGCTAGAATTGTGTGTCTGCAGTTGACTTACTTGCTCAGTGTAAACCAAGCCTAAATCCTACCCTTGATAGCACTTTGCTGTTTGTCTGTAATATAGTAACTTTTGGAAATGACATCTGATCAATTCTAAAGTTTCAGGACCTCTTCTAGGCATTCTTTTGATTTGTGTGAAGATTGTCAGACTGGAAAAAACTCTTCATTTCTGTTAAGATCAGGCCCTTGGAGTGTTTGTCTCTCCCCTCCCTCTATGCTGTGGCCTTTAGGGACTACAGTGAGAAAAAGAAGTCTCTAGCTGGTAGGGTTCTGAAACAAACCTTCAAAATGTGACCCAAGCGTAATTGATGCCTGAGTCTGCTGAGAGCCCAAGCCCATTACTCCGAGACGGGGAAAACTGCCCTGAATGTAACTGAGACAGTGAATCCTGCTTGAGTTTAGTGATACTGAGCCCCTCTTCTCCTCCTGCTGTGACACTAATTGTATGCCTTGGCTACATGGAAGATAGATTCGGTCAGGTTCGATCTGCCAGCGTTCGATTTTGCACTCCCAGTGGGGATGTACAAAATGCAACTATCTGGGGTTGACAGTCGATGAATATGTTCAGCGCTGCCTCAGAACGATCCTAAATATCTCTTGGGAGCATTGGCACATGAACACTAGTGTCCTGGAGGAGTCAAACATGACCAGCATTGAAGCCGTCATCATTCACCAACAACTCAGTTGGACTGGTCACGTGGTTCAGATGTCTGATCAGCGCCTCCCAAAACAGATTCTGTTTTCCGAGTTGACGGAAGGACAGATGAGTGGTGGGGGGCAGAGGAAACGATACAAAGATGTGGTGAAAGTACCCATGAAAAATGTAACATCAGTGCCAAAACCTGGGAGAACCTTGCCCAGGACTGTCCCCAGTGGAGAGCAGTAATCCGTGAGGGGGTGGCAAAATTTGAGAGGTCTTGGTTGCAGTGCAGACAAGAAAAGACGGAGAAGAAGAAACAAGCATCGAAAACTGCCCTGTCCTCCTTCAAGAGCTACCAACACCCACCTCTTCTGTGATAAGACCTGTGGCTCCAGAACTGGGCTGATCAGCCAGCAACGGACTCACAAATAGGAGGGTGACATGTAGACATCCTACTCATTATCGAGCGACTGCTAAAAGAGAGAAGTACTCCTTAATCTCATGAGGCGTAAGGGAGGTTGATGGGAGAGTTACTTTCGTCGACCCTTTCCCTGTGAGGATGGCCAGGTAAGTTGAGGGTAGATAAGTTGATTTGAATACGCAGTCGCCATACCTGGAATTGCATATCCACAATTGACTTTAATGTCTAGTGTAGACCTGGCCATGGGCCTGGCTAACTCTGCCACCTATACAGATGCATTCCAGCTTGCGTTTGGTGAAGAGAAGGGACCTCCTCTTTTCCCTGCAAGAACAGAAGATGCTGCTTATCTTCTGGAGAGTGAGGCGACAGCCGGTCCGTGCCTCTCTGGGGAACGACTGGAGTGCCTTCATACAGCTCTGTAGAGGAAGGTCAAACCTTCAGCCCTACAGGGAAGGGTCGAGCATTCAGCTTTTCAGGGAAAGGTTAAAGGAGTTAGGGATTGCTTCTGAAAAAGCCTGAGCAGCTGAGCAAGAGCTCTGCAAGCAGAAGTCATAGCGGTAGGGATGATTCAGTTATAAGGCGCATGATTGCTTGTAACCTCCCACTGAGAGCAAGAGTGGAGGAAGTCAATGGACCCCGGGGCAGCAACCAGACACACGGTCTGGGATTCTCCCAAGCTGGTGATAATACAGGACATTAGCAAGAGACCATGCGGCTCCTGTGAGAGGGAAGGGCAGGCTATCCACACAGGGACATCTGCTCCACAGAGACACTTACAAAGAAGAACCAGGCCCAGAGCATGGGAGAGAAACAGCTGCTCACAATGCCAGAGACCACCCAGAGGAGGCTGGCAGTGGCTGGCTGTGAGTGGTGTAACCTCTGTGGCGACTGGGTCGGTGCGATAATTGCTCAGGGGGCGTTTCCGTCTCAGTTGAACGGCAGCCGGGCTCCCTGCCCACTGACCTGTGTCTGTCTGCAAACAGACAGCACTCTGAAGAGGGTGGAAAAAAAAAAAAAAAAGCAAATCCCTCGCTGTTCAGAATGCAGCAAAGCATCCTTACATGTCTCGGTCGTGCATTTGCCTGGCTTGCTATCTGGCTGCTCCCTCGTGCTGTGCCTTCTGCCCGCTTGCCAAGTTTTAGCACCACAAAGGAGGGAGCCCAGGTTTCGAGTGGAGGAAATTTTGGACTGCAAGACAAGCGATGCACGAAAGAGCTAACAGAGACGAAGATGTGTCTTCTGGCCAGGTGTAACGAAGAATCCCACTTTCTCGCCAGCCCTGGTCATTCAAATGTCACCAGCTGGGCCTGCAAAAATGTGATTGCTTTGAAAAATCACAAGACTGTTAAAAAAAATAATACTTTTGTGGTCTTCTGATTGGCCTTTGAGCCCTTGTGTAGCTGAGCAGGGGTGACGTTTTTAGTACCATACCCCAGTAAGAGGAACGACAAATATATATATTTTTTCTTTTTAATTTAAAGGGGGAAAAAATCACATTGGCTTAACGATTCTCTCAGCTTTCAGGGAATGTTGGGATATTAGCTCCATTTTCCAGATAAGGAAATGACCATCTGGAGAGCTTCTGCATTTTCAGAAGTGTCCTATCGCTATGGGATACCATGATCTACTTTCAGCTCAGAACTCCAGTGAGCGCTTGGTTGCTGGGTGCTTGTAAATAGCAAATCCAAGAGAGCCTCACATCTGCCCCCTAAGAATCGAGGCAATCAAAAATTTGGGGGAAGAAATCTGTCTAAGGGTAGAGATATATGTTGAAATAGCTATCCTAGCGTCTACACGACGCAACCAGTATTTTTAAATCATTTTCAAATGGCGGTTGGCTTATTTCATAATCGGTAAACCTCAGTCTACGAGGAATAGTGCCTATTTTGAAATAACGATTTCAAAATAGGTGCCATTAAGACAGGGAATAGAGCCTATTTCGAAATGACTTATTTCGAAATAGGCTCTATTGTGGGTAGATGCTGTATTTCAAAATAGCTAAGGGCTATTCTGAAAGGCATTTTTGTGGGTAGCAGCATTATTTCAATATGAGCTTTTCCAGAATAGCTAATTTTGGAATAAGGCTGCTGTGTAGACATACCCTCAGTTATTTGCCTGATGTCAAACAATGAATCAGTGGCAGAGCTGATTTGCAGTCCTTTGCGTGACATGCTGAGCCACACATAGGAAAGACTGTTTCTTTAGAGAATCTTCTGCCTTCTGCAATGTCAAGTTCAGTCAAACCAGATGGTACAGAGTCAGGGGCCACACAGATGTAACCGTAACTCTGCCCTCTTTCAGCAATGCCCCGATATGCCTCTAATGCTCATCATTGCACTGTGCCATCCCAGATAGTGCATATAGGAAGATATGAATGGCCTTTCTGGGTCATACTGATGGTTCATCGAGGCCAAAATCCTGCCTCTGACAGTGGCCAATGTTTGGTACCCCAGCGGGAGTGAACAGAGCAGGGAATCCTCAAATGATCCGTCTCCTGTTGCCCATTCTCAGTACCTGGCAAACAGAGATTCGGGACACTGTCCCTGCGCATCCTGGTTTATTGCCATTGATGGACCTAACCTCCCTGAACTTATCTAGTTCTCTCGAACCAGTTATATTTTTGGCCTTCCCAACATCCCCTGGCAAGGAGTTCCACAGGTTGACTATGTGCTTTCTTCTATTCATTTTAAACCTGCTGCCTGTTAAGTTCATTGGATGTCCCCTGACTTGCATGTTACCTGAAGGGCTAAATACATATTCACTTTCTCCACACCATTCAAGTTTTTTAGATCTCCATCACTCATCTCTTCACTTCTCCGAGCTGAAAAGCTCACAGTCTTTTTAATCTCTCCTCATATGGAAGCTGTTCCGTATCCCTCATCAGTTTTTTGGCCTTTCTCTCTACCTTTTCAGATTCTAATCGATCATGTTTGAGATGGGGTGACCAGAAATGCTTGCAATATTCAAGGAGTGGGTATAGCATAAATGTACGTAATTGTATTGTGATCTTTATAGCCATATTATCTATTCCTTTCCCAATGGTTCCTAACATATTCTGCTCGCTTTTTTGACTGCTGCTGGACATTGAAAAGATGATTTCAGAGACCTCTCCGTGACAACTCCAATATCTCTTTCTTGAGTGGTAACAGCTCATATAGAGCCCTGTCATTTTGTATGCATGGCTGGGATTACGTGCACGCGATTTTGTATTTATCAACACTGCATGTCGCCTGCCATTTTGTGTCCCGTCACCCAGTTTAGTGAATTCCCTTTGCAACTTCTTTGCAGTCTGCTTTGGAAGTAAGTATCTTGGCTGTTCTGTATCATCTGCAAATGTCATCTCTTCACTAGTGCACCATTTTTCAGACAGTTTATTAATATGCTGAACCGCATGGATCCCAGCAGAATACATACCTGGGGAACACCACTCTTGTTCTCTCTCCAGTGTTCAACTGTTTGTTCCTACCTTTTGTTTCGTATCTTTTAACCAGTTACTGATCCAGGAGAGGATGTTCACTCTTATCCCTTATTTTGCTGAAGACCTTTTGCTTGAGGGACTTTGTCAAGGGCTTTCCGGAAGCTCAAGTACAATATTCAATGGATCACCCTTGTCCACATTTGTTGACATCCTTAAAGAGTTCTGGTATATCGAGGAGGCATGATTTCCATTTGCAAAAGCCATAGACTCATAGAACTCTCGAACGGGAAGGGACCTTGAGAGGTCATCGAGTCCAGTCCCCTGCCCTCGTGGCAGAAGCAAGCACCGTCTAGCACATTCCCGATAAGTGTCTGTCTAACCTGCTCTTAAATATCTCGAGTGATGGAGATTCCACAACCTCCTTTGGCAACTCATTCCAGTGTTTAACCACCCGGACAGTTAGGAAGTTCTTCCTAAGCCGTGTCTACATGTGCATGCTATTTCGAAGTTGAAATCGACGTTAGGCGGCAAGACGTCGAAGCCGCTAATCCCATGAGGGGATGGGAATAGTGCCCTACTTCGACGTTCAACATTGAAGTAGGGAACGTGTAGACGATCCGCGTCCTGCAACATCGAAATAGCGGGGTCCTCCATGGTGGCCATCAGCTGGGGGGTTGAGAGACGCTCTCTCTCCAGCCCTTGCGGGGCTCTATGGTCACCGTGTGCAGCAGCCCGTAGGCTAGGGCTTCTGGCTGCTGCTGCTGCAGCTGGGGTTCCATGCTGCATGCACAGGGTCTGCAACCAGTTGTCGGCTCTGTGTATCTTGCGCTGTTTAGTGAAAGTGTGTCTGGGAGGGGCCCTTTAAGGGAGTGACTTGCTGTTGAGTCCGCCCTGTGACCCTGTCTGCAGCTGTGCCTGGCACCCTTATTTCAATGTGTGCTACTTTGGCGTGTAGACGTTCCCTCGCAGCGCCTATTTCGATGTGGTGCTGCGCAACGTCGATGTTGAACATTGATGTTGCCAGCTGGAGGACGTGTAGACGTTATTCATCGAAATAGCCTATTTCGATGTCGCCACATCGAAATAGGCTACTTCGATGTCGGGTTCACGTGTAGACGTAGCCCTAATGTCCAACCTAAACCTCCCTTGCTGCAGTTTAAGCCCATTGCTTCTTGTCCTGTCCTCAGAAGCCAATGAGAACAATTTTTCTTCTTCCTCCTTGTAGCCCTCTTTTAGGTGTTTGAAAACCGCTGTGATGTCCCCTCTCAATCTTCTTTTTCCCAAACTAAACAAACCCAGTTCTTTCCAGCATCCCTCATCACTCATGTTCTCCAGCCCTTTCATCATTCTTGTTGTTCTTCTCTGGACTTTGTCCAATTTATCCACATCTTTCCTGAGATGTGGGGCCCAGAACTGAACACAGGACTCCAATTGAGGCCATGTTGATACATCCCCAATGCTTTGTTCATCTGTGCATTTGATCATTCTGTCTTTTACTACAGTTTCAGCCAGGTTGCTTGGTACTGGGATTAGACTTACTGGTCTGTAATTACCAGGGTTGCTTCTGGAGCCTTTTTAAAAAACTGGCATCACATTAGCTACCCGCCACATATCAACTACAGAGGCTTGTTTAAGTGACAGGTTATGTACCACAGCTAGTAGTTCTGAAATATCTTATTTGAGTTTCTCCAGAACTCTTGGGGAGGATACCATCTGGTCCTGGTGACTTGTTACCATTTAATTTATCCATTCGTTCCAAAACCTCCTCTACTGACACTTCAGTCTGGGCTAGTTCCTCAGATTTCTCCTTTAAGAAGAATGGTTCAGATGTGAGAATCTTCCTTCTATCCTCTGCAGTGAAGACTGATGGGAAGAATTCATTTAGTTTCTCCACAATGACGTTGTCCTCTTGGAGCATTCCATAGCATCTCAGTTGTCCAGTGGCCCCGCTGATTGGTTAGCAGGCTTCCTGGTGTACTTAAAAACAAAAGTTTTGCTGCTCATTTTCCATATCTTTTGTTAGCTACTCTTTATATATTTTTGGAGTTTCTCATTATACTTTTACACTTGACTTGCTAGAGATTGTGCACCTTTCTATTTTCTGTGGTAGGAATTGAGATCCAATTTTGTGAAGATGTCTTTTTGTCTCTAGCTGCCTCTTTTACTCTTCTGCTTAACTGTGGTGGCGGGATTTTTTTTTTTTTTTTTGTTATATATTCCCCTCACAAGGAATGTTGAATTTAATTATATTATGGTCTCAATTACTTCTTGGACCGGATCCTGAGCTCCACTTAAGTCTACTTAAAAAATGGCTTCTCCCCTGGTGGCTTCTAGACCTAGCTTCTAGACCAGAGGTGGCCAACCTGTGGGTCTCGGATCAATGAAATGTGGGTCCTTGCTGCTGTGTACCCGGACTGCTGACTGCCACTCTGCCCACGCACCCAAGGGCCTGGAAGGAGAAACATATGGCTGCAGGGGTGGTGAGTCCCAGGCATTGGGTTAGAGTGGGGGGAGGGAGGGGCCGGGGGTGCCTGGGTTTGGCAGATGGGAGGGGGATTGGGTACAGCAGGGGGCTGAAGGTGCCTGGCTTTGGGGGAGGGCATTGAGCTACATATTTTATATTTTTATCTATCTAGTTCCCCCTCATATCCCCCAGTTCCCTGATATATATGACACTATATGTACATAAGAAAAATACAAGGCTCTTTGCACTCTATCCACAGCTATTTGGGCTTTTAGTCTCTAGGCGGCTGGCTGCCCCTGTTCTAGGCCATGAAGCAGTCATTAATGGTGGAAATTGTATCTCTGCATCCTGTCCTGAGGTGACATGCCCCCAGTCCATAAGGGGATAGTTGAAATTCCCTCCTCTTTATTCCTGGATTTTCTGGTTTTGTAGCCTGTCTAACCTCCCTATGCATTTCACAGTTGCTCAGGGAATAGAACGTGTGACAACGGTCTGTAGCATAACTAAATGCCTTCTCTTTTCTCAGGCATGGCTTAGTCTTAGGCGATGCTAGACATGAGCTGAATATCCACCCGGACCTCACTAGTAATCTATCTGGAACCATAATGATGACAATGATTTACTGGACAGGAGTTTCCTGAGGCTTGTTCTGAGCTACTGCCCAGAAACGACCCCACAGTCCCTTCAGGAAAAGCTCGCAGCTGTGCCTTCTTATTTAGAGATAAAGAGCCACTGATCTGGGTGACAAAATGCAAGTTGAAGGGTGGATGCTGTGCTTGGACCTGCCGGGCCCCGTCACTTCAGGGAGAATTCATCCCATCTGCAATTCAGACAGCAGTGAGTCAGAGCCAAGGAGGCAGCTGTAGCTCGCCTGATTCCCAGGGCAGTGGCTCTCATTGCCATCTGACATCCTGCCCAACTTGTGCCAGGCTGGCTGGGGGTTGTATGTTTCTCAGCTTGACTCCTGGACACCTCTGCTGTCACCGACGAGCGCCAATACAGCAGTTGCTGGCATGGAAAAGTGATGTTAGGGAAATGTACGGTGTATTTTTAGCGTCTTTCCAGTGTGATTTAGCAACTGGAAACACAGAGGGGAGCCAGCGTCGTATAACCAGCCAGCTCTCCATGGGGCTCAGCATGGGAACTTTACAGCTCGGCAAAGGACCCATGTTTCCTCGATTAGTGCAACCGTACCAATAAGCACTCGGCTACACAAATGCATAATAAGAGACGGACCCTGCAATTGGAAGAGCCCAGGCCGACCAACCGTGGGAGGGGAAGTTACACCTCCTAACTCACTTCAGAAAGAAGCCTGATAAATTGAGGAACAGGGTGATATGGCTGGAGTGGTCTGTGATAGCAGGAGACCGGACTTGATGACTGAGAAAGTGACTTCCAATCTGTGTCCACAGCTATCTGGCAGGTTAGTGGCAGCAAACGGATTGGACAGCTGGACTGTGAGCAGTTTTACCAGCTAACCTGGCACAAGCAGAATGTTCTCAAGGCATAGGCTACTGGGGCTTTCATCCCTGGGATGAGACTGCCAACACGAACGCAGTGCCAAACATGGACAAGGACACAGTCTACCATATGACGCTGAAGAGCTGTCAACGAGGGATGAATTGTTAGGTCCAGAGTCAAATCCATAACAATTTTAAAAACTAACAAAATGATTTATCAGGTGATGAGCTTTTGTGGGACAGACCCGCTTCAGACCTGGAAATCTCTGTACCTGTTCATCCATAACCAAGAAACAGATAAAGCCCCTGTAGTCCGACGCAGATTACCTGAATCACCCAGTTCCTTAATCCCTAATGTATGATGATTGTTTGGGTATTCAGATTCAGAATACCTCTAAATAGACGTGTCCTGCTTTTTAAAAATAGAAGGCAATCTTGCATGTCTCTTTGAAATTTATTTGCGGACTTTTACATGAAAGATCTTTTACTAGGTTGCCAAAGGAGCTAGCCTGGAAAAACCCTTACTTAATCTTCCTTAGCACATCCTAGTGCCAATTGTCCCACGAAAGGAAACAAAGTCCGAAACTTTCATATCCTAGTAACTGCTTGGCCCGGGGTAACCTCTTGATGGAAAAAGAGATATAACCTAACCATGGGAGGAATGGTTTAAAGACACACAGGTTGAACCTTTATAATCCGGAACGCTCTCATCTGGCAACATCTAGAATCTGGCATGATTTTAGTTAGCTGGATGACCACTTCTCATGGGTGTGGCCAAGTTTCCTGTGGTCCCATAAAGTTTGTGTCCAGCCTCCAGTCCTGGATCTCAGTGTTCAGTGGTGTGATTTAGCTGTAACTTACCCTTAGATGTCTTCTAAGAGCCCAGTAAGCATTGAAAGTGTTGGTAATGCTAGACAATATGACCTTCCATGGTCCAGGAAATTCTCTTGCCTGGCACTGGTCAGGTCCCCAGGGTCCCAGATGAGAGAGGTTCAGCCTGCAGAGGAGATTATGGTTATGGAAAAATTAACACGTCAATGATGTATGCTGCAAAATAGACGGAGGATGATAGACAGATGAGCTACCTAGCTACCTTTTATTCTGTACTCAAAGTACATTCATCTGCCAAACCCCCCACCAAAAACCCAGACATCTAAATGTGTGGATACAGAGATTTCAGTCAGTTTAATAAAATTAGTAGCAATGACCCTGGTGTTGTAATGATGCTTTTTTTCTGTCATATGGCAACATCTTTTTCAATAAAATGATCGGATGACTATACGCAAAAGCTAACTGCTGCTAGGATTATTTCGTTTCTGATATTTACACAGCAAGTATTTGTAAACTTGTTAAAACTTCCTAAATAATTAAAAAAAGAAAAAGAAGGAACTGCTGCTCTCGGCTTTCTGGGGGTATTAATACTTAACATTTACAGAACGTCTTCACAGCCAGATTCTCAACTGATGTAAACTGGTACCGCTCTGCCAAAGTCACTGTAAATATACCATATGAGACATCAACCTTTAATCTTCAGCACACCACATTACTACTTAATTAATCTTCACTGCGACACCGGTGTGTATTGTTACAAGTGAGTGATTATCATCATTTTTGTTTCACTGAGAGGGAAACTGTGCTGGTTAAATGCCATCACAGGGCAAGGCAGTAGAGGTAGAGGTTAGAATGATACAAGTTCCATGCTGAGAAGTAAAGTGGCTTCTACCCATTTCCTCAAACCTTGGACCATCCTAGAATTTTTCCAGCTCAAGTATTCAAAATTTTTTTTTTAAATTTCCAAAATAGAAAATATATATATGGAAACCAAGTCCCAGTGTGCTGAATGACCACACTCGACTAAGCTCACATCCGTAGGGTAACATTAACATATTTTTATCAGCCTTAGAATCCACCCCTTGTGCCGAAGGCTGGCCCACATCCTGTGCCCGATTAAAGTCTGCTACAAGTGAGTGACTGCTCTGTTTACCATCAGTCATAGAGTATATTATCTTGAGGAGATCCACGGTGAAATTACGTGCCATAGTAAATCCTGTGCCACTGGTAATAAGTACTAAGCCCGAGTTACAGAAATTGTTCCGACTCCAAATGAAATCGTAGTCCCATTATGCTGAACCCTGCATGCGTGCTTAGCAGAAGAAGTTGACCTCTTTACGGCCTGTTGGGGAGACTGCTTCACAGAAAGATGAAGTGACTTGCCCTAAATCCTATCAAGGCGAAAGCTGTGAATTAAATCCTTTTCTCTTGAGACCCCAAGCAACGTCTTACCTGTGAAAGCACACAGTGGTAAATACGACCCGTTTCCTAGGTCATGTTTGCAAAAATCAGCTGAGGTGAAACCATGGCCCCAGGGAAGTCACTGCCAAAACTCCCGTTAATGGCACCGGGGTCAGCATTTTGCCCTTCAGCTCTTGATGCTTGAACATGGCATTTCCCCATTGTTGTGAGAGGGGGAAAAAAAGCGTCTGTATAGAACACCGAGCAGCGAAGAGGCCAAGGCTGTGACAGTAGTCTTGAAAGATTTTTTTCCAGTGCAGACACAGTTCATTCCCTTGGGGGAGGTGCAGACTGGGTACGTCCGTGTTGAGTCTTTGATCCTCTTGCAAGACAGAAGGTGGTGGGCGAACCATTCTGATAAACACAACTTCTCTATTAGTACCACGCTAGGTTTCTTCCGTGGTCTCCCTCTGACAGTGGCTCAGCTACAAAGCAACATCAAACAGAGATGAGAGACGGGGGTAAAACAAACCACAACACAGCCCACCAAATTGTTCTCTAGGGAACATAGATGAAAAACCACAAACAGACAGGGTCAAGTTTAAAAAGAGTTTCTCTCATTGTCTGAAAATTTGTGTTTTGTATATATATACTCACCGTGTATTTTTTCTAACCGTATGATAATACCGTACACCCACTGCCCCTGCCCCTGCAAATATATTCAATTGGCAATTTCTAAAGCCAGATTATCAGATGCCCCTTTAATTTATTTCATCTTCCAAGCAGTTAATTAGAGGACAAAATAAGCCAGAGATCATGAAATCAACTGCCACCAAAAACCTTCCTTGTCTATTTCATTTTAAAGCCAAAGAGTAAAGCCCCATCCCACCCCTTTCGCCTCCAAATTCCTCCAGAGCCCTTGGCTTCAAACACCGCCAGGGAACTGTTTCAACATGAATGAGTGGGATCCACTCCCAGACTCCTGAAGGGCTGTAGGGGGTGTTGAATTAAATATACAAGGCACAGAGGGAGACGTTGGGTTGGCAAAGAGTGTTTCCCTGCCGGCAATGGGCATACTGTATGTGGGTATTTATGACTACTCTGCCAGGCAAACGAAGTCGAGAATTAAACAGCAGACTGAACATTGCTGGTGGCGAGCCTGCAAATCCGAACTCTTTCCTCCCAGATTTAACACAACCACTAATAGACCTACAGCCCCTGATGGCTAGCTTACGGTTGTGAAAATTACCACTGCAGTTTTAAGGCAATTAGGAAGTTCTCCCTGGATAAAATTGCACCATCGGTTTCTCTGTTCTAATGGTCACCTTTCTCGGATTCCTAATTTTTTTGTATGGATAGATTCCCTGGAAATGTTCTTCAAAGGATGCTGATCTGCGTCTGACCAAAAATGTTGTGGGAGCTTTAGTTTTGCTTTTATTCAGCAAATAGTTTTTTGGGCTGTATTATGATCACACCAGTCCCTTCTGGACTTAATGTCTGAATTTTCTCTCCTGGATTTGACAGTTATAGAGGCGACAGATGAGAAAAAATAATAATTATCACACTTTCCCTGTAAAAACCAAAGAGTAATTCTTCCCCACTCCAAATTGTAATTTTATTTGCTTTTTCCCAACAGCAGAGTGTTTTAAAAATCACTAAAGTGGCCTTTCACACGTTACAGTTCCCAGGACTGGACCTTTGCTTTGTGGTGGGATCACGTCCCTTTCTTTTATTTTAATATACAGCAAATGAAATGACCAGAAGTATTATCACTTCTTGGTGGTCACTCGATAAAGAGTAGGACGTCTTCATGTCATCTTCCGTGCTGTGAGTCCATTGATGGCTGCTGAGCCTGATTCTGGAGCTGCAGGTCTTATAGCAGAAGGGTCAGGTGTTGGTCATTGTTGGAGGGACATGGGGCAAATATTGCTGTTCTTTTCTTATCTACATATAGATAGATAGTATAATGTGTCTAAGAAGGAAAACAAAAGTTAGCAAGCTGAAAAGAAATACAAATAGGAAACTTTGGGATCTGTTAGAAGTCTCCCAGGTAGGCCTTGGTCTGATACCCAAATCTGCTAGATTCATGCAGGATTGGGGCTTTTATTTTATTTGCTATATTTTTGAGTGGGTGGCAATAGTCCTGGAAAGATGGAATCAGAAAAGGAATGTGTCCCCTATTCCTTTTGGAGGGGTTCCCCAGGGATATTTTGGAGGAGTGGAGATGGGGAAAGGGTATTTGAAATGTTGGTATTTTCAAAAAAAAAAAAAAAAAAAAAAAAAAGCTGCAAAGGCCATATTCTGTATACATTTGCTTTCGGAGCACCCTGATTTTATGGGACATGACAAAGTAGCTGATGAGAAGGAAAAAGATAAAGTTGGACTTCCCCAGTTGTAGGTAGAATTCTGTACCTGGTTGAGTCAGTTGCAAAACTCTCCCTCATGGGATGGGAGCAGAGCTGTTAAAGATCTGATCCTGCAAACAAGTATATGTGCGAGCAATTTCACCTGGATGAGGAATCCCCAAGTTACATATATCGGTGACCTTTGCAGGATCGGGCTCCAAGTTTTACTTAGGGCACCTGAAAATGCAGTTATGGGGACCAGGCACTGTCATAAACAGTGGACAACACTGAACCCCTATCTTACCAAGCAAGAAGTCGATCCCAGAATCAGGGCCCTCTAGAGAATAGCCATCCCTTATTATTTTGGAGCACCTCAATGCCATTTGCATTTTGGAGGTGGCTGTAAGGAACCAGGTTAGTTTTGTGTGTCTGCTACAAGTTGAAGATTCCCCTCCCCCACCACAAAACCGGGAGCTTAAAATAAAATAAGGTACAATTGCATTTTTGCTCCCTGATTTTAAGTGTGCACACTGAGGGTGAAAGTTAACTACACAGAAAGGGCAGTGTTTCTTAATAGAAAAGCAAGGAAGGGGGAAAAGATCTTATTTCTTTTTGTGTGTGTGTAAAACCTTCTTGAAAAAGATACCCAGGAAAAGACAAGAGTTAAATCCGTCCCCACGATGCACTTCACCGAATTTGGACCATGAGTTTAAATTCTTTTTTTTTTCCTTCCCCTTATTGGTTCTTCCTCTCTTGCCTGGAGCCGAAAGAAAGAAAAGAAAGAAAAAAAAACCACTCTCTTATAAAGTATTTAAAAGTAAGAAAGGAAGGGGAAATAAGAGGGCCCCCCTCATCTTGTGTCTCACATGAACTCGTACAGCAGGCAGAAAATATTATATATATATATATATATATATGGTGCTACTAGTATGGAACTAGTTAACCTTTAACAATTTATGCTGATGTCACACTGAGCATGAGTACTGATTAATCCCAGCCTTTTCTGCCCCCCCCCCGTAAAAAATATTTTTATTGAGGGAGGAGGGGGGGAGGATAAGAAAAAAAGAAATAATTTAGAGCAGCCATCTTTGTTTTATGCAGAAATCTTTCTCTTTCAGTTCCCCCCCCCTCAACCCCGCCAGTGCCAGGAATATACAAATATTGTTTCATCTATGCAATGAGCTGAGAGATTCAACCCAGCAACAATCAGGAGAAAATTCAGAAGTGGGGTGGGGGGAAAGGGTTTTTTTTTCTTTTGGATTGATTTTTAAAAGTAGGGGGGAGGAATTTTTTTTTTTGGGGTGGGTGTGAACCTTAAGGCAGAGGTGTGTGGGGGGGGGACTTAAAAACCAAGCCAGCCATTTTGTTTTTGGGGGTTTTTTTTTCAAATCAAGGGTGTGGGGGGGGGATTTTCCCCCCTCTTTTTTTTTCTTTTTCCCCCCTCCTGTGGGGGGGGGGGGGCCCTGTGTTTTAAAAATAATTTAAGGGCGGCCATTTTTGTTCCTTGCTCTGGTGGCAAATATTATGCCGGGCTGCCCCCCTCAGAATTCCCACTGCTTGGCGACCTCTCCCTCCTGCCCCCCCGCCCCCCCATTTTCTTGCTGAAAGGGGGGGGAGGGGGAAATAAGTTTTCAAAGGAGTTTTTTTCCCACCCCTCCCCCCCTTTTTTGTTTTTGTTTTTTTTTTTAATTTATGGGACTTTTTCAGGCTGATTTTTTTGGGGGAGGACTGAGGTGATCTGAAAGCGGGGAGAAGAGGATTTTGGTGTGGGAAGGGGGGGTTGGTCCCCCCCCCTTTTCTCTGTGTGTGTCCCTGCCCCCCCACCTCCACCACCCTCTCCCCAGCACCACCATGGCTTCTCCTCTGAGGGAGGACGAGGAAGAGGAGGAGGAGATGGTGGTGTCTGAGGTGGAGGGGGATGAAGAAGAAGAAGAGGAGGAAGAGGAGGAGGAGGAAGACGGAGCCGGGGACAACAGCCCGGGCGACATATTCCCGCCGGCGGCTGCTCCCCTGGCACCCACACCAGCAGCATCCACCCCACCAGCAGCTGAGGCGCCTCCAGGTAAACAACCCTCCCCTCCCCCCACCACTCCCCTTTCACCTCAGAGCTGGGCGCCAAAACGGGCCCCCCCTCCCCCCCCCCCGCAGCCAACGGCTTTCGAACGTTGGAGGGGGGGGCGCGCGCGCTGTTTGTAAACAACCAACGGCCGTGGAACGTTGAAGGGCCGAGAGTTCCGTCCGACTGCCCCCCCCCAACCCCCTCCACCCCCAGCCGCCGAGGGCGCTGCGCAACGGCCGCGGAGGGGCCGAGAGTTCGCAGCCCGCCCGCTGCCCAGCGGCCGTTGAACGTTGAGGGGCCGAGAGTTCGCCCCCCGCCCCCCTCCTCCTCCTCCTCCTCCTCCCCCTCCCGCCAGCGCGCGCGCTGCCCACAGGGGAGAGTTTCCAGCCCCCCCTCCGCTCGCCCCATTCCCCTCTTCGGATCGTTGACGGGTCCGGAGTTCCGACGCGCCCCCCCTGCTCTCCCCTCCCTCCGGACGGCTTTGGAACGCTGAGGGGCCGAGAGTTCCGTCCTCCCCCGCGCTGGTTAACGGCTGTGGAACTTGGGGCGGGGGGGGTCTGAGAGTTTCTAATACCCCCCCTTCCGCGCGCTGCTTAACGGCTGTGGAACGTTGGGGGGGCGGGGGGAGTCTGAGAGTTTCTAATACCCCCTCCCCTTCCGCGCGCTGCTTAACGGCTGTGGAACGTTAAGGTGGGGTGGGGGGGTGGAGAGATTCTAGCACCCCCCATACAGCCGCCCTTGGAAGAGGGGTGCAGTCGTGGGTCTGGAGGCGTCCCCCCCCCCGAAGTGGGGCCCGTTGCCCCCTCCCCCGCTTCCATTGGGGCCGGGAGGTCGACCCCTTTCCCTGGAGGCGGGGAGGCCCCAATTGGTGGGCCGTTCGGGGCTGCCTGCCCCCCGCAAGTGCCCCCTCACTGCGAGGTGGTGCGCGGCTCCCCAGAAGTAAGGGCGAGCTGAGGGGAGCCCCCAGCCCCAAAGATGGGGGCAGCTCTGTCCGTGGAGCGGATGGGCTGCTACATGGCACCCTGGAGGTCAGTGGGGCTGAGTGGGGCAGGCAGGGCTCGGGTATGTGTGTAGGGCGAGCGCCTGGCGCCAAGTGGGCAGGATGGGGCCCGCTGGGCATTGGCAGGAGAAGGGTGCTCGGTGTTGGCTGGTGGGCAGGGTGGGACCGCTGGGAATCGGGCGGGAGTGGGGGATGGGCAGCGTCGGCAGGAGGTGCGGGGGGGGGCGCATGGGGTTGCTGGGTGGCGTGGGAACCTTGAGGGTCTGGCAGCTGGGGTGTGGGGCGAATAGGGATATCGCTCTCCTACCCGTCGGACTAGGGTGCTCAAAGTTTTTAGGTCAGGCGCCACTTTCCGGCCCTGGTGTTAGCAGCCCCCCACCCGCCTGTCATCCAAATGGGCAGAAATTTGGGTTATGTACATGTGGAAAAAAACAAACAAACAAACAAAAAACCTTTTGGCGGGTGTGAGAAAATAAGTCTGTAGAGTGTAAAAACTTTCTGAATCGGGCTATCAGTGTGACGAGGAACACAATTCAACAGGCTTAATGAGCTGGATGAACCAGACACCCAGCTGTTCCCCCGCCCTTAAGAAGTTTCAGAAACCCCCGTTACTTCACTCCCCCCCGCCATAGGACATGGCTACCTAAAAGCGAGGGGAGGGTGCCTCGTGGGGTGAGCATCAGTAGCTGTAGTATGTGTGGAGGGGCCATAACTCCTATCTCAGATGATGGATCTCTATCCTGGGGGGCGCCAAGGGTGCCTTAAGGGTAGGGGTGTCAGGAGCAGGTTGGGGCAGGAGCAGAGGCGAAGTGATGACGGAGTTAATTGGAAGTGGGGCAGGAGCAGAGGGAAAGTGAGGATGGGGTTAACTGGAAGTGGGGCAGGAGCAGAGGGGAGGTGAGGACGGGGTTAATTAAAAATGGGGTGGGAGCAGAGGGGAGGTGAGGACGGGGTTAATTGGAACTGGGGCAGGAGCAGAGAGGAGGTGAGGATGGGGTGAATTGGAAGTGGGGTGGGAGCAGAGGGGAGGTGAGGACGGGGTTAATTGGAAGTGGAGTGGGAGCAGAGGGGAGGGGAGGACGTGGTTAATTGGAAATGGCGAGGGGGTCATTGAGGGTCAGCATTCTGTCTAATTTTTTTCCTTCTGTGGGCAGAATAAATTTTATATGCACCGGGGATGGGTGGTGTGCACCACCCGTAGAAACACACTCATTAGCTGGGCGGCCCCTGAATCTCTCCTGGGCCGCAGCCCGGGGCCCTCAGCTTCCTGGGAACCTCTGGTCAGGGCCAGGCTGAAAGTGGCAAGAGCAGCGGGTTAATGGGAAGCGGGGGTTGGATGTGGGTCAGGTCAGGCCCCGGCGGGATGTGGCAGGAGCCGAGGGTGAACCGAGGACAGGGTCAACCGGGCGAGCCCAGCCGGCGGCTCTGGGCTGGGCTGAACGTGGCGGGTGTCTCGGGCAGCTTTGAAGCCGATAGGGAAAAGGCCTTGTTTGGCAGCTTGCCCTCAACATTTGTCGTTGCCCTCCAACCAGTCGATACTCTGCATGCATAACAGACTTGCTTCCTACTTGGAGGCCGGGCCCTCGCAATCAGCCTCCCATGTGGCGTAGAAAACCAAATTTAATCATTTTTGCTGGGATTTACCCGACGGCTTTTGTCCCAAAGGAAGAAAACTGGAGAGTATTTGCCTGCTGCGAAACAATCTCTCCCCGGATCCGCTTCCATTTGCTCTCTCTTGTGAAGAAAAGCTCTTGGGAGGAGCTGAGCTGAAAAAGAAGGGTAGGCGTCAAATGCCGCTGGTTTTCCCTTTCTCACTGCCGTAATTATGAATTTATTTGGCTTGCCGCGCCCTCCGGCTGCCCTCATCCTGGCTTTGTCTTAGGCGATGGATATCAGTGTCAGGAATTCTCTCTCTCTCTCAAGAGCTCACCGTTGATTTTTTGCAAACTGTTGTCACTCACCCTGTGTCGTGTGCGTGGGTCTTTTGCCTTAATCTACCTGTACAGTCTCCTCCCGCCCTGGTGTTCTTGGCGGTAGGGTTTTCCCGCACCTTGGTGGATCAAAACCGCCGGGGCACGGAGAGAGAAAAATATGCGCGGTCGTTTTGGTCTACTGGGGAAATGATTTGTGACTTAAAAAAGGGGAAAGAGACCCGTATTTTTCGCACGAGAATACAGACGGACACAGCTACCTCTCTGTTATTTCTCCGTATTTTTCTGTCACCTCCAATTTCCCAAAGGTCCTTTTGCTTTCCCTTGATTTAAAAAATATCTTAATTGTTTTAATGTTCAGTGAGTGAAACAAATGCACAGATTACGCAGTAGTCCCTTGGGATACGCAACCCTCGCGTATCCCGAATTTTGGGTAAGCTGGGCAGGGGGTTAAGCCTGGGGTTCGTTTGCGTGGCAGGGGAGCGTGGGAAGGTGGAGCTGAGCCGAGTCCGTGGGGGTGGTGGGCAGGGGGCTGGAGCCTGAGCCCTGTGACAGGGGCTTGGGGCCCCATGCATGTGTTGGGGCTGAGCTGGGGCTGATCCTGGGGGAGGCACAGAGGGTAGGGTCTCTGAGTGTGCCTGGCAGCTAGACGTCCTACAGCTGGATGGGACCTCAGGAGGTTATCGGGTCCAGCCCCCTGCCTAAAGCAGGACCAAACCAACTCCATCATCCCAGCCACGGCTTGGTCCATCTGCAGGACTGGAGATCCTGCCACTGCTCTGGGGAACCCGTCCCAGTGCCTCACCACCCTCCTGGGGAAGAGTTTTGCCTGATCACCAACCTTCACCTCCCCCACTGTGACGTGAGCCCATCACTCCTCATTGTGGTGCCCGGCACCCCCGAGGACAGCCTCTCCCTGGCCTTGTTAGAGCCCCTGCAGGGAGCTCTAGGCCACTCTCAAATCATTGATTCCCAGGGCTGGAAGAGACCTCAGGAGGTCACCAAGTCCATTCCCCTGCTCAAAGCAGAACCAACCCCAACTCCATCATCCCAGCCATGGCTTGGTCAAGCTGGGACTTAAAACTGTCTGAGGATAGAGATCCCAGCGCCTCACTAGGTAACCTTGCTCATGGAAGGGATCCTATCGACTTTGGCAGGTGAATCAAGTTGCTTGTGTCGTGTCTTAAATCGTACCTGGAAGATATGTGGCTTGGAGAATCACAGTTTTAACCATGCCCCTAACTCCGGTTGATTGGGGCCTAAGCAATTAAGGCTCCCAAGTGAGGCATTAATGAACCTAAGTCTCATTGCCTTCTGATTCTAGGTGGCCAAAATGACTGTTCGTGTCCCTAAACCACTTATGCACTTCTGGAATCATGATTTGTGTCATACAGACTTCCCAGCATGTCTCCACTGTGTGGAAGATCAGCCCAGTCAGGGTCGTTCTTTTGGGGTTCGATTTTGCATGCCTTAGTCAGGACATGCGAAATCGAACTTCCTGGGGTCGACAGTCGACTTCCGTATTCTTCAGTCTTGTGAGGAGTAAGGCTAAGTCTATACTAGGGAAATAAGTCGATTTCAGGTACGCAACTCCAGCTACGTCATTTGTGTAGTTAGAATTGACGTATCAGAATTGACTTATTTCCCTAGTATAGACGTAACCGCTGTAGTCTCCCACTGATCTCCCTTAGGCCACACAATAGCATGGAGTAAAGCGGTGGATGGCCAACCCGAGAGAGATCAATTTTGCGCCATAAATGTGCAAAATCGAACTCCAGAAGATCGACCTGGAAGTAGCTGGAACTCTGGAAGTATAGACAAATTTCTTTGCAGAAGTATAGACATACCCTAAGGGACGTCGACAGGTGAGTTTCTCCTGCCGGCCTCCCTCCGTGAGGACGGCCAAGTGAGCCGATTGGAGATAAGTCGGTTCCAGTTACGCAGCTGCCGTAGCTAGAATTGCAAATCTGCAACCAACTTGAATGCCCAGTTCATGGACTAGTAGCCCCGTTTTCCAGACGGGGACCCATTTTGACAATTCAGGAAGACTTGGTGACTTGGGGATGGGAGGAGGGAACAGGGCCGTAACTGGCTAATTTTGCTCCTGAGGCAAGGTTATAAAATTGCGCCATCTCAGATTTATGGATTGATAGTAGTTATTTTGTAGAAAAGGGGAAAATACGTTAATAATAACAAAGTAACAACAAAAGCAACAAGTGGTCCCATGGCACCTTATAAGCTAACAGAAATGTATGAGCATAAGCTTTCATGGGCGAAGACCCACTTCGTCAGATGCAGGTCATGGAAGTTTGCAGAGGCGGGTATAAATAGGCAGGCCAGAGCAAGGGCAGAGATAACGAGGTTAACTCAGTCAGGAAGGGTGAGGCCTACTACCAGCAGTTGATCTGGAGGTGTGAACGCCAAGAGAGGGGAAACTGCTTTTGTATTTAGCCAGCCATTCACAGTCTTTGTTTAATCCTGAGCTGAGGGCATCAAGTTTGCAGACAAAATGCAGCTCAGCAGTTTCTCTTTGAAGCCTGGTTTTAAAATTTGTTTGCTGTAGGATAGCTACTCTTAAATCTGTTACTGTGTGTCCTGGGAGATTGAAGTGCTCTCTTGCAGGCTTTTGTACATTGCCATTTCTGATATCCGACTTGTGTGCATTTATTCTTTTCCGTAGGGACTGTCCAGTTTGTCCAATGTATGTAGCAGAGGGGCTCATGATGGCATATATTACGTTGGTAGATGTGCAGCTGAATGAACCTGTGATGGT
Organism: Carettochelys insculpta; assembly: GCF_033958435.1. Lineage (NCBI taxonomy): Eukaryota > Metazoa > Chordata > Testudines > Carettochelyidae > Carettochelys > Carettochelys insculpta. The sequence continues at coordinate 70,889 of NW_027439077.1, forward strand.
GTGACTGACCTGGTTAGGTCCTGTGATGGTGTTGCTGGTGTCGATATGTAACACAGTAATAACACTGCATTTGTTATAATCGATTATCACTATTATTATAGTTGATCTGAGTTGTGGTGGGGGAAAGACCCTCAACCCCAAACCGCTCCCCCGGCCCCGGCTCCCCTACCTTAAACCCCACACTCAGAAGCTGGGGGGGGCCATACTCAGGGGCTGGGGGGGTCACACTCAGCTTGGGGGCTGGGAGGTCACACTCGGGCTGGAGGGAGTCAAACTCAGGCTGGGGGGGTGGGGGGCTGGGGGAGTAATGGGGGGCTGGGGGGGGCGATACAAAAATGAAGAGTGACCGATCAGCTACATAAACAGAACAGAGGCAAAAGGGAGCAGAAGGGAGGAGTGGGGCCAAAAATTACTTCCTGAAAGAGTATGTGAAGGGGCTCGTCTGGAGGGGCTATGAACATCAAAGGGGGAGAAGCTCTTTGAAATGCATAATTGCCTCTCTCTTGATAGAGCTGCTGGACTGGCAGCATGAAGGAGCCTCAAATGGCTCCTTTAAGAGCCACCTGCTGCTCCTAGCGGCTGGCGACTCGTAAATCCAAGAGCGAGCCATGTTTGGGTCCCGACCCACCGGTTGGGAATCCCTGGACTAGATATTATGGTTGAATGTAATAACTCTCCCGATTGTAACGACTGAATGATTGTAATGATCCAATGACTGTGCGTGTACAGAGACCATTACAGGTTTTGTTGTCAACCAAGATGTTTCACTTGAGCACGTCTAGCAGATCGAGCAGATTCTGTGCAGATTCTGGCTCTGCCTCTGACTTGCTGGGGCCCTGTGGGTGTGCCGCTTCCCCACCTTGCGCCTCAGTTTCCCCGCCTGTGAAATGTGGCCGAGCTGCTTTAGAAAGCCCTTTGAACTCTACCGTAGCAAAGGGCAAGGGAGAATTGTTACGCGAGAAAGCAAAGGAAAGAGCTGTCGGTTTACCACCTAAAAAGGCTGCCTACGTTAAAGAAAGGGAAAGATTTTTTTCCCCACTGTGAAAACTGATTTAAAAAAAAATAATGCTAAAGAGGGGAAATATATATGTAATATAATATATATGTATTTTTTTTTGAGGAGGAGAAAACCCATTTTCAGTTAAAAGGGAAAAAAAAGCGTGTGTGTCTGTGTTTTTCTTAAAGCCCCAGCTTTTATAATAGAGTCCTCTCTGTTTTCTAAATGGTCAGAAATCTGCATTTGGGTTTTAACAACCAGGTCATTTCATCCCGAAATCTGGGCCCTTCCATCCCCGGGGAAAAGTCTCTCCGTCTAAAACCCATCTCTTGAGTTTCTACCCGCAGCACGGGTCACCAAAGAGTGGGTGATTCTCACTCAGCAGGGTTATTGGGCAACAGGAACAAGGCATAGGTCAGACTTGTCAGCCCAGAAACCATCAGGACAGTCCATTTCCCAGCAGGCTCGGCCCATGCCCCTCATTTGGCCTTTGTTCTCCTTCCGGGGCAAAGGTATCACCTGGTCACATCCCATCACCTTCAGAAGGTCATCAGCCATCGTGTACGTGGGGGTCCCTTCTGTGCTCAGCCATCAACCTGCTTGTTACCGAGTGACCGCCAAGAAGCCCATCACCATGGGGCTAATAATACAGTTCCCAGGGAAACTGAGGCGCACACCCTACAGGACAGTAGAACTTCCATACCACCCAACAAGGGGAATAGAAGAAGGTGCTGCGTGTCACCCCCTTCACAACTCTGGCACGGGCTTCTGCCAGAGCCTGAGAATGTCCGAACTGTGGTCCCGATTCTGAAAAGCCTCAGACGCCTACCAAATGAGGTGGACCGTTCGAGTCGTCGGTGGAAGTGGGTCTGCATGGGTGGCCCGAGTGAAGCCGTGGATTGAAAGTCTTGGCTGGTTTCAGAACCCACAGAACGTAACACCCAATGTCCCGAGATGATGTGGGGAAGGCTCACAATTTGGAGAGATGGCAGAATATTTTTTCCACCTCTAGCAAACTCGTATGGGGCTCTGAGAAAGGAGGCGGCTAGAGTCAGGCCCAGCTCCTGTGATGGGGGCCAGATCCAGTTGGATGATTGGCTGCCGCGGTCTCTTTCCAGCCTGAAATCTCTTGTAACGTAGCTGAACCCTCTCCTGAGTAGCAGACTGGGAACGGCACCAGGTTTCCTTGGCAGAGTTTGCCTTCCATTGGCCCCAAAGCAATGAGAGCTTCGCCGTCAGCTAACCCAGCTCATTGACTGAAATTCTGGCGGGCTTAGCAACTCACCTCCCTCTGCACATGGTCTCGGAGCTCTCCCGGCCTGTGTGTTGCAGCTGTATTTGCCAGAGGTGTTTCCATGCCAGCTGGCATCCGTGTGGATTGGTACCCGAGAACAGATGATTCTCTAAGGGCCGGATTTGCACAGGGCCGGAGCAACTCACGGGGGGAAAAGTGGCCCTCACGCACTTCTGAAAACCGATCTGCTTCATCGCTTGCTCCATGTGGGTCTGAAAAATCTAAAGATTCCCAGGTGCGTCGCAAAATGAAGCCCCACCTTAATCTCCCGCCCGGTGATTTTCGAATCAGCAGACAATGGGTTCTAAAGCTCACAATTCAAAATAATAAAGACCTGTCCCCCTGGACTCCCATGGGAATGATCTCCCCTCTGTTCGCTTCTGTCGACAAGGGGCATGTTCTTGTAAGAAAGGCCACGCTGATTCAGATCAGAGGTCCGTCTAGACCAGTGGCCAACACCAGGTGCCCTAGAGGGTATGAACAGAGCAGCGAATCCGTCTCCTGAGTACCCAGTGATCCCTCTCCTGATGCCCATTCTCAGCACCTGCAAACTGAGGCTAGGGACCCCCCTCCTTGCCCGTCCTGGCTAATAGCCATCAATGGACCTAGCCTCCATGGATTTATCTAGCCCTGTTTTGAACCCTATTAAAGCCCTGACCTTCATAACCTCCTCCGGCAAGGAGTTCCCCAGGCTGACCGGGCGCTGCATGAAGAAAAACTTCCTTTGGTTAGTTTTAAACGTCGTCATCCTCATCACCAACCACCGGCTCAGCACCCGTTGGTGTCCGATACCTCCCTTGCTCTTTCCTTCCAGCTTTCCCAGTCCAGTGTGGGCTGGCTTAGTTTCTGTAGTGTAGACGTTTCAACTGGGCTACCTGTTAATTTCCTCTAGCGACCCCTCGTTCTTATGTCACAGAAACAAGTCAATCTCTTTTCCTGGTTAACTTGACGCCCTGGTGGCCTTCGAATCATAGAATCCCAGGGCTGGAAGGGACCTCAGGGGGGTCACCCAGCCCCACCCCCTGCTTCAAGCAGGATCAGCCCCCCCAAGTCATCCCAGCCGTCTAGCCAACCCCCTTCGGCTCCTCTTTTCTAAGCTGAGAAGTCCCCATCTTTTTCACCTCTCTACATCTGGTCCCTGTTTTTGGTCACCTTCTTCTGAAGCTTTCCCAATGCAAAGAGATCTTTTTGGCGCTCTCTCTTGCTTTCTTTGCGCCCCCCCAGCTTTTTTATTTAAAAAAAAAAAAGAAATTTAAAGAGGCCAGTGGAGTGGAAAAGACATCCTTAGGAAAGGAGGCGAAGATTCCCTCTTTGTTTCTGGCTGCACTTAAATAACTCTTGATTTCTGCTTTTAGCGAAACCCACCTCCCGCCGGTCTTTGTTGCGTTTGGGAAGACGGACGTGCGTGCGTTCAGAATAGACGTATACATAAAAAAAAAAATTTTTTTTCTTGAGGTAGGAAGTGAAAGTGTCACGTGTGTAGAAAATTCTAGTTGATCAACTGCCAAAATATTCATCTCGGCTGCGCATGTGCATGAATATTATGATTGGGGCGGGGGGGGGGCGGTTTAAAAGCTTGGGGGGGGGAGATTGATGGAAGGAATAAGAAATCGAGGGGCTGGAAGGATGTACCGCTGCCTGCCCCCCGCTCAGTTATATCCCACCGGGATCTGAGCAGCGCAGGATGCAACGAGGTGATTGAAACCCGGAGGGCCGAGGAGATAATGTTGGATCTGTCAGAAGGAGCTGGGCCATTGCCAGCTGCGGCGGGCCTCTGCCGAGACAGAAGGATGAGCGGTGTCTCGCTGGGGAGGGTGCCCGGAGCAGTTGGCTGCTTCCCCGTTTTTTTTTTCCCCCTGCCTTTTGATTTGCAAGGCAAAACAGCTGGTGGTGTCGGCAGGCTCGGTGTGTGCGTGCGTGGGGGCGGGGGGGGGGGCGGCGGGCAGGCGGGCGGGCGGGGAGAGGGTTGTGTTGTAATTGTGGCCTAGCCAGGCATCCCTCGTCGAGGGGATTGGCATGCTCTGACAGGTCATTTCCTCTCTGTGCGGCGGAGTTCTTGTTGGCCTCTTGTTACCTCTGCTCAGAAACCGGCACCGGGCTGGATTTTATTTATGGAGGTCCTTTCTTGGCCAGCGCCTTTTCTCCACGCCCAGTGGGCGAGTGTGAAATTAGTCCAGCCTCGGAGGGCAACCAAAATGGTTAAGGGGCTCGAGCGCGTGACCTCCGAGGAGAGGCTGAGGGATTTGGGGCATATTTAGTTTGCAGAAGGGATGGCAGTGGGTCAGAGGCTGGAGAGGAGCCACCGGTGGGTCCTTGTAGCTGAGAAGGCGAGCAGCGCATTGGGCTGTGTTCGGAGGAGCATTTCCAGCAGCGCTAGAGAAGTGATTGGTCCCCTCTCCTCGGCACTGGGGAGGCCCCAGCTGGAGGGTTGTGTCCGGTTCTGGGCCCCCCAGTGCAGAAGGGATGTGGGGGCGTTGGAGAGAGGCCGGCAGAGGGCAACCAAAATGCGCCGGGGGCTGGAGCAGGTGGCCGGCGAGGAGAGGCCGAGGGACTGGGGCGTGGTGAGTTGGCAGAAGAGAAGAGCGAGGGAGGTTTGCTGGCAGCCTTCACCTCCCTGCAGGGGCTCTGACGAGGCCGGGGGGAGGCTGTTGCTGGGGGGCAGGATGAGGAGCGACGGGCTCACGTCGCGGTGGGGGAGGTGGGGGTTGGAGATGAGGAAAAACTCTCCCCCCAGGAGGGCGGTGAGGCACTGGGACGGGTTCCCCAGAGCGGTGGGGGGATCTCCAGCCCTAGAGGTGGAGCTGGCCCAAGCCCTGGCTGGGCTGATGGAGTCAGGTTGGTCCTGCTTTGGGCAGGGGGCTGGACTCAACCTCCTGAGGTCCCTTACCGCCCTGAGGGTCTGTGATGCTGTCGCCTTAGGATTAAAGGAGTGATCACCAGTTTAGATGGCCAGCACAGACAATTAGCGTGTTTCTCTTGCTCCCCCGTGAGCCCCAAGCCAGGGAAATCCATTAGGCCCGAAAGGGGTCCCTCTCACACGCTTCGTTAGATCCCCTCCTGGGGGGCGAAGGTTTAGCAGTGTGAATTTACAGCTGGTGAAGGGTGTTTGTAGTGTGAGAGGAGTAGGTTCGGCGTGATCAGAGTGTTTAATCTGTGACCCTCTCCAGGGGCTGAGGGAGCAATCTGTTAGAGCCTTCCTGTGATTTATCATCCGCCCGGCTCAGGAAGAGCCAGGCCAGCTACCCACCCGCTCTGTACATGGCTGGGGTCGCTGCGCAGGTGAGGGATAACCACGTGGGCTTGATGGAGATGGATGAGCTCTGGGGCCGGGGAGGGACACCTCCGCAGCCAGGCGACGGATGCGCCTTTGTCTTTTGTGGAAACGCCGGCGTCTGATCCCGAGCCCGGCATAACCATCCCTGCGGGTCGGTGAGGGAGGGACGTGGCATCTGCGGGATGGAGAGCTGCGGGGTTCAGCGGCTGGGTGTTTAAAGGTTTGGGGCAGCGGGTCTAATTCCCATTCATTCCAAATACAGGAGAGCCCGGATTATCCAGCCTTCGATTCCTCGACATGGGGTTGCTGGAGAATTTCCCAATAGTTGAGCCAGACCACAGCCCTAGCAGGGCAGCCGGTAGCCAGCCCTGCTGGGCCAGTCCCGCTGGGCCAGCCCCACGGCAGCCGGTCCTGGGCAGCTGGCTTCTACATTATCCGCCGTTTCCATTTTGTGACCACCCTTTGGACCTTTAGAAAAACAGTCTGGAGCTTGGAGACTCAGTCAGGCTTCTCTGCAGGTGTGGAATAAATTTTGTTTACGCGCCACCGTAGGGGCGATGTGAACCACCCATGGTAACATGTTGCCGTCTGTGCATGCCCTGCTTGTCAGCTCTGTAACCTTCACAGCTTGTAGCCTGTTATGTGCCTCATGCTTTTGACTCATGGCAGGACACGCTCCCTGTTGAAGGTGTGAAGCAGAAGTTGGGAACTTGGATGGGTTTAATGCAGCCAAGTCGCCTTTTGGGTGGGCTTCCTGAAAGTCCGAGACTCCATCGTTGGTGAGCCTGGAAGTGTGGACACACCTCTCGGTTTTTCTTATTAAGAAAAACATTCTCTCTGGGGTTGAAAAAAAAACAAATTGTGACCATGCGATGTTGCCTGAATTGGCAGAGAACCTGTGACCCTGAGAACCACAGACTCCCAGGGCAGGAAGGGACCTTGGGAGGTCATCAGGTCCAGGCCAACCCCAGCTCCATCATCCCAACCAGGGCTTGGTCCATTGGTCCATCTCCACCTCTAGGGCTGGAGATCCCACCACCGCCCTAGGGAACCCATCCTTGGGAAAGAGTTTTTCCTAATCTCCAACCTTAACCTCCATCACCGCAACGTGAGCCCATCACTCCTCGTTCTGCCGCCCGGCACCCCCAAGAACAACCTCTCCTCGGCCTCGTTAGGGAGATGAAGGCTGTGATCAAATTGCACTGCTCTTCCGTAGATTAAATGGCTATGTCTACCCAGCAGAGTTACTCCGACATAACTTTGCTGGCTTCTACACAAGACAACCACTCTCTTGAAAGAATTCGTCGGCTTCTTGTGGAAATACTAAGTTGTCTGATTTCGAAATCGGGGAACCTCTTTCCATGAGGAACTGCGCCTAAAAAGCTATTTCGAAAGGGGGGCTGTGGAGCTGGGAACTGGAGCCTGCTTCGAAACAAGCCATCGTACGCCCAATGGCTCTGTTTCGAAACAGGCTCTGTTGCTCAGGGCTATTTCAAAATGCATTTTGTGCGCAGCAGCAGCATTTCGAACGGGCCGATTCTGGAAGAGATTTTCCGGAATAGCTTCATTTGAAATAATGCTGCGGTATCGACGTAGCCAAATCCCTCGACCTCTCCTCCTAACTCGTGTGCTCCAGCCGGCCCCATCACGTTGGTCTCCTTCCAGCAGACTCTCTCCAACCCGTCTGCATCCTTTTTGTAATGGGAGGGCCCCAGAATGAGACTGGATTCTAAGTGGCTCTTTTGGGCTTCAAAACTGACGACAGAGCGTTGAGGCCTGGCTGGGTGAAGCTTGTCCCTGTTGGCTAATTAGCTTCCGTTGGCTAATTAGCTTCTCTCCCAGGGCCTGTCGGTCTGGTAGCTTCACTGACATCCATTTTAAAAAATCAGAAAGGATGAAAACCCCGGCTTCGGTGGGGGCGTTCTAGCGACGTCAGTCACGCGTTGGGAAGTGCGGGAAGCCGCTCTCCAGTCAAGGAGAAACTGCTGGTGGGGTGGGGTGAGAGCGGCTGTCTTAATTGCTGTTGAGCCGGCGGGTTTGTGATATCAGTGAGGCCCGTCCGGATGGCCTCCCGGAGGTGATTAAAGGTAAGCCTGTGCTGTGTCGGCAGCCGAGAGCAGAGGTTTCAATGAGCGCCGCCGGCAAATGCTTGGCTGTGAGCTTTGATTCAGAAGGGAATTGACTTGACTGGAGCCCTCTGTAAGATCTCAACACCGCCCTCCATGAGCTTTGCTCCCTGTAAGCGGCCGCCCAGGAGAGATTCAGAGCGCCCCCAGCCAGCAGAGCGTGTGTTTCTCTGGAATACAGAACAAAATGTATTCCACATGCAGATGGAAGAAATTAGAGGGAGCGCCGTTTTTTTGGCTGTATGCTGAGGGTGGCCATTTGGTGCTTTCTGTCAAGCCCGGCTCCCAAAATCCTGTCGTTAGGTGAGACTTTCAGCTTTGACTTTTTTTATAAGAAAAAAGAACAAGCTGCTACTTCTCCGAGCAGTCGGGGAAAGTTTGCAAACAGCTCTCATGCCTTCTCCTTAAGCCAACCTCATGATTTCCCCTGCGGTCCATCGTATGGGGTTTCACAGTTTCGTGCTGGCAGCAGCCAGCGAATGAAAAATGTCCCCCCTTTTCCCAAGCGCTGCCTGAAAAAAGTCAAACCACCCCAGCTGAGCGAGAGCCAAAATCTTGGCTTCTGTAAAACCAACACCAGCCTTGCCAGCATCCTGGTGGTGTGACACTCCCTAGCCATGCTGAGATGGACTTATGGGTCACTTGCTGCTAGAGTTTCAACCTCTCTCATCCCACACTCTCTGGTCTGGCCATGTCTGATTTCAGTGAGCCAGATGTCCACTTATCACAAAGTTTCCCGTGGTCCTATAAAGTTTGTTTCCAGCCACCAGGCTCACCATGTTCTAGGCTGTTATTTAGCTGTAATTTACCCTGAAATGTCTTCTCAGATCCCACAAAGCCTGGGAAGTGTTGGTGGTGCCTCTAGACAAAATTGACCTCCAGCAAATTCTCTCGTCTGGCACTGGTCAGGACCAGGAGGGGCCTTGCTAGGGAGGTTCAGCCCTATCCTGGCTTTTCCAGATGTGACCTGTCCTAGACGCCGGCCTCACCGGATCTTGCAAGCTTGGAGAAGGGCCCTGAGATCACAGGAGAAAAACGGAGCCCGGTGTTTGCGTGCAGCGAGGTGCCACAGTGCCGTGTTTCCTGCAAGTCATGGAGCCAGAGCCCACCGCCACCTTCCACAAGAGGAGTGGCTTTCCCTTGGCCTCCCGGTGAAAGCCCGGTTGAGCGCAGTCATCCGCAACCTCTGTCGGCAGTGCTCACTTCCCATCTCGAACTCTCCGACGGTAAACGGAGTCCATTGATGGGTGACCAGCCCAGTTCTGGAGCTTATCGCTGGGGTTGGTCATTCTTGGAGGGGCGGGAGGCAGGTTTTTTTCACAACCCTGCTCCGGTTGCCCTAGGGTGCAAGCTGAGGAGAGCCATAAGCAGAGGAAGAAGCCATAAGCAGAGGAACAAGACACAAGCAGTCATTCTTCCACTCTACTGTGCGCTGGTTAGGCCTCAGCTGGAGGATTGTGTCCAGTTCTGGGCACCGTCGTTCAAGAAGGAGGTGGAGAAATTAGAGAGGGTCCAGAAAAGAGCGACAAGAACGATTAAAGGTCTAGAGAACTTGACCTATGAAGAAAGGCTGAAAGAACTGGGCTTGTTTAGTGTGGAAAAGAGAAGACTGAGGTGGGACGTGAGAGCAGTTTTCAGGTATCTAAAAGGGAGTCATAAGGAGGAGGGAGAAAACTTGTTCTTCTTGGCCTCTCAGGATAGAACGAGAGGCAACGGGCTTAAACTGCAGCAAGGGAGGTTTAGGTTGGACATTAGGAAAAAGTTCCTACCTGTCAGGGTGGTCAAACAGTGGAATAAATTATGCAATCTCCATCTCTGGAGATATTTAAGAACAGGTTACATAGATGTCTATCAGGGATGGTTTAGACAGTACTTGGTCCTGCCATGGGGGCAGGGGGCTGGACTCAATGGCCTCTCGAGGTCCCTTCCAGTCCTAGCATTCAATGATTCTATGGGATCCCTGACGACTGGGAGTTTCCTGTCCGCTGCAGCCTCCGCTGGCCTTCACAGCCGCTGGAGCGTGACCTCGGCTATCCTCTGCCTGCTCTGCCGTTCAGGACTTTTCGGATCGTTCTTCATCTGGATCCTCCCCCTTGACCCTGCTGGGAGCACGAGACTCCCTCCGGTGTTGCTCTCGGGTTCGCTGCAACACACGAGGCCATTCTCCACAAGGTAATGAGGACCTGTAGAGCCAGGCTTGCCCCATGGGGCTTTAGGAACATCACGATGGCCAGACTGGGTCAGCCCAGAGGTCTGTCCAGCTCAGGATTTTATCTTCTGACAGCAGCCAATGCACCAGAGGCAAAGAAGAGAGCACCGAATCACCCAGTGATCCATAACCCATCATCCCATTCTCAGCACCTGCAAACAGAGGCCAGGGACACCCTGCCAGCCCGTCCTGGCTAACTGCTATTGATGGACCCTGTCCTCCATGAACTCCTCTAGATCTTCTTGGAATCTTACTAAAGTTCTGCTCTTCCCAACCTCCTCCAGTGAGGAGTTCCCCAGGTTAACGGCGCGGCGCATGAGGAAAAACTTCCTGATGGTTTCTCTGTGGTGTAAGCATTCGAAAAGTATGGCTCCCACGACAGGGAACACTTCAAAAGATAAACATCTGAGAAAACCCGGAACCTCTCTCCCGGAATTTGCAGAACCGCAAAAGTAAAGAACGTTGACTGCAAGGAGGCTGGGGGGCCCGAGGCTACGGCCATGCAGCCAAGTTGGACATGACAGCCGATCTTTTGCACTAACTTCACATCAACCCAACGCCCCCTCTGTTTCGAAATCCGGGAAACCCTCATTTTAGTGGTTAACGGGGGGAAGGGGCACCCGTTAATGCCGGAAGTCCGTTATAGCCGAATGGTTACACTGTATGATGACGTGCTGGCCTTCCCAGTCCATCGCTTGCTCCTGTCCTCTGCCCCATTCTTCTCCTCACACCCCTGGCTCTCCCTTTCCCAATTACGCGGCTCCTTCCACCTCCGGCAGCTCTCAGCATTCAGCTCCCCCAGCCCCAGGGTCCGAGCTGCCCACGCAAAGGTACAGCATGGCCGCCCCCCCAGCCTGCCAACGGACAGTAGCCTCCGACACCTTGGCTGCCGCTCAGTGCCGTTGCTGGGAGCGCCGGCCAGGTGCCAGCATACTCCGCGCGCACAGGGCTGTGGGAGGAGAGCTCCTGCCCCCCAGCAGCCCACAACACTCCGGCAGCTCCTCCAGCCCTGGCGGTGACTGGTGAGTCTCTGGCATTTATTTGAGGGGAACAGTGGGCGGCCAGTAGACAGCCTCCATTTTTTCCGAAGTCCGTTCTATTGGGGTGCGTTAAATCGAGGCTTTACTGTCCATTCGAAAGGGTGAGCACATTGTTTCGAACGACGTCAACCTCACTGACAACTCAGTGAACTCTTTCCTCTCCACTCCTTTGTCATTCAGAGCTCTCAAATAACCGCAACTTTAACGCCAAAAAATGTCAGAGACATTTTCCGTACGTACAGTCTCGTGCAAGTAAATGCCAGTGAATACAGCCAATACAGCGCTGCTGTGATGGGGAAGTAAAAATGTCTGCGGAGGACTTTGTTGGTTTCTTAATATCTCACCTTGGTTTTGTTTCATGCTCTGCATTGCTAAGGATACTTCACACTTATCGAGAATATTTGCACATCTGGCAACCTCACGGTGCCGGGGCTGAGGGAAGTGAAAGAATTTCTGGTAGATATTTCAAAGGCGGCATGGTTACGACACGGAATAGCGCTGTTGAGAAATAGGCCGTCATGGTGTCCAATGGTGCTCTTTCGAAACAGGAACTGTGTGTCCGGACGTGCTATTTTGAAATAGCTGGGTGCTGTTTCGAAGCATCTTCTTGTGTTGAGCAAGGTTGTTTCGAAATAAACTCTCCCGGCACAGCTTATTTCAGAATAAGGCTGCTGTGTCTCCAGACCCTAACAGATTTATCTGGGCATAAGCTTTCGTGAGTAAAACATGTTTTGTTAGACAGATGGTTTGTGCCTCTGACAAAGCGGTTTTTACCCTGGGAAGCTAACGCCTGAATAAATCGGTTCGTCTGTCAGGGTCTACAGGACTTCGTCGTTATTTCTGCAGGGACACGCTAACGCGGCGAGGCTTAAAAATAAGCTACTCATAGAATGCTAGGACTGGAAGGGACGTCGACAGGTCATCAAGTCCAGCCCTCTGCTCCCACGGCAGGGCCAAGCACTGTCCAGACCATCCCTGATAGGTGTCTACCTAACCTGCTCTTTTGGCATCTCCAATGATGGAGATGCCACAACCTCCTTCTGCAATTTACTCCAGCATTGAACCTCCCTGACAGGTAGGACATTTTTCCCCATGTCCAACCTCAACCTCCCTCGCTGCAGTTTAAGCCCATTGCTTTGACCTGTCCTCAGAGGCCAGGAGAACCACTTTTCTCCCTCCTCCTCATGACCCTCTTTGAAAACCGCCATCACGCCCCCTCTCAGCCTTCTCTTTTCTCAGCAAAACAAGCCCAGTTCTTCCCGGCGTCCTTCAGACCTCATGTTCTCCAGATCTTCCATTCTTCTTGTTTCTCTTCTCTGGACCTTCTCCGATTTCTCCCCATTTTTCCTGAAATGTGGGGCCCAGAACTGGACACAAAACTCCAAGCAAGCCCTCGTGAGCGCAGAGCAGAAGAACGTCATCTCGCGCCTTGCTCTCAGAACTCCTGTTAATATATCCCATCAACCCGCCTTGCACGGTGACAAATCTCAGTGAGTCAGGAGCGGCAAAAACTCCCTCCTTTCGATGAGCCTGCCTGTTTAGACCTGCCTCTGGAATCTGCACTCCTTGCATCTGATGAAGCGGGTCTTTGCCCAGTCTCCAAAAAATCCGCTGGTCTATAAGGTGCCCCAGGACTTCTCGTTGTTTTTAAAAGCACTGACCCAGCTGAATTCTGCCGAGTCGCTACGTGGGGAAAACTTAAGTAACGGGCTGGCTTTGCCTCTAGAAAAATTTACATCCAGAATTAGCTGGGTGTGTTAACGAGGATGATGATTGATTGTTCTCTTTGTCCGCTGAAGAAGCAATGGGCTTAATCGGCAGCGGCACAGACTCGGGTTAGATGGCAGGGGAAGGAATTCAAACTCGGCGCTGAGGAAGGCTGTAACGTCCTCATCCTCGGAGGTTCTTAAGAGCAGGTTGGACGGTCGGAGATGATGGGGCTTTGTGTGCATGTGTGGCAAAGTGGGGTGTGTGAGTGTTTGATTCCCCTGGTTCGGCTGCGTTCGTTTCCGACTGTCCTGTACGAACCCCAGAGGGGTGCCTCAGTTTCCCTAGACAGAGCATCAGCGCATAGCAGTGAGGGGAGTTTCGGGGTGCTGACATCTCGCACGTAGACAAGGTGGCTCCAGGTTCCTTTGTAACCGGGTGACCCTTTTGGGCTTGTTTAGTTTGCAGAAGAGAAGACTGAGGGGTGATTTAATAGCAGCCTTCAACTTCCTGAAGGGGAGCTCTAAAGAGGAGGGCGAGAGGCTGTTCTCAGTGGTGTCGGACGGCAGAACAAGGAGCAATGGGCTGAAGTTGAAGAGGGAGAGGTGTAGGTTGGATATTAGGAAAAACTACTTCACCAGGCGGGCGGTGAAGCACTGGAATGCGTTGCCCAGAGAGGTGGTGGGATCTCCATCCATCGAGGTTTTTAAGTCCTGGCTGGACAAGGTCCTGGCTGGGATGACTTAGGGGCAGTTGATCCTGCTTGAAACGGGGCTGGACTAGATGACCTGCTGAGGTCCCTTCCAGCCCTGGGATTCTATGATTCTGATTTCTTCTCTGGGAAACAGGACAGGTGGGCGGAGGGGCCTGGCTGGTTGGAATGGGAACGGAGCTGTGAAGCGGGGCGGTCTGGTCTGGCTGAACAGGGAGCAAGTGGGCCAGAGCCCAGCTCAAGGTTCCCCTCTGGGCCCCCAAGACGGCTTCTGGTTCCTGATGCTCTGTTCCCGTCACCAAAGGAACCGACCGTTCTCCCAGCTGAACCAGTGTCCCCTCTGACCGCAGATCCAGGGCGCAGGGCTTGGGGACCCTCCGCGCTCCATGACGCCGTGGTTCCCAGCTTTTCCTTCCTGTGATACGTCGGGGTTCAGTTGGTGTTCCCGCTGTGTGTGAAACTGACAAGCCAGGAGGAGGCTGGTGTGAAACTGATCCCCCCCCCCCCGGTCAGTTCAAGACCTGGACCTACCTCTGCTGCCGGCTGTTATTTTGCAAATGAAGAGTCAGGATAAATATCCGTTTTGCCCTCGCGAGCGTTTTCCTCAGCTGCAAAGCCCCAGGGAACGGCTAAATACCTCTATGCAGCTGCCCGTCCTTCGGTGAAATGATAGGATCCCCTGCCTAAGCTCTCAGCATTCACCTGCCTTTCGCCTCTGAGCTCCCTGCCTGCCAGCTGTCCTCAAAGCCTCAGGAATAACCAGTCTTTTCTGTCTTGTCTGCTTGTCTGTGGGTTACTCCCTGCAGGGACTTTCTCTTACCGCACATGTGTGTGGTGTCTTGTACAATAGGGCCGTGAATTTCGCTGGGATTCAAAAAGCTTCAACCCGACCTGGTTATCCAGCGTTCTCTATCTGACACCTCCCCACTCCCCCAGCACAAGCTGCAACCACCGCACAGTGCCAGCCTGGCCCAGGCAGCTGTCCTCTCTCATTATCCGACTTTCTGGTTCTCCGACACCGGACCACCCCACTCTGCCAACCTGGCCCGGGCAGCCGGCACCCGTCATTATCCGACCTCTCCAGTTCTCCGACCATCCGTCGATACGGTTTCTGTCGGCTACTTGGGGTTCTGCTGGAATTAGGGTGCCCACATGCCCCTAGGCTAAATACAGGACCCCCGGGGCTGGGTGGTGTCCCGGCTAAAAGGGAACAGGTGGTCAGCCAATATCAGGATCTTCCTGTCCGGACCCCACACACCCACCGCTGGCCTACGGGGGCTATGGACAGAAACAAGCCAGCAGCAGGTTCTTCAGGGCTCGGTGCTGCGGCCTCACAGGGCTCCAGGCCGCACAGGGCTCCAGGGCTCCTCACACCCTGCCCTGGAATTTCTTTACGGCATGTCCCCCAATTTGGGAATCCGTGGTCTAAAGACAACTTGAACCTATTTCAAAATAGAGTCATGGGACGCATGCTGGCTTATTTCGAAATCGGCTCTGTTCCTGGTCCACGCAGCCCCTCTTTCGAAAGGGGTGCAACTCCTCAAGAAATGAGCCTTACCGATTTGGAGATAAGCCAACTGCTCCTTGGAATTTCTTTCCAGACAGCGGTTGCGTCAGGTTAGCTATTTCGAAATGACTTGGCTGTGTCGACCCTCCCCGAGGTTTCTCTGATGAATTTGATTACTCAGCTTTCTGTGGACAAAAACATGTGCTATTTTTTTTTCTTGTTGTGCTGACCTATGGAGATCTCCGTGCCCGGGTGTGAAATTCAGGCAGAGCCAAAATCTCTTCCAATTTGCCGCACTGTTCCATGATAACCTCCATTGTGTCTGTCCTCAATTTTCGTACAGTCACGGGTGTTTTTTCAGTTTACAAAACAGGCCGCATGGGCTCGAGGTGGGACCTCTGTAATCCGGCACTTTCTTTTCCGGCAGCCTCCGCAATCCAGCATGATTTTAGTTCGCCGCCAAGTTAGCGACCAAGTTTCCCGGGTTTGTTTCTAGCCACCAGGCTCAGCTCTTAGTGTCCTGTGCTGGGATTTAGCTGTAGTTTACCCCGAAATGTCTTCTCGGAGCCCATAAGCGAACACGTAAGCCGGTCAGTGAACACTTCAATGGAGTGGGCCGTTCTATTAAAGACCAGAGAGTTTGTGTGCTAGAATAGAAAGGATTTAAAACCAGATTAGAGCGAGAGATTTGTGAGTTAGAGTTCATATTCAAATTTGACCCATTAACATGTGTTATGGGCAGAGACATCAACGACCTCACGCATAACAAGGACTGCTTCCCTTCCTTTGGTGCACGTAATTATTTCAGACAAGACAATTAACATCCCCCCGCCCCTCACCCCCTTCCTTCTATCCTATTGGATGGGTCAGTTTTTATTGCAATTTTCTTTTTTTTGGTCCTCTGTACTTATAAACGTCAGTCTGTATTGGAAATGAGATAGATCTGAAGAAGCGGGTCTGTCCCACGAAAGCTCCTCACTGAAGAAATCATTTTGTTACTCGTTCAAGTGCTACATTCCTGCGGCTTTGTTTTCTCGGAGCCCAGTAAGCAACGAAAGGGTTGGTAACGCCGCTAGACAGCATGACCTCCCAGCTGGTGAAATGACAATATTCGCTCTCTCCCTTGGGATCTGACCGGTGCTGGACGAGAGAGGTGTTCAACCTTTACTGCTTGACAGCAGTCGAAAGGATTTCTACGGCTGGGATTAAGATTTTACCCAACCTCACAATTCAACACGGGGGGCGGTCCCCTTTACACATCGTCGCTAGGGACTGCGAAGTTCTGACGTAAAACAAAACAGCGTATAAAGGGGAACCCAACGATTTACAGCGGGGAGTTTTCTACAATACCGTGGCCCCCCTTTTCATCTCCAGAAACGGTGGTTAGCTGGGGCGGTGAGGCTCTATGGGTGGCGTTTGCGCCCGCGGCTTTTCCCGCCATCGATCGCAATAACCGCATGTCGGTCTGTTTCCGAATTCTTGAATCTGAGAGTTCTTCCTTCTTTTTTGCATGGCTTGCACAAGTATTACCGCAGGATGATGTCCCCTCCCGCAGCAGTTGTCGCCAGATCTTTCGATCCGATGATGCGCAGTGAGAACCCCTGTCAATGCAGCAGGATAGGGGCCGAGTCCTTTAAGTTGCTTTCTTGTTTTAAGGTCTGTCAGCAATGAACCGTGTGCAGCAGAACATTTCTAATGTAAAAAAATCATAAAATCAAACCGGCATTTGAAAGGATTTTAACCTTAAAACCCAGAGGGTCCTGCCTCACGTGCCGCCGGGAGTGGTTGCTTCATTCTCTTATTAAAGGAAGAACCCAGGGTTGTCTGCTTGCCTGCATTTTGTTTGGCTTTTAACGTCTCTCTGTAGCAAGCCGGAGATTCTCTAATGCTCCTAGGCACGGTTGATGAGCGGTCGAAAAGATTGGGGTCCCAAGAATTGTAGAATGCTGGGACTGGAAGGTACCTTGAGAGGCCATCGAGTCCAGCCCCCTGCCCCAATGGCAGGACCAAGTACTGTCTAAACCATCCCTGATAGACATCTATCTAACCTGTTCTTAAATATCTCCAGCCATGGAGATCCCACAACCTCCCCAGGCAATATATTCCACTGTTTGACCACCCTGACCAGTAGGAACTTTTTCCTAATGTCCAACCTAAACCTCCCTTGCTGCAGTTTAAGGCCTTTGCCTCTTGTTCTATCCTCAGAGGCCAAGAAGAACAAGTTTTCTCCCTCCTCTGTATGACACCCTTTTAGATCCATGAAAACTGCTCTCATGTCCCCCTCAATCTTCTTTTTTCCAAACTAAACAAGCCCAATTCTTCCAGCCTTTTGTCTTAGCTCATGTTCTCTAGACCTTTGACCGTCCTTGTTGCTCTTTTCTGGACCCTCTCCCGTTTCTCCACATCTTCCGTGAAACGCGGCGCTCGGATGACAGGGGCAGAGCTGTGCAATGTATAACGAATTCGGTTTCCGTAATTGCCGACTTACAGGCAAAACGACTTAAAGTGAGGCGACATAAAGGGGTTCCCCCCCCCCCGTACGACCTCATAAGGTCCAAACAAGACGACCCGGAGTTAGGCAAAAATCACGCCCAATGACAGACAAAAATCACACACAACCCAGCCTGCCGAGTGTTTCTCTCCGGTCTGACTTCCTTGGGCGCGTGTAATCTGTACCCAGCAGCCATAGCCGGCCAGGGTGCTGAGCAGAGGGCAGTGGGGTGGGCAGGGAGGGGTGGCGTGTGAGCCTGACGGGTGGACTTCCAGGGCCCGCCGCCTTCTCTCTCGTCCTCGGCTGGTGCCCCGCTCCTTCCTGATTTGTTTTTTTTTTTTTCCCCCTGCTTACCTCCCCCGTGGCTCCATAGACGAAGACGATGCGGATTTCCGGAGCCTGGAGAGCGCCCTGGGCGTTCAGAAGAGGAAAAGGGGTCCCCGCAAGCAGAAGGAGAACAAGCCACGCAAGCGAAAAAAATTGGTAAGGACCAGCTGGATTCAGGGAGGGGGCAGCTGGCGGGGCGGGGGACCAGGGGGGGAAGGTATCTCAGATGGGAGGGGTCTGCGGGGTGCCGCCGCCACTTGGCTGTTGAGCCGGTGTTGTGTGTTCCACCGGACGGTGCGCGTCAGTGCATGGAGGAAAAATTTATCCCGCATGCCGGCGGTCAAAGATGAATGGTGGGAGGGTGGCAGAGCTGTCCTGTCCATCAGATGAGCAGAGGAAGCTGCTTCAGGCCCCGTGCTTTCTGCGGGGGGCCCCAGGGCGGCCACCCCAACCATCCTATGGAGGAGAAGGGGACCTGGGGTTTGAGGGATGGATGGTAGAGAGGGGAGTGCGGTGTGGGGTGGGGAGGTGACTGCAGGAGGGACGGGCCTCAAGAAATCCCCAGACCCCATAGCCTGGGGGGACTGGGTGCAGGGGAGGAGTCGGACCCATGGCACGAGGGAGGTTAAATTGGGGATAAAAATTGGCTGTGACCTCACAGCTCTGTGCCCCAACCACTGATCTAAAAATCCCTGGAAAGAGAGGAGAATCTAAGCCCCATGTGTATGGAGACAGATTCGTTTGTCAGTAAACGCTCCTGCACTTCTTCTCTGGTACGTTCAACTTTTCTTTTCATTTCCTCCTCGCGGGGTGTGGTTTTTGCTTTGTGCTCAAAACCTGGTTTGGTTCGGTCTTTGGCTGAGCTGGAAAGCCCAGCAAATCCAGAGATTTATATCCACCTACCATTTTTTGCAGCTTGCAAATGAGATGTAAATACAATTTTTGTATCGAGAGCCCTACGTATCTGTGGCTATCTTCTTTATACCCCCCCACAGCATACAGATACAATTTTATATCTGGGCAGGGCTCTTCTGAGCTATTCCCTCTGGGAAGTTTCACATTCAAAGTGCTTAAAATAAAAATGAAAAGATATCACGCTGTCCTAATAACTAAGAGAGAGTTTTTGGGTATTATTTAAATCTGGTTTTCCGTTTTTTTGAAAAAAACTAAGCTACCGGCCTGATCCTGTAGAACCAAACAACAGCATTCCTTTTCACGAAGAAAAGTTGGCTGAAAAGGCAGCAGATTTATTTCAAGCTTCTGATTCTGACATTAGAACACTTTAAATATTTTAAAATAAAGTACTTAAAATACAAGAAGGTGAGCGGCACATAGGGCTGCGTCAGGAGGAGCATTTCCGGCCACGCTAGAGAAGTGATTGGTCCCCTCTCCTCGGCGCTGGGGAGGCCCCGGCTGGAGGGTTGTGTCCAGTTCTGGGCCCCCCCCAATGCAGGAAGGACGTGGGGGTGCATTGGAGAGGGGCCGGCGGAGGGCAACCAAAATGCGCCGGGGGCTGGAGCAGGTGGCCGGCGAGGAGAGGCCGAGGGACTGGGGCGTGGTGAGTTGGCAGAAGAGAAGAGCGAGGGGGGTTTGCTGGCAGCCTTCACCTCCCTGCAGGGGCTCTGACGAGGCCGGGGGGAGGCTGTTCTCGGGAGTGCCGGGGGGCAGGACGAGGAGCGATTGGCTCACGTGGCGGTCGGGGGGGGGGGTCGGAGATGAGGAAAAACTCTCCCCCCAGGAGGGCGGTGAGGCACTGGGGCAGGTTCCCCAGAGCAGCGGTGGAATCTCCAGCCCTAGAGGTGGAGCTGGCCCAAGCCCTGGCTGGGCCGATGGAGTCGGGCTGGTCCTGCTTTGGGCAGGGGGCTGGACCCGACAACCTCCTGAGGTCCCGTCCTGCCCTGGAAGTCTGGGATTCTGTGATAGCCGCCAGCCCCGACTCTCCGTGTTCTGGGCTGTTTAGCTGTAATTTACCCCAAAAGGTCTTCTCAGAGCCCAGTGACCAATGGAAGGGTTGACAATGTGCCGGCCGGTATTGACCTCCTGTGATCCGGCAAATTCCCGAGGGTGCCGGATTAGGGAGGCTCCAACTGTGTCTGTCCCTGATTTTTTTCATTGGTTTTCCAAATCCTCCGGCTCCCGTTAGCCAGCCGTGTCCTCCCGTCCCTTGGCAGTCGGCTAATCGGGGTCCGACCGCCGGCTCCCCTCCTGTGCCCCATCCAGGTGAGCGAGGATGAGTTCGAGTCGGACCGGGAGGCCTTCCGGGACAAGTCGGAGAGCGGTGGCAGTGACTACGGCGGCGTGGCCCGCAAGCGGCGGCGGAAGCACCGGGAGAAGAAGGAGAAGAAAACAAAGCGCCGGAAAAAGGTGGATGATGAAGCAGGCCAGAAAGTCAAGGTACAGCGCCCGGGAGGGGAGAGCCAGGAGGGCCTGGGGCCATCTCGACGCGGGCGGGGAGCTCCGCCGACCCCCAGCGGTGTGCTGTGGAGCCCGCCACAGAGCCCAGCGCGTCTAGAGAAACAAACGGCCTGGCTAGCCCTCGCTGTGGGGCTGCAGCTGGGTCGCCTGGCCAGCCCGGGTTGGCCGCAGCTGATAACCCCGGAGAGTGGGCGCGGCCAGCCGCTTAGAGACGGAGAGACGGAGTCGCTGGGGAGAAAGTGCAAAGGGCCACCTATCAGAGATTGATTTCTGTCTATCTATCCCCTCCCACCCCTCTATCTATCCCCCCGCCCCCTCTATCTATCTATCTATCCTCTCCCGCCCCTCTATCTATCTATCCATCCCCTCCCACCCCTCTATCTATCCATCCCCTCCCACCCCCTCTATCTATCTATCTATCTATCTATCCCCTCCCACCCCTCTATCTATCTATCTACCCCCTCCCGCCCCCTCTATCTATCTATCTCTCTCTCTATCTATCCAGCCCCTAGTCTCTGGTCTTGTGCATTGGTGCAGCAGCCCAGAGCTTTTCACACAAAACCTCTGTCACTGCCAAGCACAGCGTCTGCAGCTGCAAGACATTCACCACGATGTTGTCCATTCGGCTGAATGCTTTTGGCCCCCAAAGAAGCTAAGAACCTTCCCCCCCACCCCAAGTAAAAAGAAAAGCCCCAAGGAAAAAGTCAGACTTTTCACCCTTAATTGGATCGACCCGAACTGCACACGGCGCCGCAAGGCGACAGGGTGACATTCTGCTGTTTTTTCGGCGTGGGGCAACTTTCTCACTTCACCTTTCCGACGCTGCAAAATGCACAACCGTTAAAAAGAGCAGGTTTTTCCCTCTCTGCTTTTGGTCCGAAACCGCTTTTGCTTTCAAACTCCCCTTTCCATGTTCCCTAAAAAAGACTTCCGGGGAATGAAAGCTGAGGTGGAAGCTCTCAGAGGTCTTCGTACGTGCATGGCCCACAGCAGCTGGACAAGACACCACACTCAATATTTCTTTAGACTCTAATGCTCTTGACCTCTGTGGCTCTGATATCTCTTACGGAGCTCTCTTTTGCTGGTAGTTTTGGTCCCTTGGCAATCGAGCATTGGAGATCTATTTTATCCCACCGAACCCTGAGCTTCCCGGCCAGCCGGCCGGCTAACGGCGGGTGTTTGGTTTCGTTAGCAGGTGGAGCAGAAATCCTCAGCCCAGCTGCTTGCGACCTGGGGGTTGGAGGATGTGGACCATGTGTTTTCCGAGGAGGATTACCACACACTCACCAACTACAAAGCCTTTAGCCAGTTCATGAGGTAAGAGCCGGCCGAGCAGGGGGACGGGGCACCGGTCTTGGTAAGGGCTCGGGGCAGCACCCGGCACGATGGGGCCTCCATCTCGGTCTTGGGCACCACCTGGCATGATGGGGCCTCGATCTCAGCCAGGGGGGTGGGCAGAGCCACCCTGATGTGGACTCTGATCTGAGCATCGGAGCCTTGGAATACAGTTTTTAACAAGCCGTTGATGGCTCCCGTGGGTTCAAGCTATGTTCTGTCGCTTCCCATCCACCTGCAACTCTCGGGTCCGACAACCCTGAGCTCTTAGTGGTGCCCAAAAGGGGTTGGGGGCAGGGCTAGAGCTGCTGTAGGCCATTCTCTGGGGTCTGGCCCCATTGACTCAATGGAGAGACACCCATTGACCCAGCTGGGATCTGGCCCCATTGACTCAATGGAGAGACACCCATTGACCCCAGCTGGGATCTGGCCCCATTGACTCAATGGAGAGACGCCCATTGACCCAGCTGGGATCTGTCCCCATTGACTCAATGGAGAGAC
Source organism: Carettochelys insculpta (assembly GCF_033958435.1). Lineage (NCBI taxonomy): Eukaryota > Metazoa > Chordata > Testudines > Carettochelyidae > Carettochelys > Carettochelys insculpta. The sequence continues at coordinate 92,824 of NW_027439077.1, forward strand.
GCCCATTGACCCCAGCTGGGATCTGGCCCCATTGACTCAATGGAGAGACGCCCATTGACCCCAGCTGGGATCTGTCCCCATTGACTCAATGGAGAGACGCCCATTGACCCAGCTGGGATCTGGCCCCATTGCCTCAGTGGAGAGACGCCCATTGACCCAGCTGGCATCTGGCCCCATTGACTCAATGGAGAGACGCCCATTGACCCCAGCTGGGATCTGTCCCCATTGACTCAATGGAGAGACGCCCATTGACCCCAGCTGGGATCTGTCCCCATTGACTCAGTGGAGAGACGCCCATTGACCCCAGCTGGGATCTGGCCCCATTGCCTCAGTGGAGAGACGCCCATTGACCCAGCTGGCATCTGGCCCATTGACTCAATGGAGAGACGCCCATTGACCCCAGCTGGGATCTGGCCCCATTGACTCAGTGGAGAGACGCCCATTGGTACCCCAGCTGGGATCTGTCCCCATTGACTCATTGGAGAGACGCCCAGTGACCCCAGCTGGGATCTGGCCCCATTGCCTCAGTGGAGAGACGCCCATTGACCCCAGCTGGGATCTGGCCCCATTGACTCAATGGAGAGACGCCCATTGACCCCAGCTGGGATCTGGCCCCATTGCCTCAGTGGAGAGACGCCCATTGACCCCAGCTGGGATCTGGCCCCATTGACTCAATGGAGAGACACCCATTGACCCGGCTGGGATCTGGCCCCATTGACTCAATGGAGAGACACCCATTGACCCCAGCTGGGATCTGGCCCCATTGACTCAATGGAGAGACGCCCATTGACCCCAGCTGGGATCTGGCCCCATTGCCTCAGTGGAGAGACGCCCATTGACCCCAGCTGGGATCTGGCCCCACTGTCTCAATGGAGAGACGCCCATTGACCCGGCTGGGATCTTTTTTCCGCAGCCCCATGTCACTTCCCCGCCTGCTGCGCCCGCCCTGGAGTGGGTCAGCCAGGAGACACAGGCTGTGGCCCCCGATGCCCCTCCCGGTCATGCCCGGCCCAGCTGCTGCAGCAGCCCGGACGTCTTTGCCGAGGGCCTGGGCTGCGTGCCTGCTGGCAGAGCCCCGACGAGGCCAGGGGAGGAGCTGGCAGAGTTCCCTCCGGTGCCCTTGAACGAGGGCGTGGCCAGCTGCCAGCTGGGGCAGGCGTCCCGTCCAGCCACGCCGGGGTGATCACTGGCAGCCGAGGAGGCTTCTGCAGAGCCTGCCAGCCCTGGAGAGCTCACGCCTGGTTCTTCCAGGGCACTTCCAGCCTCCTGGGCGGGGCTGTTCTCCCCCGCCGCCGCCACCAGTCCCGGCGTAGCCGTCCAGTCAACCCTCGATTTAACGGGCCCATGGAGGCAGCAGGGAAAGCGCCCGGGGGGGAACACCCTGTCCGAGATCCGGAAGGAACGCGGCCGTCTCGCCAGCGGGCTCCATACGCTGGGTCTGGGGCAGTGTGATGGAGTGGGGGGGTGCATGTGTGAGTCAGGCTGGATGTCTGAGGCAAGCAGAGCAGCTCCCAGTGGCTAAGGATGACCCTGGGGCTACAACTGGCAGATAACACCTCTGCCTGAACAAAGAGCAGGGAGGAGCTGAGCTGGGTTTTTGAATCGGGGGCGGCAGTTAGAGGCTAGGAAAAGGGAGAGCTGGAAGGCAGCCAGCCGGAGGAGGGGGAAGCTACACCCCAGAGGGGCACCCCTCGGGGTCTTCCCCCCAGGACAGGTTGGAAGGACTGTCTCTGGCTGCTGTGCTGTCGCTTCTGTGAGAAACTGGACATCTGTTGCCTAATAAACCTGCTGTTGTACCTGCTGAGTGAGAGTCTCTCCTGCCAGCGGACGGGGTGCAGTGCAGGGGGACCCCTGAACCCCATCACAGGCAGAGCTGCTGGGCTCCAGCTGGCCAGGCCGGGCACCTACCCTGCGGCAGCTGGGGTGGGTCGCCGGCATTTATTTGTGGGGCGGCTGGCGGACGGCGTGAGTCATTTCCAAAGTCCGTTAACTCGGGGCTCGTGAAATCAAGCCTTCGGGAACCGAGGGGCAGCTCCTTTCAGCCGGGCCGGTTCGGTCTCTGCCGTGGTCCCAGAGATCGGGGAACAGTTTGGGTCTGACGCGACGGTTCAGCGGGGGCGTTGAAGCCAGGGGAATTCTGGGTGGACAGAGGGGGTCAGTTTCCCGCAGCGCATGGGGGCAGAGTTCTCCATCCAGAAAAGGAAACGCCTCGGGCGACAGGCCCAGGCAGGAAGGGACCCACTCGGGGCCTCTGTAGAGGAGGGGTCCTCCGGTGGGAGCTGGCCTCGGCTAGGAGATGGGGGATCAGTCCCCGCTTGCGCCTCTCCCGTGCCTCAGTTTCCCCGTGGGTAAAAGAAGGATCCTGCCGGTTCCTTTGTCCCCTCGACCCGCCCCCCCGCCCCCCGAGGCCGTAGCTGGGCCAGGAGCGCCACCTGGTGTTTTGATTCGGCAAACCGAGCCGTAGGGCTGGATCTGGGCGGGCAGCCCTGGGTGGAATACGGCCCATAATAGATCCCAGCCGTCTTTTTCGACCGGCCCTCGAAAACAAAACCAGACATCCGCGCGCCGAGGCAGGGGTGGGCAGTCGTATTTGGGTGGTCCCCCCCCAGGTTCGGGGAAGGGGTCAAGCACTTTTTGCTGGAAGAGGCGCGGTATCCGGGAGGCAGGTTGGGTGCAGCAGGCAGCTGGGGTTCAGGGCGCGGGTGTGGGGTCTGAGAGGGAGTCCGGCCTGGGGAAGGAGATGGGGTGCAGGGTCAGGGAAGGGGTACGGGTGCTAGGGACCCCGTCCCAGTGCCTCACCGCCCTCCTGGGGGAAGAGTTTTTCCTCATCTCCGACCCCCGCCTCCCCCACCGCGACGTGAGCCCATCGCTCCTCGTCCTGCCCCCCGGCACCCCCGAGAACAGCCTCCCCCCCAGCCTCGTCAGAGCCCCTGCAGGGAGGTGAAGGCTGCCATCAAACCCCCCTCACCTCGCTCTTCTCTCCTGCCAACTCACCACGCCCCAGTCCCTCGGCCTCTGCTCGCCGGCCACCTGCTCCAGCCCCCGAGTGGCAAGTGGGGGGCAGCTCTGGCGCACTCATCCCCCTGGCTTTGTCCCCTACAGGCCTCTCATTGCCAAGAAAAACCCCAAGATTCCCATGTCCAAGATGATGACCATCCTGGGGGCCAAATGGCGGGAGTTCAGTGCCAACAACCCCTTCAAGGGCTCGGCTGCGGCTGTGGCGGCGGCGGCTGCGGCCGCGGCAGCTGCCGTGGCCGAGCAGGTGTCGGCGGCGGTCGCGGCCGTGGCGGCCGAGCCGCAGCCCACCCCCATCCGCAAAGCCAAAACCAAAGAAGGCAAAGGTGAGTGGGGGCTGGTGCTTAGAGCAGGGGGCCGGGAGCCAGGACTCCTGGGTTCTCTCCCCGGTGCTGGGAGGGCAGTGGGGGCTGGTGGTTAGAGCAGGGGCTGGGAGCCAGAACTCCTGGGTTCTTTCCCCGGTGCTGGGAGGGCAGTGGGGGCTGGTGGTTAGAGCAGGGGGCTGGGAGCCAGGACTCCTGGGTTCTCTCCCTGGCACTGAGAGGGCAGTGGGGGCTGGTGGTTAGAGCAGGGGGCCAGGAGCCAGGACTCCTGGGTTCTCTCCCCGGTGCTGGGAGGGCAGTGGGGGCTGGTGGTTAGAGCAGGGGGCTGGGAGCCAGGACTCCTGGGTTCTCTCCCTGGTGCTGGGAGGGCAGTGGGGGCTGGTGATTAGAGCAGGGGGCCGGGAGCCAGGACTCCTGGGCTCTCTCCCCGGCGCTGGGAGGGCAGTGGGGGCTGGTGGTTAGAGCAGGGGGCCGGGAGCCAGGACTCCTGGGTTCTCTCCCCAGGTGTATGCCTTGAGATCTAGGGCAAGTCGCTGCCCCGTGCCTCAGTTTCCCCTTCCGGGGGGGGAGGGCAGCAAACCAGCCCCGCCTGGCCGGGAGCCCTGTGACCAACCCTCGCTTCCTTTGCTCCAAGGGCCAGGCCACAAGCGGCGCACCAAGAGCCCTCGGGCGCCGGAGATGAAGAGGAGGGTGAAGGGGAAGAGGATGGCTCCATTGAAGATCAAGCTGGGGATGATTGGGGGAAAACGCAAGAAGAGCAGCTCGGTACGCGGCGGCCGGGGGCTGATCGGGAGGGAGGTGGAGGCCCCCAGGGGGCCCAGCTACCCCCACGCCCAGCCCTGTTCCTGTAGGAACGGAGCAGAGGAGAACCCACAAAGGCACCGTGTCCGAGGCCCGTGGGGTAGCAGGGAGACACACAGGTGCTGCATTAGGGTGGTTGGACACACCGTGTCCAGCCCTCCTGGCGCCAGGGAGTCACGACGGCAAGAATCTGGCGTCTGTGGTGGTTCCCCGCCTTGGTTACGGCCCCTGACCTGATGAGAAGGGCCGGACCTGGCTAGCCTAACGGGTCCAGCATCCTTTCGTCCAATGGCGGCCAGCGCCCCAGAGGGAATCATTGAATCAGAGAATCACAGAATGTTAGAACGAGGAGGGACCTCGAGAGGTCGTCGCGTCCAGTTCTCTGCTCTCCCCGCAGGGCCAAACGCCTTCTAGACCATCCCCGATAGGTGTCTGTCTAATCTGCTCTGAAATCTCTCCAGCGATGGAGATCCCATGACCTCCCCAAGCAATTTGTTCCAGTGTTTAACCCCCCTGACAGGTAGAAAGTTTTTCCTCAGGTCCAGCGTAAACCTCCCTCGCTGCAGTTGAAGCCCATTGCTTTGACATGTCCTCAGAGGCCCAGGAAAACCATTTTTCCCCCTCCTCCTTGTGACCCTCTTTGAGATACTTGAAAACCGCCATCACGTCCCCTCTCAGCCTTCTCTTTTCCCAACGGAACAAGCCCAATTCTTTCAGTCGTCCATCATCACTCATGTTCTCCAGAACTTCCATCCTTCTTCTTGCTCTTCTCTGGACCTTCTCCGATTTCTCCCCATCTTTCTTGAAAAGTGATGCCCAGAACTGGACACAATACCCCAAGTGAAGCTTCATCAGCGCTGAGTTCTCAGCACCTGCAAACAGGTGAGGGACACCCTCCCTACCTGTCCTGGCTCATAGCCATGGTGGACCTGATCTCCAGGAATTTATCTAGCTCTTTTTGAACCCTGTGAAAGTCCTGTGGTCTTCACGACATCTTCTAGCGAGGAGTTCCACAGGTTAACCCTGCGTAATGTGAAAGAATCCATCCTTCTGTGGGTGTTCAGCCTGCTGCCTGTTCATTTCCTGGGTTGACCCCTAGTTCTTGTGTTACAGAAAAAAGTACATGACTTTTCCTGACTAACTTTCTCAACATCGTGGTCTTCACGACATCCTCCGGCGAGGAGTTCCACAGGTTAACCATGTGTAATGTGAAGGAATCCATTCTTGTGATGGTGTTCAACCTGCTGCCTGTTCATTTCCTGGGTTGACCGCTCGTTCTTGTGTTACGGGAATAAGTAAATGACTTTTCTTTAATGACTTTCTCAACATCATGGACTTCACGACATCTTCTAGCAAGGAGTTCCACAAGTTAACCATCTGTAACGTGAAAGAAGCCATCCTTCTGTTGGGTTTCAACCTGCTGCCTGTTCATTTCCTGGGTTGATCCCTAGTTCCTGTGTTACGGGAATAAGTAAATGACTTTTCCTTACTGCCTTTCTCAACATCGTGGTCTTCACGACATCCTCCGGCAAGGAGTTCCCCAGAGCTACCGGGTCTCGGGAGGCACGGTTAGACGCACTCCCAGACGACCGCTGTTAGGAGGAACCCAAGAAAGCCTCATATTCGAATGTAGCCACTAAAATTGGAGCAATTCCCTCCCGACCGAAGATACCTGAGCTGTATCGCTTGACCTGGGCTCGGATACCTACGCAGCAGCGTGCTGACTGGTGCTCCGTTATCCGTCCCTGCGTGTTCCCACCCCTCGTCTGCGTGCAGAATACGTTTATTTTATGCGCACCGAAGGTGCACCGTCCACAGATACACGCGCCCAGCCAGGGCGGCCTCGGCATCTCCAGGCACGCAGCTGACATTGAACGCCGATGTGATCTCATCTGGGGCGCCCAACGTCACCCCCCAAGGAGTCCTGGATTTGGCTCGGCCACCCCCCACCGTAAGAACAGCCCAGCATCCCGTCTGCCGGCCACGGTCAGCGTACAAGGGCCCACTGTTTACTCACATCCAGCCTTTCATCCGCCAGGACCCCTTGGTCCCTTTCCGTCGTACTGCTGCTGAGCCAGCCGGTCCCCAGCCTGCAACAATACTTGGGATTCTTCCGCCCCAGGGGCAGGACTCTGCACTTCTCCTTATTGGACCGCATCAGATTTCTTTCGGCCCCGTCCTCCAATTTCTCCAGGTCCCTCTGGAGTCTCTCTCTACCCTCCAACGTATCTTCCTCTCCCGCTAGTTTTGTGTCATCCACAAACTTGCTGAGGGTGTGACCCAGCCCCTCGTCCAGGTCATTATTAAAGCACCGGCCAAGAACTGAGCCTTGCTTGAAACCACTTGAAACCTGCCGCCATCCGGGTATCCAGGACAGTCTGTCACGAGGACCGGGAGGGGGTCCCCGAGCTTTTCTCTGGCCCCGTTTCTCCCTCCCCAGCCAGCCCAGACTGCCCCACTCCAAACTGCCGGGCCCCTCCGCCCGCCTTTATCCCGTTTCCCGGGGGCAGAAAGGGGCCCCCTGGTTACTGAAGAGCCCAGAGCCCCATTAGCTGCGTGCGAGGCCTCGTCACCCCAAAACTCCCCTCGCCGCTATGCCCTGAGGCCGCACCTGGGGAAACCGAGGCAGCCCCGGGGTTACCACAGCACAGTAGCAAACGTGCAGCCGAACCGGGGGAATAAAACCCTCCCCCAGCTTACCCCAGGTTGGCGACGGGGTAAGAGCCCAGGCATTCAGTTCAGTAAAGCTCCCCCAAGTTTCTGGAGTTGCACCCACCAGGGGGGCTGTGGGACTGCGCCGTCCTAGCCTCTCCCTCCTGCGCCCGCGGTCCCCCCGGGCCCAGCCTTGTGGGGGGAAAGGGCCCCCGCCCCGCCCCAGCCCCCGCTGCGCGCCTGTGGCCGAGCCCCGCCTAACGAGGACCGCTGTGGTTATCTGCAGCCTGTCTTTCAGAGCGAGGAGGTGGGGGAGATGGAGGAGGAGTCCGAAGTCGACAACTCCAGTGTACACAGCTCCTCGGTGCGCTCTGACAGCTCGGGGCGGGTCAAGAAACTCAAGCGGGGCCGGCCGGGGCGGAAAAAAAAGAAGGGTGAGCGTGAGCTGGGTGGCTGGAGGGGGGGGGGCGGAGCTTTTGCAAGGGAGGCGGGGCTTGGTGGGGTGGGAGCATGCTGGGGACGAGCCAGGATAATAGGGTAGATGGGCCCGTGGGTCTAAGTCAGTTCACAAGGGACATCCCTGTCCTGGGGCCAGCAGGAGCCGGCGCCCCTAGAGGGGCCAGGCCCTGCCCCATTCCCTGCCCCTGAGCCAGCCAGTCCTGCCCTGGGCCGGGGGGAGCCGGCGCCCCTAGAGGGGCCAGGCCCTGCCCCATTCCCTGCCCCTGAGCCAGCCAGTCCTGCCCTGGGCCGGGGGAGCCGGCACCCCTAGAGGGGCCAGGCCCTGCCCCATTCCCTGCCCCTGAGCCAGCCAGTCCTGCCCTGGGCCGGGGGAGCCGGCACCCCTAGAGGGGCCAGGCCCTGCCCCATTCCCTGCCCCCTGAGCCAGCCAGTCCTGCGGTGGGGCCAGGGGGAGCTGGTGCCCCTACAGGGGTCAGGCCCTGCCCCATTCCCAGCCGTTGGAAGCCAGCAGGTGGACGCGTCTCCGATTAAAACTCTCTTTCTGTCTTTCAGCAATCTCTGCCCTCCCCATCCAGGATCGGGGCCCCGTGGTGCTGGGCACACCACAGACACACGGTGAGAGGCCGCCCTCCCCCAGCCCCGCCATGCACCCGCCCCCAGGGGCTGCTCTTTCCCCCAGCCAGCACACCACATGCGTAGAGGTCATGGTATCTCCTCTCGCCCAAGATGCTTCCCAGAAGGAATTCCGAGCGTCTCTAATTTTCATAACAACAGGACTTAGCTCGTCCTTTCCAGCAGCAGCTCTCCAGGCGCTTTCTGTGGGAGGTCGGTGCCTTTAGACCCTGTAGGGAAACTGAGGCACACAGCGTCCACTTGGGAACAGAGTTCTGTTTTCCCGTGCCCCGGTTCAGGGGCTTTCTGGCTTGTTTTGGTCAATGTCGCATTTGAAATTGTAGGTTGGTTTGGTTACTGATTTTGTTTGTTAGATCGCATGTCGAGAGGCCCTGAGTGGATAGAGGGGAAGTGGGGAAACCGAGGCACAGGAGGAAAACTAGCCCCAGATTTAGAAATCTAAGCTAATCAGAGTGGAAGAAAAAATCTTGTGGGTGAAGCAAATTTTTGTGAACTTAACACAGATGCCCAAAGCAGGACCAACCCGATCTAAATCATTCCAGCCGGGGCTCGGTCAAGCCGGGACTTAGAAATTAAAATGAAAAATTCTGCCAATGAAACAGTTTGATCGACCCAAAACAAAACAAAAAAAAAATAATTTTTTTTTCAGTTCTCGGTTGTTTTTAGAGATTTCAGGTTTTCATCCTGATTTGATGCCGGTCGAAAAAAAAAAAGTGAGCTCTGGAAGTAATTCACTGGCCAAGAGAAAGTTTGAAATCGTTAAAAGCCCAAATAATCGTTTTCTGGTTCGTAATGGCATTTGGTTTGGGAATTTTAGCCAGTTAAACTGGGAAAAGGTTGACGTTGAGGAGTATTTTCAACATTTCAAAGAGTCTTTAAAAAGTCAAAATTGTGAATATTTTTAAAATGTAAGGAGATTAATCAAAAAAGGTTGAAATCAGGTGCATTTCCTCAATTTAAACTGACTAGACTGAAAAAGAATCATACTTGTGAATATTTTGGAAATATAAGATCATTAGACTGACAGTTTGAAATCATGCAGATTTTAAGCTGATTGCACTGAAAAAAAGTTAAAATCATGCAGATTTTTTAGCTGATTGGAGTGAAAAAAGTTGAAATCATGCAGCTTTTTAGCTGCTTGGACCAAAAAAAAATTGAAATCATGCAGATTTTTAGCTGATTGTACTGAAAAAAGTTGAAATCATGCAGATTTTAAGCTGATTGGATTGAAAAGAAAGTTAAAATCATGCAGATTTTTAGCTCATTAGACTGAAAAAAAAGTTGAAATCCTGCAGATTTTTGGCTGATTGGAATGGGAAAATGTTGAAATCCTGCAGAGTTTAAACTGATTGGATTGAAAAGAAAGTTAAACTCATGCAGATTTTTAGCTCGTACTTAAAAAAGTTGAAATCATGCAGATTTTTAGCTGCTTGGAGTGAAAAAAGTTGAAATCATGCAGCTTTTAAGCTGATTGGCCTAAAAAGAAAAAGTTGAAATCCTGCAGTTTTTTAGCTGCTTGGACCAAAAAAAATTGAAATCATGCAGATTTTTAGCTGATTGTACTGAAAAAAGTTGAAATCATGCAGATTTTAAGCTGATTGGATTGAAAAGAAAGTTAAAATCATGCAGATTTTTAGCTCATTAGACTGAAAAAAAGTTGAAATAACGCAGATTTTTAGCTGCTTGGGCTGAAAAACGTTGAAATCCTGCAGATTTTTAGCTGATTGGAATGGGAAAAAGTTAAAATCCTGCAGAGTTTAAACTGATTGGATTGAAAAGAAAGTTAAACTCATGCAGATTTTTAGCTGATTGTACTTAAAAAAGGTGAAATCATGCAGATTTTTAGCTGCTTGGAGTGAAAAAAGTTGAAATCATGCAGCTTTTAAGCTGATTGGACTGGGGAAAAAGTTGAAATCCTGCAGCTTTTCAGGTGATTGGACCGAAAGAAATTGAAATCCTGCAGCTTTTTAGCGGGTGGGATTGCAAACCAGTTGGACTCTCCGGCTGGTTTTGAAACTTCGGCTAACTGGCGAAGGAAAGTCTGAAGAGCGGTCAAAATCGGAACGAGCTAACCTGACCGATCGGTGGCGGGGTTGGCGGGGGAACGTCCTTTTCTCCCCGAGGCGAGACGGAGGGGAGTGAGAAATCCATTCCTGGCCTGCGTCCGTGGCGGGGGAGAAGGCAGCGGCGGCTGTAACCTGGGGGGTTTTGCCGGCGGGTCCGGCCCCTTGGATAACGCCCCCCCGACCCCCGTTCTGTCTCCTCCCAGTGACCGGCGAGGAGGAGGTGGATGGATACGAAACGGACCACCAGGACTACTGCGAAGTCTGTCAGCAGGGCGGAGAGATTATCCTCTGTGACACCTGCCCCAGGGCCTACCACCTGGTCTGCCTGGACCCCGAACTCGACAAGGCCCCTGAGGGCAAATGGAGCTGCCCTCATTGCGTAAGCCCCCGACCTCCCCCCGATCCCTTCTTGACCTCCCTGGCTCCCAGACACCACCCCCGCGCCCTGGGGAGACAGCCGCCGCCTTTCCCGGGCGGGACTGCTGGGTTGTGGGTGCTCCATCGTCCCAGCCAGGGCTTGGGCCAGCTCCACCTCTAGGGCTGGAGATCCCCCCACCGCTCTGGGGAACCCACCCCAGTGCCTCACCGCCCTCCTGGGGTGGGGAGTTTTTCCTCATCTCCGACCTCCGCCTCCCCCACCGCGACGTGAGCCCATCACTCCACGTCCTGCCCCCCGGCACCCCCGAGAACAGCCTCCCCCCGGCCTCGTCAGAGCCCCTGCAGGGAGGTGAAGGCTGCCATCAAATCCCCCCTCGCTCTTCTCTTCTGCCAACTCACCACGCCCCAGTCCCTCGGCCTCTCCTCGCCGGCCACCTGCTCCAGCCCCATTTTGGTCGCCCTCCGCCGGCCCCTCTCCAACGCACCCACATCCCTTCTGCACTGGGGGGGCCCAGAACCGGACACAACCCTCCAGCCGGGGCCTCCCCAGTGCCGAGTAGATGATCCAGGAGTAGGAGCAGCAGAAATGCCACCAGCAAAGCATCCGCCTTCCAGGGACCCTCCGGCGTCTCGCCTTGCATGTGATTCGGTGCCCACGTGGAATCGCGTGGCGGAGATTTATGACGCGACGTGTCCTGCTGCCGATTAACGTCCCACCTAGGCCCAGTGCCTGGGGCTCTGTCTGGCAGCCATGTGTCTCCCCGGTTCCCCCTCACCCCCGGCCTTGCTCCCTGCTGCAGGAGAAGGAGGGGGTGCAGTGGGAGGCCAAGGAGGAGGAGGAAGACTATGAGGAAGAACTGGAGGAGGAGGGCGAGAAGGAGGAGGAGGACGACCACATGGAGTACTGCCGGGTCTGCAAGGACGGCGGGGAACTTCTCTGCTGCGACGCCTGCATCTCGTCCTACCACATCCACTGCCTCAACCCACCGCTCCCTGAGATCCCCAACGGCGAGTGGCTGTGTCCCCGCTGCACGGTGAGGCGCCTGGCCCTGAGATGCGCCGACCTCTGGGGCGGGGCGGCCGGGGACATGGGGACCCCTCGCCCGGCGCTGAGATGCGCCCACCTCTGGGGCGGGGCAGCCAGGGACATGGGGACCCCTTGCCTGGCGCTGAGATGTGCCCACCTCTGGGGCGGGGCGGCCAGGGACATGGGGACCCCTCGCCCGGCGCTGAGATGCCCCCCACCTCTGGGGTGGGGAGGCCACAACACGGGGACCCCTCGCCCGGCCAAGATGCGCCCACCTCTGGGGCGGGGCAGCCAGGGACATGGGGACCCCTCGCCCGGCGCTGAGATGCGCCCACCTCTGGGGCGGGGCGGCCAGGGACATGGGGACCCCTCGCCCGGCTCCGAGATGCCCCCACCTCTGGGGCGGGGAGGCCACAACACGGGGACCCCTCGCCCGGCCGAGATGCGCCCACCTCTGGGGCGGGGCGGCCGGGGACATGGGGACCCCTCGCCCGGCGCTGAGATGCGCCCACCTCTGGGGCGGGGCGGCCGGGGACACGGGGACCCCTTGCCCGGCGCTGAGATGCGCCCACCTCTGGGGCAGGGCGGCCGGGAACACGGGGACCCCTCGCCCGGCCGAGATGCGCCCACCTCTGGGGCGGGGCGGCCGGGGACAGGGGGACCCCTTGCCTGGCGCTGAGATGCGCCCACCTCTGGGGCGGGGCGGCCGGGGACATGGGGACCCCTTGCCTGGCGCTGAGAGGTGCCCATCTCTGGGGCGGGGCGGCCAGGGACATGGGGACCCCTCGCCCGGCGCCAAGATGCTCCCACCTCTGGGGCGGGGCGGCCAGGGACATGGGGACCCCTCGCCCGGCGCCAAGATGCTCCCACCTCTGGGGCGGGGCGGCCAGGGACATGGGGACCCCTCGCCCGGCGCTGAGATGCGCCCACCTCTGGGGCGGGGCAGCCGGGGACATGGGGACCCCTTGCCCGGTGCTGAGATGCGCCCACCTCTGGGGCGGGGCGGCCAGGGACATGGGGACCCCTCGCCCGGCTCCGAGATGCGCCCACCTCTGGGGCGGGGCGGCCACAACACGGGGACCCCTCGCCCGGCCGAGATGCGCCCACCTCTGGGGCGGGGCGGCTGGCTCCCTCGCCCCTGACTCCTCCTCTGTCCCTTCCGCAGTGCCCTGTGCTGAAGGGCCGTGTGCAGAAGATACTGCACTGGCGCTGGGGGGAGCCGCCCCCTCCTGTGCTGGTGGCCAGGCCGCCCGACGCCGGCCCGGACGAGCCTTCGCCCAAGGTGCTGCAGGGTCGCTCAGAGCGGGAGTTCTTCGTCAAGTGGGTCGGCCAGTCGTACTGGCACTGCTCCTGGGCCAAGGAGCTGCAGGTAGCCAGCGAGAGGGGGTGGGACGGGGGTCCCTGGGCCCCCCCGTAGGCCTGGCTTTCCCCTCTGTGGCTCTGGTGCTCAGCTCCGTGGTTGGGTTGGGGCGTGTGTGGGGACGTGGAGAGAACTGCGGTGTGTGGAGGGCCTGGGGGAGTTTGGGTGTGCATTAGGAACGTGTAAGGGGGGTGTTGGGAGCATGTGGGGTAGCTGGGGGTGTGGGGCACAGCTGGAGGATGTGTGGAGGGGACGCGTGGCCGTGGCGGGTGCCCGTGGGGAGCCGGGGGGCGTGGAGGGGACGCGTGGCCGTGGCGGGTGCCCGTGGGGAGCCGGGGGGCGTGGAGGGGACGCGTGGCCGTGGCGGGTGCCCGTGGGGAGCCAGGGGCGTGGAGGGGACGCGTGGCCGTGGCGGGTGCCCGTGGGGAGCCGGGGGGCGTGGAGGGGACGCGTGGCCGTGGCGGGTGTCCGTGGGGAGCCGGGGGGCGTGGAGGGGACGCGTGGCCGTGGCGGGTGCCCGTGGGGAGCCGGGGGCGTGGAGGGGACGCGTGGCCGTGGCGGGTGCCCGTGGGGAGCTGGGGGCGTGTAGGGGACGCGTGGCCGTGGCGGGTGCCCGTGGGGAGCTGGGGGCGTGTAGGGGGCGCGTGGCCGTGGCGGGTGCCCGGGGGGAGCCAGGGGACGTGGGCTCGCGTGGGCCGGCCGAGCGCTCACCCCCTTCTCCCCGCTGGGCCCAGCTGGAGATCTTCCACCTGGTGATGTACCGCAACTACCAGCGGAAGAACGACATGGACGAGCCGCCGCCGCTGGACTACGGCTCGGGCGAGGACGACGGGAAGAGCGGGAAGCGGAAGAGCAAGGACCCCCTCTACGCCCAGATGGAGGAGCGCTTCTACCGCTACGGCATCAAGCCCGAGTGGATGACCATCCACCGCGTCATCAACCACAGGTGGGGCCAGGCCCGCCGCCGCCCGCCCCGGCTGCCCCCCGCCTGCCCTCCGGCTGCCCCCAGCCTGCCCCTGGCCATCCCTGGCTGCCCCCCGGCTGACCCCCTCCAGCTTCTCTGTCCGCTCCCCAGACTTCCCTGTCTGCCCCCCGGCCATCTCTGGCTGCCCCCCGGCTGTCCCCCTCCAGCTTCTCTGTCCGCTCCCCAGACTTCCCTGTCTGCCCCCTGGCCATCCCTGGCTGCCCCCCGGCTGACCCCCTCCAGCTTCTCTGTCCGCTCCCCAGACTTCCCTGTCTGCCCCCTGGCCATCCCTGGCTGCCCCCCGGCTGATCCCCTCCAGCTTCTCTGTCCGCTCCCCAGACTTCCCTGTCTGCCCCCCGGCCATCTCTGGCTGCCCCCCGGCTGTCCCCGGCCTTCCCCGTCTGCCCTCTGGCCATCCCTGTCTGCCCCCCACCACAGTCCCTGGCTGTCTCTGTCTGCCCCCCAGCCTTCCTTGTCTGCCCCCCCAGCTGTCCCTGGCTGTCTCCATCTGCCCCCCAGCCATCCCTGTCTGCACCCCGGCTGTCCCTGTCTGCACCCCGGCTGTCCCCATCTGCCCCCGCCGGGCCCTGGCTGTCTCCATCTGCCCCCAGCCATCCCTGTCTGCCCCCTGGCTGTCCCCGGCTGCCCCCTGGCTGTCCCCTGCTACCCTCTGGCTGTCCCTATCTGCCTCGCCGGGCCCTGGCTGTCCCCGGCCACCCCCCGCCTCCGTCAGGGCCCCAGCACATTCCCCCGTCCTGCCTCACCGGCTGCCTCCTCCTCCTCTGCCCTCGGCCGCCCAGCATCGACAAGAAGGGGAATTACCACTACCTGGTGAAGTGGCGGGACCTGTCTTATGACCAGTCCACCTGGGAGGAGGACGAGATGGCCATCCCCGACTTCGACTTCCACAAGCACGCCTACTGGAGGCACAGGTGCTCACTGGCGGGTGGCCGGGCCTGGCCTCAGCTCTCTCTTCCTGGCATATTAGCGGTTTCTCTGGGCACAGCTTGGGGGGCGGGGGGGCCAAACATGCCACAGGGCTTAAACCTGGGCCACTGACAGCCCAGCCTGGGGGGTCTCCCACGCGAAGGCACCAAACCTGTCCCGCAGAGCACGTCTGGGCCATGCTGGCCAGCCAGAGTCACATCAGTTCTCCTGGGCCACCTCCCGTCCCCTCCTTACCCAGATGTGAGGTTACGGAAACCCAGCTCAGCCCATCTACCCAACTTCTTCCAGCCCCAACGGGACCAGCCCCGTCCCCAGGTCAACGTGTCCCTCAGATCTGACCCAGACCCACACCAGATCCACCCAGGTTCTTCCAGCCCCACAGGGACCAGCCGCGTCCCCAGGTCAACGTGTCCCTCAGATCTGACCCAAACCCCACACCAGATCCACCCAGGTTCTTCCAGCCCCAAAGGGACCAGCCACATCCCCAGGTCAACGTATCCCTCAGATCTGACCCCAAACCCCACGCCAGATCCACCCAGGTTCTTCCAGCCCCAAAGAGACCAGCCACATCCCCAGGTCAACATATCCCTCAGATCTGACCCAAACCCACACCAGATCCACCCAGGTTCTTCCAGCCCCAAAGAGACCAGCCACATCCCCAGGTCAACATATCCCTCAGATCTGACCCAAACCCACACCAGATCCACCCAGGTTCTTCCAGCCACAAAGGGACCAGCCACGTCCCCAGGTCAATGTATCCCTCAGATCTGACCCAAACCCCACGCCAGATCCACCCAGGTTCTTCCAGCCCCACAGGGACCAGCCACGTCCCCAGGTCAATGTATCCCTCAGATCTGACCCAAACCCCACGCCAGATCCACCCAGGTTATTCCAGCCGCAAAGGGACCAGCCACGTCCCCAGGTCAATGTATCCCTCAGATCTGACCCAAACCCCACGCCAGATCCACCCAGGTTATTCCAGCCCCAAAGGGACCAGCCGCACCCCCAGGTCAACATATCTCTCAGATCTGACCCCAAACCCCACGCCAGATCCACCCAGGTTCTTCCAGCCCCAAAGGGACCAGCCACGTCCCCAGGTCAACGTATCCCTCAGATCTGACCCAAACCCCACGCCAGATCCACCCAGGTTCTTCCAGCCCCAAAGGGACCAGCCACGTCCCCAGGTCAACGTATCCCTCAGATCTGACCCCAAACCCCACGCCAGATCCACCCAGCTTCTTCCAGCCGCAAAGGGACCAGCCACGTCCCCAGGTCAACGTATCCCTCAGATCTGACCCCAAACCCACACCAGATCCACCCAGGTTCTTCCAGCCCCAAAGGGACCAGCCCCGTCTCCAGGTCAACGTATCCCTCAGATCTGACCCAAACCCCACGCCTCACCAATCCTTTAGCATCCCTCATTGACAGGGTTATTCACAGACAGACAGACTGGGGGGTGAGGTGGATATGCTGGTGGGTCGGGACAGGGTCCAGAGTGACTAGAGAGATTGGGCCAAAAGAAATCGGAGGGGGTTGAACAAGGAGAAGTGCAGAGTCCTGCCCGTGGGACGGAAGAATCCCCATCTGGGGCCCGACTGGCTAAGGAGCCGGGCAGCAGAAAAGGCCCTGGGGGTCGCGGTGGGTGAGAGGCCGGAGAGGAGCCCCCAGTGGGGCCTTGTAGCCGAGAAGGCGACTGGCGCATGGGGCTGCGTCAGGCGGAGCATTTCCAGCAGCGCTAGAGAAGTGGTTGGTCCCCTCTCCTCGGCGCTGGGGAGGCCCCGGCTGGAGGGTTGTGTTCGGTTCTGGGCCCCCCAGTGCGGAAGGGACGTGGGGGCGTTGGAGAGGGGCCGGCGGAGGGCAACCAAAATGCGCCAGGGGCTGGAGCAGGTGGCCGGCGAGGAGAGGCCGAGGGACTGGGGCGTGGTGAGTTGGCAGAAGAGAAGAGCGAGGGGGGTTTGCTGGCAGCCTTCACCTCCCTGCAGGGGCTCTGACGAGGCCGGGGGGAGGCTGTTCTCAGGGGTGCCGGGGGGCAGGACGAGGAGCGATGGGCTCATGTCGCGGTGGGGGAGGTGGGGGTCGGAGAGGAGGAAAAACTCTCCCCCCAGGAGGGCGGTGAGGCACTGGGACGGGTTCCCCAGAGCAGTGGGGGGATCTCCAGCCCTAGGGGTGGAGCTGGCCCAAGCCCTGGCTGGGACGATGGAGTCGGGCTGGTCCTGCTCTGGGCAGGGGGCTGGACCTGACCACCTCCTGAGGTCCCGTCCCGCTCCAAAAACGCCCACTCCTCCTGCAGCCGTCAGAAAAGCAAACAGGCTGCTAGAAATCAGCAGAAAAGGGAGACGGAGAATGAGACAGAGGATGTCGTCCTGCCCCTCTGTAAAGCGGGACGAAGGTTTGCCGGGGGGCTGGAGGATGGGAGGTGAAAGTCCAGGGACGAAGGGGAGACAGGACAAAGGGGTGTAAAATTCAGTGCTCCCCCTGAGGTCAGAACGAGGGGCCGCCCCATGGAATGAACGGGGAACAGGTTGAAAGTGAACCAATGGAAGCTGGGCTTCGCCGTTAACCAGGGGAACTCCTCGCCGGAGGAAGGCGAGAAGAGAAGGAACTCGAACAGGGCTAGAGAGGTCCCCATGAGCCAGGAGGGGCTGGGTGGGTGTCCCGGCCTCAGTTTGCCGGTGCAGAGAATGGGTCCATAACCGTGCGCCACCCCGCAGGGAGCTGATCATGGGGGAAGACCCGGCCCAGCCCCGGAAGTACAAGAAGAAGAAGAAGGAGATGCCCCCGGAGGGCCCCCCAAACTCGCCCACGAATGACGTAAGTGCCAAGCTGCCTCCTGATTTTCAAATGTGGGGTGAATTGACTTGGGCGGGCTGAGGCAAGGGGCTGATGGAGGGTGAGAGAGAAAGGGCAGTGGGGGCTGGTGGTTGGGCGGGGGTGGGAGCCAGGACTCCTGGGTTCTCTCCCCGGTGCTGGGAGGGCAGTGGGGGCTGGTGGTTAGAGCAGGGGGTGGGAGCCAGGACTCCTGGGTTCTCTCCCAGCGCTGGGAGGGCAGTGGGGCTGGTGGGTCAGAGAAGGGAGTGCCACCCCTTTAACAATCCCTCCACTCCTCTTCTCCCCCCTGCAGCCCACCGTGAAGTACGAGACCCAGCCCCGGTTCATCACCTCCACGGGCGGCACCCTGCACATGTACCAGCTGGAAGGGCTCAACTGGCTGCGGTTCTCCTGGGCCCAGGGCACCGACACCATCCTGGCCGATGAGATGGGCCTGGGCAAAACCATCCAGACCATCGTCTTCCTCTATTCCCTCTACAAGGAGGTAACGGAGTGGGGAAACCTGCCGCCCCACCCCAGAGCTGGGCGCATCTCAGCGCCGGGCAAGGGGTCCCCGAGTCACTGGCTGCCCCGCCCCAGAGGTGGGCGCATCTCGGCGCCGGCCAGGGGTCCCCGTGTCCCCGGCCGCCCCGCCCCAGAGGTGGGCGCATCCTCGCACCAGGTGCGGTGTCCTCGTATCTCTGGGCGCTTCTTGGCGCCGGGCGAGTCCTTGGGTGCCATGTCCTGACCCCCCAGTGTCTCTCTGTACCCAGGGTCACACCAAAGGCCCCTTCCTCGTCAGCGCCCCCCTCTCCACCATCATCAACTGGGAGCGGGAGTTCCAGATGTGGGCACCCAAGTTCTACGTGGTGACCTACACGGGCGACAAGGACAGCCGCTCCATCATCCGCGAGAACGAGTTCTCCTTCGAGGACAACGCCATGAAGGGCGGCAAGAAGGCCTTCAAGATGAAGGCAAGATCCCGCCCTCGGCACCTGCAGCCAACCACTGCGCAGGGAGCCAGGACTCCTGGGTTCTCTCCCCGGCCCTGGGAGGGCAGTGGGGGCTGGTGGTTAGAGCAGGGGGCCAGGAGCCAGGACTCCTGGGTTCTCTCCCTGGCCCTGGGAGGGCAGTGGGGGCTGGTGGTTAGAGCAGGGGTTGGGAGCCAGGACTCCTTGGTTCTCGCCCCGGCGCTGGGAGGGCAGTGGGGGCTGGTGGTTAGAGCAGGGGGCGGGAGCCAGGACTCCTGGGTTCTCTCCCCGGCGCTGGGAGGGCAGTGGGGGCTGGTGGTTAGAGCAGGGGGCGGGAGCCAGGACTCCTGTGTTCTCTCCCTGGCGCTGGGAGGGCAGTGGGGGCTGGTGGTTAGAGCCCAGCGCCTTGGGCTCACTCTGGGGGGTTCCCGCTGGCCCCAGACTCGGGGGAGCCTGACCCATTGCCTGGCAGGAGCTCAGGGACACATGGCCTGTGGAGTTTCACCAGTCTGGGGTCCTGCACTTTGTGGGACCCCAGGGGGTGGGCTGGGGGGCCCTGGCGTTGGCGGGAGCTGTAGGGAGCACAGAGCCCCGGCTGCCTCTCGACTCACTCGTCCCTTCCCTTCCTGGCAGAGGGAAGCCCAGGTGAAATTCCATGTGCTACTGACCTCGTACGAGCTGGTCACCATCGACCAGGCGGCCCTGGGCTCCATCCGCTGGGCCTGCCTGGTGGTGGACGAGGCGCACCGGCTGAAGAACAACCAGTCCAAGGTATGGGGGGCCAGGAGCCAGGACTCCTGGGTTCTCTCTCCGGCGCTGGGAGGGCAGTGGGGGCTGGTGGTTAGAGCAGCGGCTGGGAGCCAGGACTCCTGGGTTCTCTCCCTGGCGCTGGGAGGGCAGTGGGGGCTGGTGGTTAGAGCAGGGGTGGGAGCCAGGACTCCTGGGTTCTCTCCCTGGCGCTGGGAGGGCAGTGGGGGCTGATGGTTAGAGCAGGGGGGCCGGGAGCCAGGACTCCTGGGTTCTCTCCCCAGTGCTGGGAGGGGTCTGGGGGCTGGGTGTTTCTCCGAGCACCCCTCCGGCCGCCCTCGCGCTGGCCCCACTGCTGTCTTGGGGGTCCAGCACCCCTTAACGCCTCCCTCCCAGTTTTTCAGGGTGCTGAACGGTTACAAGATCGACCACAAGCTACTGCTGACGGGGACCCCGCTGCAGAACAACCTGGAGGAGCTGTTCCACCTTCTCAACTTCCTCACCCCCGAGCGCTTCAAGTGAGCTCACCCCCAAGCTGGGAGAGACCCCCGGCCCCACTCCCTGGGCCCTGAGGGGAGCCAGGACCCAGCCGGGCGTGACAGACCCCCTCTTCTCACTGGGAATTTTGCCCTCTCCCCGCCCTGTGCCTCCCCATGCGGGGAGCCCCCTGGTTCTCCCTGGGCATCCTTGCTGTGGGGTGAGGGAAAGTCACACCCCTGGGCTTCGGGCAGTGTGGAGCGGTCTTGGGGCTGGGAGCCAGGACTCCTGGGTTCTTTCCCCAGCACTGGGAGGGCAGTGGGGGCTGGTGGTTAGAGCAGGGGGTGGGAGCCAGGACTCCTGGGTTCTTTCCCCAGCACTGGGAGGGCAGTGGGGGCTGGTGGTGGGAGCTGGGAGCCAGGACTCCTGGGTTCTCTCCCCGGCGCTGGGAGGGCAGTGGGGGCTGGTGTTTAGGGCAGGGGGTGGGAGCCAGGACTCCTGGGTTCTCTCCCCGGCGCTGGGAGGCAGTGGGGGCTGGTGGTTAGAGCAGGGGGTGGGAGCCAGGACTCCTGGGTTCTCTCCCCGGCGCTGGGAGGCAGTGGGGGCTGGTGGTTAGAGCAGGGGGTGGGAGCCAGGACTCCTGGGTTCTCTCCCTGGCGCTGGGAGAGAGCTGAGGCTCTGTCCGTCCCTGCAGTAACCTGGAGGGCTTTCTGGAGGAGTTCGCCGACATCTCCAAGGAGGACCAGATCAAGAAGCTGCACGACCTGCTGGGCCCCCACATGCTGCGGCGCCTGAAGGCCGACGTCTTCAAGAACATGCCGGCCAAGACGGAGCTCATCGTGCGTGTGGAGCTGAGCCCCATGCAGAAGTACGGCCGAGCGGGGGGCCAACGGGGGGCCAGGCTGGCTCCAAGGCTGCTCTGGGGCGGTGCAAGAAGGGGTGTGGGGGAACAGGGGATGTGCTATGGATGGGGGAGTTTTTTCTGCCTTGCTCTGTGTGTAGGGTGTTGTGGGGCTGGGAGCCAGGACCCCTGGGTTCTCTCCCTGGCGCTGGGAGGGCAGTGGGGGCTGGTGGTTAGAGCAGGGGCTGGGAGCCAGGACTCCTGGGTTCTCTCCCTGGCGCTGGGAGGGCAGTGGGGGCTGGTGGTTAGAGCAGGGGGTGGGAGCCAGGACTCCTGGGTTCTCTCCCTGGCGCTGGGAGGGCAGTGGGGGCTGGTGGTTAGAGCAGGGGGTGGGAGCCAGGACTCCTGGGTTCTCTCCCCGGTGCTGGGAGGGCAGTGGGGGCTGGTGGTTAGAGCAGGGGGCCGGGAGCCAGGACTCCTGGGTTCTCTCCCTGGCGCTGGGAGGGCAGTGGGGGCTGGTGGTTAGAGCAGGGGGTGGGAGCCAGGACTCCTGGGTTCTCTCCCCGGCGCTGGGAGGGTAGTGGGGGCTGGTGGTTAGAGCAGGGGCTGGGAGCCAGGACTCCTGGGTTCTCTCCCCGGTGCTTGGAGGGTAGTGGGGGCTGGTGGTTAGAGCAGGGGGTGGGAGCCAGGACTCCTGGGTTCTCTCCCCGGCGCTGGGAGGGTAGTGGGGGCTGGTGGTTAGAGCACGGGCTGGGAGCCAGGACTCCTGGGTTCTCTCCCCAGTGCTTGGAGGGTAGTGGGGGCTGGTGGTTAGAGCAGGGGGCGGGAGCCAGGACTCCTGGGTTCTCTCCCCGGCGCTGGGAGGGCAGTGGGGGCTGGTGGTTAGAGCAGGGGGCCGGCAGCCCTGCCTGCCTGGCGGCGGGGCACGGGGGTGGTCGCTGGGGGTGGCGTCGCGATTCCCCCTCACTCTCCGTCCCGCTGCTTGCTCAGGAAATACTACAAATACATCCTGACCCGCAACTTCGAGGCCCTGAACTCCCGGGGCGGCGGCAACCAGGTATCCCTGCTCAACATCATGATGGATCTGAAGAAATGCTGTAATCACCCCTACCTCTTCCCCGTGGCTGCTATGGTACGTCCCCCCCATGGTGCGAGGGCGAAACGGTAAATCCCATTGTCAGGGGAAGGGGTGTGGCGGACGATGGTTTTGGGGCGGGGCCTAAGCCTGGGGGCGGGGCCTGTGTGCCTGGGTGGAGCTTCCTATGCAAATTTAAGCTCATGAGATTTCGGGGTCCGCAAAGAAGCGTTTCAGACATCCGAGAACGGAAGCATCTCTATCGTAAATGCCGTTGGGGTTTTACCTCTGAGTCCCTTGCTGGGAAATCCAGAGCGTGAATTCCCTCCCCCCTCCGCCCAAAAACCGCCCCCGAACCGTCCCCGGGCCCCCATCCAGCCCGTTGTTCCCGCGACATACGCTTCTCCCACAGAAGGGGAAACCCCAGGCTCGATTTTCGGACAGTAACGAGCCCCCCTCTTGGAAGAGGTTTTGCTGGAGCAGAATCGTGGATCGCAACTTTACCATCGACTCACATTTCTTTCCTACCATCGTTTTTACTTTTCTTTCCTCCCTTTTCACGGCCCCTGGGCTATTCCCTCGGGGACCCCAAGCGGGGAGCTAGAATCCCAGACCCCCAGGGCTGGACGGGACCTCAGGAGGTGGTCAGGTCCAGCCCCCTGCCCAAAGCAGAACCGACCCGACTCCATCGTCCCAGCCAGGGCTTGGGCCAGCTCCACTTCTAGGGCTGGAGATCCCCCCACCACTCTGGGGAACCCGTCCCAGTTCCTCACCGCCCTCCTGGGGGGAGAGTTTTTCCTCATCTCCAACCCCCACCTCCCCTACCGCGACGTGAGCCCATCGCTCCTCGTCCTGCCCCCCGGCACCCCTGAGAACAGCCTCCCCCCGGCCTCGTCAGAGCCCCTGCAGGGAGGTGAAGGCTGCCAGCAAACCCCCCTCGCTCTTCTCTCCTGCCAACTCACCACGCCCCAGTCCCTCGGCCTCTCCTCGCCGGCCACCTGCTCCAGCCCCCGGCGCATTTTGGTTGCCCTCCGCCGGCCCCTCTCCAACGCCCCCACGTCCCTTCTGCACTGGGGGGCCCAGAACTGGACACAACCCTCCAGCCGGGGCCTCCCCAGTGCCGAGGAGAGGGGACCAACCACTTCTCTAGCGCTGCTGGAAATGCTCCTCCGGACACAGCCCCATGCGCCGGTCGCCTTCTCGGCTACAAGGCCCCACTGGGGGCTCCTCTCCGGCCTCTCACCCACCGCGACCCCCAGGGCCTTTTCTGCCGCCCGGCTCCTTAGCCAGCCTGGAACAAGTCACGGTGGGGGAGGTGGGGGTCGGAGATGAGGGAAAAACTCTCCCCCCAGGAGGGCGGTGAGGCACTGGGGCGGGTTCCCCAGAGCGGTGGGGGTATCTCCAGCCCTAGAGGTGGAGCTGGCCCAAGCCCTGGCTGGGCCGATGGAGTCGGGCTGGTCCTGCTTTGGGCAGGGGGCCGGACCCGACGACCCCCTGAGGTCCCATCCCGCCCCGAGTCGAGGAGTCGATCCTGGGCAGGACGGGCGGGCGGTTAGGAGCTCAGAACTGACCCGCTGCCCTCTCTGTCCTTAAGGAATCGCCCAAGCTGCCCAGCGGAGCCTACGAGGGCGGTGCCCTCATCAAGTCTTCTGGGAAGCTGATGCTGCTGCAGAAGATGCTGAGGAAGCTAAAGGAACAAGGCCACCGGGTGCTGATTTTTTCCCAGGTGAGATGGGGGCAGGTGTGTCTGCCCGGGTGTGGCGTGTTCGTTCAGACTCTGCAGTTGTGTCCCCAGCCGCCCCGCCCCAGAGGTGGGCGCATCTCGGCGCCGGGCGAGGGGTCCCTGTGTCCCCGGCCGCCCCGCCCCAGAGGTGGGCGCATCTCGGCGCCGAGCGAGGGGTCCCCGTGTCCCCGGCCGCCCCGCCCCAGAGGTGGGCACATCTCGGCGCCGGGCGAGGGGTCCCCGTGTCCCCGGCCGCCCTGCCCCAGAGGTGGGCGCATCTCGGGGCCGAGCGAGGGAGCCCAGTCCTGAGCAGCTGCTCCCCGCTGCTTCCCCAGATGACGAAAATGCTGGACCTGCTTGAGGACTTCCTCGACTACGAAGGCTACAAATACGAGCGAATCGACGGTGGGATCACGGGGACGTTGCGCCAAGAGGCCATCGACCGGTTCAACGGTAGCTATCCTGCCAACCCCCCCCCGGCCGATATCGGGGCCCCGTCGCGCTGACCAACCCCCGCCCGCGGCCGAGATCGGAGTCCTGTCATGCCGCCTAGCCCCCCGGCTGAGATCGGGGCCTCGTCGCACCCCCTAACTCCCCCGGCCGATATCTGGGCCCCGTCACACCGCCCAACCCCCCTGGCTGAGATCGGGGCCCCGTCGCTCCGCCCAACCCCCCCAGCTGATATTGGGGCCCTGTCACACCGCCCAACCTCCCTGGCTGAGATCGGGGCCCCGTCGCGCCGCCTAACCCCCCTGGCTGATATTGGGGCCCCGTCGCTCCGCCCAACCCCCCCAGCTGATATTGGGGCCCCGTCGCTCTGCCTAACCCCCCCGGCTGATATTGGGGCCCTGTTGCACCGCCTAACCCACCTGGCCGAGATCAGGGCCCCGTCGCTCCGCCTAACCCCCCCCGGCCGAGATCGAGGCCCCGTCA
Source organism: Carettochelys insculpta (assembly GCF_033958435.1). Lineage (NCBI taxonomy): Eukaryota > Metazoa > Chordata > Testudines > Carettochelyidae > Carettochelys > Carettochelys insculpta. Next base: position 117,025 of record NW_027439077.1, read on the forward strand.
CTCCGTCTAACCCCCCGCCGGCCGAGGTCGGTGACGCCAGGTGACCCTGTGGCCTCTCCCCAGCGCCTGGGGCCCAGCAGTTCTGTTTCCTGCTCTCTACCCGGGCGGGAGGTCTGGGCATCAACCTGGCGACCGCAGACACCGTGATCATCTTCGACTCGGACTGGAACCCCCACAACGACATCCAGGTGGGCCCCCGGGAGTGCGGCCAGAGGGTGGGAGGGAGGGCAGGGCCCCATCCCACCGTCGGCCCAGGGCAGCCCCCGTTGGCCCCCCTGGCTAGCGGCGATGGGAGCAGCTCTGCGACCCACCAGCCAGGGAGCCGAGCCGCCTTACCCCAGGTGTGGGCCTGGCCCCTCTGTGGGAAGACCACGGTGCTGTCCTGCGGGGGAGTCTGAGACGAACCTGGGTGGCAGACAGATGGACGCCCCCGGGAGGGGATGGATAGATAGATAGATAGATAGAGGGGGCAGGAGGGGATGGATAGATAGATAGAGGGGGTGGCGGGGTAGATAGATAGATAGAGGGGTGGGAGGGGATGGATAGAGGGGGCGGGAGGGGATGGATAGATAGATAGAGGGGGTGGGGGGGTAGATAGATAGATAGAGGGGTGGGAGTGGATGGATAGGTAGATAGAGGGGGTGGGGGGTGGATAGATAGAGGGGGTGGGGGGGTAGATAGATAGATAGATAGATAGAGGGGTGGGAGGGGATATATAGAGGGGGCGAGAGGGGATAGCTAGATAGATAGAGGGGGCAGAGGGGATAGATAGGTAGATAGAGGGGCGGGAGGGGATAGATAGATAGAGGGGGCGGGAGGGGATGGTTAGATAGATAGATAGAGGGGGTGAGAGGGGATAGATAGATAAATAGATAGATAGAGGGGGCGGGAGGGGATAGATAGATAGAGGGGGCGGGAGGGGATGGTTAGATAGATGGGGGGGCAGGAGGGGATAGACAGACGGACGGGCGCACGGACGGGTTCAGATGAGCAGGAGGGACATCTGAATGGGTAGACCGGTCAGCGACTCCGTCAGCGGCTGCACCGCCTGCACTCGGCGTCCCGGTGGAGGGGGCCGGTTGCTCTTCGCCGCTGGGTGGCGCTGGGTCAGCCGGCAGGCGGGGGCGGAGGAAGGACGCTCCGCCTGGGGCGGCGGCCGAGGGGACGGGGCGGAGCGTGGTCCCTCGGCAAGTCGCTGGGCCCGGCCCCGCCCCCTCACCCCACCCCCCTCCTCCGGCCCCGCAGGCCTTCAGCCGGGCGCACCGCATCGGCCAGGCCAACAAGGTGATGATCTACCGGTTCGTGACGCGGGCCTCGGTGGAGGAGCGTATCACGCAGGTGGCCAAGCGGAAGATGATGCTGACTCACCTCGTGGTACGCCCGGGGCTGGGCTCCAAGGCCGGCAGCATGTCCAAGCAGGAGCTCGACGACATCCTCAAGTTCGGCACCGAGGAGCTCTTCAAGGACGAGAACGAGGGTGAGGGGTGGGGGTGGGGCTGTCTGGGGCCGGGGGGCGGAGCCTGGGCTTTAGCGGGCACGCCCAGCGAGGGGAGGCAGGACTCGGACTGCCCCCTGCCCTGTCATGTCCCCCCCACACACACACACACCTGCCCTGGGTTCCAGCCTTCCCGAGTGGGCTGCAGGTCGAGAGTGAGGGGCCACCTGATAGTGTGTGGGGAGGGGGCCCAGCCCTGATGGGGGTCTGCTCCCCTCCCTGTCCAGGGGAGAACAAGGAGGAGGACAGCAGCGTGATCCACTACGACAACGAGGCCATTGCCCGCCTGCTGGACCGCAACCAGGACGCCACCGACGACGCGGACGTGCAGAACATGAACGAATACCTGAGCTCCTTCAAGGTGGCCCAGTACGTGGTGCGGGAGGAGGACAAGGTGAGGGCCCCAGGCTGGGCCAGTAGGGGCTGCGGGTCGGGAGTGAGGGGCATCAGGAGGGCTGGGGGGCAGGGGCTGTGCGTTGGGAGTGAGGGGCACTGGCAGGGCTGGGGCAGGCAGGGGCTGTGGGTCAGGAGTGAGGGGCACCAGCAGGGCTGGGGGGCAGGGGCTGTGGGTCAGGAGTGAGGGGCACCGGCAGGTCTGGGGCGGGCAGGGGCTGTGGGTCAGGAGTGAGGGGACCGGCAGGGCTGGGGGGTGCAGGGGCTGTGGGTCGGGAGTGAGGGGACCGGCAGGGCTGGGGGGCAGGGGCTGCGGGTCGGGAGTGAGGGGCACCGGCAGGGCTGGGGCAGGCAGGGCCTGTGGGTCAGGAGTGAGGGGATCGGCAGGGCTGGGGGGTGCAGGGGCTGTGGGTCGGGAGTGAGGGGACCGGCAGGGCTGGGGGGCAGGGGCTGTGGGTCGGGAGTGAGGGGACCGGCAGGGCTGGGGAGCAGGGGCTGTGGGTCGGGAGTGAGGGGCACCGGCAGGGCTGGGGTGTCGGGGTTGCCCAGTTTTGGCAGTGCCCTGGGGGCTGCTCCACCCTTGCTCACCGCTGGCCGTGGCCTGTGTCGGCAGATCGAGGAGATCGAGCGGGAGATCATTAAGCAGGAGGAAAACGTGGACCCTGACTACTGGGAGAAGCTGCTGCGTCATCATTACGAGCAGCAGCAGGAGGACCTGGCCCGGAACCTGGGCAAGGGGAAACGGGTACGGAAACAGGTCAACTACAACGATGCTGCACAGGAGGACCAAGGTCAGCACTCGTTGGTCGGCGACGGCAGAACCGGGGGGGGCAGGGCTGGGGCCACGGGGTCTGTGGGTCGGGAGGGAGGGGCACTGCCAGGGTACGGGATAGCAGAGGCAGCTTCCCCCTGGCAGCCCCCAGCCGCGTCCTCACTGCAGGTTTTCCCTCTGGCACCTGGGTGCTCCTCTTAGACTCTCTCTACAGCTCCTGCGCTCCTCAACTCCTCACCCAGCTCACAGCCAACAGCAGAGGAGCGAGCCCTTTACCCTATTGAATCTGTATTTCCCTCCCGTCCCACTTCTGCAGCCCTCCGGCCCGGCTCCCTCACAACACACGTTCTCATAGGTCGTATTTTGGAAGTCAGGATGTGATCGTTGTGATGGAGTCGGGGATACCTGTGTGTGTGTGTGTGGCTCACAGAGGGTGTGGGGCTCCTGCTGAGGGTAACCCTGACAACCAGGTAACACCTTTGTACTGCAGACAAAGGAGGAGGTGGAGCCTGAGGGGTTTGAATTGGAACTGGGAGTTGGAAGCAGTGAGTCTGGGCTGGGAGAGAGAGACAAAGGAGGGGGCCAGGCCCCAGCTCTGGGGGCCCCTCGGGGCCTCCTCTCCCCAACATGGATTGGACTGGCTGTCTCTGCCTGCTGTACTGACTCCTCTGAACGATGCTGTGTCCTGTCAGCTAATAAACCCGCTGTTCTCCTGCTGAGTGAGAGTCACTCCTGCCTGCGGACAGGGTGCAGAGCTTGGGGGACCCCAGAACCCCATCACACTGGTGTCAGGAGTGGGATGTTCTGCACCCCAAGGATGGAGCATCCAGCAGTAAGTGACCGGGGCCCCGGAAGAAGTGGGGCCTGCGAGACCCAGGTGTGCTGAAGGGCAGTGAGGTGCAGTTCCCCAAGGCGGAGGGGCCTGCGGCCGAACCCAAGCAACTGCGGTCGTGGTCCTCGAGAGGGGATGTCACACCCGAGGAGGGGTTACTCCTGGGAATCTGTTGGAGTCGGTCCCAGAAGGTGGAGGGGCCAAGAGCCCAACCCCCAGGAACAAGTGACCCCTGAGGAGGCTGACGCTGAATGAGTCCTTCCCAAGACAGGGTGCTCATGGTCCCTGAGAGCGGGTGTCACACTGAAGAAGGGGTTCCGCTGGGAGTCTGTTGGAGTCGGTCCCAGAGGGCGGAGGGGCCTACTGCCTAACCCCGGGCAGCTTGTGACCCGCAAGGAGCCTGGCACACTGAAGGGATTCTTCCAGGAATCGTGGGGTGCAGAGGGCATCAGCCTGAGAGCCTGCAACCACGCTGAGCAACTCCGCTGTGAAGTGGCAGCACCTGGAAACCGAATCGAGATTAAAGAAGCTGGACAAGGCAGCGTGGATGTGCAGTGGCAGAGCTAAGGGTTAAGGAAAATCCTGCAGAGGTGAGCCCGGATCGGGGCAGGGAACCCTGGACTGCCTGGAGTTCTGAACCGAGTGGCCTGCCGCAGCTCAAGGAGGGAAGGAGCGATTCCAACCCATCGTCTACTAGTGGCCAAGACAGACCTGCGAAGAGTTTTCCAGGCCTGGGCCGAGGAAGGTGCCTGTGTGTCTGTGCAGGAAAGCAGCTGATCCACTGGGAATGGCAAGTTGTCTGTGAGAGAAGCTGCTTCACCTTCTCTGTGTGTGTGTGGAGACCAGCCGGGGGGCTGGGACAAAGGAGAAAGTGTCTCCCATTGTCTGTCTGTGTTGAACAGCAGCAGCAGCAGCCTGGGGAGAGAGCAGAGCCTGCGTTTGAAAAAGGTGCCAATAAGGAAACTAGCCCATTGTCTGAGGAAAACTTCCCCAGCCTGGGGTGGCTGGAGAAGGAACCACCAGGAAAAAGCATTCCAGTCTTGCAACCTCTCACATGAGGAGGAACATTCCAAACCTATTGTGTGGCATGGAAGGGGAAACTGAGGCACACAGCCATTGTGGTGGTCTGGCTAAATGCCAAGGGTGGAAGCATTTGCACCTTCCTTTACTGGACTGTAACTGAATTCCAAACATTGGCCGGAGCAGCTGTATGGGATGGGGGTCAGACGGGGCAGGGCCCAGACCAGAAAAGAACTATTTGATCTGTTGGTGCTGCAGCATCTGTATGGGCTCTGCCCGCCCGACTTGAGAACGTGGCTGATGGACCAGAGACAGAAGCAGGGAGACCGACCAACCTGAGGGAACTAAAGGGACTTGCCCGGCTGCATCACATGAAAAGGGCCAATACCAAGCTCCTGAGTTGGAGCCTCCCCCAGCAGGACTATGACGTGGAGGTGGTGCACATCGAGGGGAGAACAGAGGGTACAGCCGATGCCCGATCACGAGGGGAGGGCCCCGAACTTCCCCAGGTCACTGGCTGAGTGACCCCGCTCAGTTCGGTCTGGAAGGGGGGAGAGATGTGATGGAGTGGGGGATACCTGTGTGTGTGTGTGGGGCTCACAGAGGGTGTGGGGCTCCTGCTGAGGGTAACCCTGACGACCAGGTAACACCTTTGTACTGCAGACAAAGGAGGAGGTGGAGCCTGAGGGGTTTGAATTGGAACTGGGAGTTGGAAGCAATGAGTCTGGGCTGGGAGAGAGAGACAAAGGAGGGGGCCAGGCCCCAGCTCTGGGGGCCCCTCGGGGCCTCCTCTCCCCAACATGGATTGGACTGGCTGTCTCTGCCTGCTGTACTGACTCCTCTGAACGATGCTGTGTCCTGTCGGCTAATAAACCCGCTGTTCTCCTGCTGAGTGAGAGTCACTCCTGCCTGCGGACAGGGTGCAGAGCTTGGGGGACCCCAGAACCCCATCACAATCGTTTATAGATTCGAGTTAATACGTACTCGTCTGCTCTGGATTTCATTTAGCAATAGTTCATTTTTAAGTCGTATCACTAACATGAGAAACTTAAAATCTATCTTCCCAATTACCACTTTATACGAGACTTAATTAACGTATAATATAAAATCTTACATTTTCTTTTAGATATTCACTATCAGATGCGTATTGGTTTTCTATTTGTATGCAGCATAAATAGAATAGAAACTATTAACTCTTAATATAGATCATTTTTTGTAGTGTATTCAAATTTAAACTACTAAATAGGTATTTGAATACAAAGATACGTGGTGTCATAGAAATCAGATATGATTGAGGCAAGTACATATTTTCATAGTTCATATTTGATTTCTGCATAGTTTATTTTTATATATTTTTATATTTTTATATTCTATAAATATAATACAACGTGTTAACACTAAATAGATATTATTTTATATATTAAATATAACCTCGTGAATATAGATTTTCATGTGAAGAGATGCAGTTATAGAAATCAGATATGAATTATGAAAATACCTATTTTAATAGTTCATGTTTGATTCCTGTATCGTTCTTTGTTGCTTTTATATTTATAGATACTATGACTATCATACCAACTATTAACACTGAATATATGTTACTTTATATAATTAATATATTAAAATATAGCCTACTAAGTAGATATATTTAGGATAAAGGAAAACAGTGTTATAGAAATCAGATATGAACGATGAATGTACATATTTTAATAGTTCATATTTGATTTCTGTATAGTACTTTACTTATTGTTTTATATTTATATATACTAGGCATATAATACCAAGGATTAACTCTTAATATATAGTATTTTATATAATATATGAAAATAGAAATTATTAAATTGGTATTTTAATGTAAAGTTATCTTGTGTTATAGACACAGATATTAAAATATATATTTTATGTTAATTAATATATTAATATATATTTTACTACTTCATATTTATAAATAATATATTAAAATATAAACTAGAATGTATATTTTAATATAAAGATATATGCTGGGGTGAAATCAGATATGAATTATAAACATATGTATTTCATTAGTTCATATTTGATTTCTCTGTAGTTCTTTATATTTAATAATTGATATTTTATTCATAAGTAAATGTTTATAGTAGAATAAAAATGAAGAAAACACATAAAACGTCATATTATAATTTTTCTAGCTAATAGTTTATATTCATAGTGTTTTAAATAGAAAGTATTAACTGTTAAAACACTTACTGATTTTAAATGTATATATAGACTTTAAATATTATCAAAGTATCCACCATGAAAAAACTGTTATAGATGAAATATCACGTGCCAATATATTAATTTATTAACATTTTATTTATTAATTAAGATGTTAATTATTAATTAATTAACGTGTTGACTACATATTAATTAATTCATAATTAATATGATTCATATAGTGTTGCATATTTAATAACATTTCAAATATAAATGATTAAAATAAATTTATTTTAATCTAAAGGTGGGGAGTGTGGTAGAAATGAGATACAGACGAGTGTCTATATTTTAGTCGTTCATGTTTGATTTGTCTGGAGTACGTTACATTCGATAGAGGCTATTGTGTTCTTAAGTGAACGTTTTCTAGAAAAACAAAAACAAGGAAAACACACGAAACTCTGTATCACAGAGTTTTGTGGACAGAAGAGACATAGCTTCTGTCGGCATAATCCAGGGACCGGCCACAGGCTTAAAGCATTCTCTCGGCAGAACTCCGCATTTTCCTCGACAGTTTTCTCCCTCAAAAACTTGAGCCACAGCAATCTCCGGACGGAATACTGGCGACAAAAAAAAAAAACGCAAGCGTAACCACTTCTGTCGACAGAGCGGGGGCTTCCGGTTACCGGGCAGCCCTCTTTGCAGAGCTGCCTTTCCGTTTTCTGGCACCAGACGGAGGAGGTTGCGTATCGGCGCAATCCATCGACAGAAAATTCTGTCGAGGTTTCCCTGTCGACAGGCGTTTCTAGTGTAGACACAGCCTTATATTATTTATAACACTTAACTGTAACCGGTACACAGCTATCGTTCGTGTTTTCTACAGCGCCTGACGTATGAAACATTCGCCCGGTGGGTATTTCTGTTACTCTCACACAGCAGAGAGGGGGTGAAATACTCCACCCGGGCCGATATCGAATGCTTCAAGGGCTGATGTTTCGTCAGCCCCCGAATTCTCGCCCCGTGGGGACGATTCTGAATTCCGCCTTCGGGACGGAAGGGGAGTTAAAATCTGGCCTGGCCTTAGCTTCTCTTGGGCGGAATGGGGCAGCAGGGCGGGGTGGGGAAGAGCTTCCCAGATCACCAACCCTCCGGCTGATGTTTCAGACAATCAGTCCGAGTACTCGGTGGGATCGGAGGAGGAGGACGAGGACTTCGACGAGCGGCCGGAAGGTGAGGGCTGATGTTGGCTGCGGGGGGCGGGGGAAGGGGTTAACCAGGAGGACACAGACCCTGTCCAAGGGCTTTTAACACCCACCCGGTGGGATGTCGAACTTCCAGGAACTTTTCCTGAATGTCTCACCTGTGCCACCAAGCTGGGGGGAGAGGTAGATACGTTGCAGGATCGGGACAGGGTCCAGAGTGACCTGGACAAAGAGGAGGATTGGGCCAAAAGAAATTGGATGAGGTTGAACGAGGTGAAATGCAAAGTCCTGTCCGTGGGACGGGAGAATCCCAAGCTGGGGCCCGACTGGCTAAGGAGCCGGGCAGCAGAGAAGGACCTGGGGGTCGCGGCGGGTGAGAGGCTGGAGAGGAACCACCAGTGGGACCTTGTAGCCGAGAAGGCGACCGGCGCATTGGGCTGCGTCAGGCGGAGCATTTCCAGCGGCGCTAGAGAAGTGATTGGTCCCCTCTACTCGGCACTGGGGAGGCCCCAGCTGGAGGGTTGTGTCCGGTTCTGGGCCCCCCAGTGCGGAAGGGACGTGGGTGCGTTGGAGAGGGGCCGGCGGAGGGCAACCAAAATGCGCCGGGGGCTGGAGCAGGTGGCCGGCGAGGAGAGGCCGAGGGACTGGGGCGTGGTGAGTTGGCAGAAGAGAAGAGCGAGGGGGGTTTGCTGGCAGCCTTCACCTCCCTGCAGGGGCTCTGACGAGGCCGGGGGGAGGCTGTTCTCGGGGGTGCCGGGGGGCAGGATGAGGAGCGATGGGCTCACGTGGCGGTGGGGGAGGTGGGGGTCGGAGGTGAGGAAAAACTCTCCCCCCAGGAGGGCGGTGAGGCACTGGGACAGGTTCCCCAGAGCGGTGGGGGGATCTCCAGCCCTAGAGGTGGAGCTGGCCCAAGCCCTGGCTGGGACGATGGAGCTGGGTTGGTCCTGAAGTGGGCCTGAGGTCTGGTGGAGGGAAGGTGTCACTGGAGTCTGGTTTAGGCTCTCTGGCCTGACAGGATCATTTCATTTGCTTTTCCTTCCGTCGCTGCAGGACGGCGCCAGTCCAAACGGCAGCTCCGCAACGAGAAGGACAAACCCCTGCCACCGCTGCTGGCCCGAGTCGGGGGCAACATTGAGGTGAGACACTGCCCTGCGTGGAGGAGGGCAGTGGGGGCTGGTGGGTAGGGCAGGGGGCCGGGAGCCAGGACTCCTGGGTTCTCTCCCCGGCGCTGGTTTTGCTACACAACCCTTCTCTCTCCCCTCCACCCTGGTTTCCAGGTGCTGGGTTTCAACACCCGGCAGCGCAAGGCCTTCCTGAACGCCGTCATGCGCTGGGGGATGCCCCCCCAGGACGCTTTCACCTCCCAGTGGCTGGTCCGGGACCTTCGGGGCAAGACGGAGAAGGAATTCAAGTAGGTGTGAGCTCCGGGGGCCGACACCGCGTCCCTGCTGCGCTGAGGCTGGGGCACGGCTGGGGGCGCAGGGACGTCCCCTTGCCACATGATGACGGTTCTTACTCATCTGAGTGCCCTGTCGTGCCGCCAGCCGTCTGTTTTCCTGGGGGGGGCGTGGGAAGGCGCTGGCCCCCTCCCTCATGCAGACGGAGATCAGCCCCTTGCAGGGGGCGGCTGAGCCGGAGGACGGGGGTGGCACGCCCGAGCCATGGCTGCCGTCCCACCCGGCCCACCGCACAGGGTCCCTGCGGGGTGCCCCTCAGCAGGGCGGGACGAGAAGACGGGTCTGATGGCAGCTGTTTGGTACCGGGGAGGGCGTGGGGCGTGGCTGGTGTCCTCCTGCCGGCGACTGCCTCACTTCTGGGTTCCTGCCATGACGGGGCACCTGTTCCCCGCAGTTTTTTGGGCTGGTTAACTCTGAACCCTACTGATGGCCATTTTAACAGTGTGTTAACCCTGAACCCTAATAATGACACCTTAAACACTATCCGTCGACTCTGAACCCTAATGATGGGCACTTAACAGTGTGTGTTAACTCTGAAACCTACTCGTGTGGGTCTTTATAGTCACAATAGACGCTGTAAATGAAGTCCTCAATTGAAACTTTAAAGGGTGCGATCCATAGTCTATGCAGACTGAAGGATGCCTACTACTACTATCTACTACTGATGGCCATGTTTGCAGTGTGTGTTAACTCTGAACTCTACTGACGGCCATTTTCAACAGAGGTTGTTAACTCGGAACCCTAATGATGGCTGCTTTACTAACGTGTGTTCACTCTGAACCCTAATAATGACTCTCTGAACTGAACGTGTTAATTCTGAGCCGTGGTGATGACAGTTTAACAGCATGCTAACTCTGAACCCTAATGGTGGCCATTTAACTGTCTGTGTTATTTTGGAACCCCACTGATGGTCATTTTAAACAGAGTTTGTTAACTCTGAACGCTAATGATGGCCATTTTAACTATGTGTGTTAACTCTGAACCTTAATAGTGGCTCTTTGAAATGAATGCATTAATTCTGAGCCCTAATGATGACAATTTAACAATGTATTAACTTTGAAACTTAATGGTGGCCACTTAACAGTGTGTGTTAATTCTGATCCTTACTATAGGCTATTCTAACAATGTTAACTCTGAATCCTAACGATGACCATTTAACACTGTGTGTTAACTCTGAACCCTAATGGTGGCCATTTTAACTGTATGTTGACTCTGAACCCCAGTGATCACCTTTTTAAACAGTGTTTGTTAACTCTGAACCCTAATGGTGGCCATTTTGTCCGTGTGTGTTAACTCTGAACCCTAATGATGACACTTTAAACACTAGCTGTTGACTCCGAAACTTAATGATGACTCTTAAAGCGTTATGTGTTAACTCTGAACCCTAATGATAACGCTTTAAATGTTATGTGTTAACTCTGAACCCTAGTGATAACTCTTTAAATATTATGTGTTAACTCTGAACCCTAGTGATGTCTCTTTAAACAGCAAAGGTAAATATGAGGGTAGCTCTGCCCTCTGCAGGTGTGTGTCCTAGCTCCCGCACCTTGCTTGCAGACAGCTCGGGAGGCTGTTCTCACCAAACAGAAGGGTTCAGGGTGTTGCCCATCCCAGGGGACTGTGATGCCTCCCCTGGCTCTGAGCTCCCAGTCGTCCCTATGTTTTCCCCCCCGCAGGGCCTATGTCTCCCTCTTCATGAGGCACCTCTGTGAGCCCGGGGCAGACGGCTCGGAGACCTTTGCCGACGGCGTGCCCAGGGAGGGGCTGTCACGGCAGCAGGTCCTGACCCGCATTGGCGTCATGTCGCTGGTTAAAAAGAAGGTGCGTCGCAGAGAGGGGAGGGCTTTGAGGACGGGGGGGCGGGGGAGGTGCCGGAGGGGCTCCGGCTGAGCCTGGGGCCACCTGGCATCTCCTCCCGGCTCAGCCCCTGAGCTTCGGTCCGTTCCCCTCCCCGCAGGTGCAGGAGTTCGAACACATCAATGGGCGATGGAGCATGCCCGAGCTGATGCCGGACCCCAGCACCGACTCCAAGAGATCGTCCCTGGCGTCCTCGCCCACCGTCAAGACCTCCACCACCACCCCGGACGCCAGCTGCAGCAACACGCCTTGCACATCCAAGCCAGGTAAGGCCTGGGCCGCCGGGGGCCGGGATCCGGGCACCGCCCCGGGGGCGTGCAGGGGAGAAAGAGGTAGGAGCCTGGGAGCTGCCTCGTTGATACCCGTCTTCTCTCAGCCACGCCAGCCCCCAGTGAGCGAGGGGACGGCCTGGGGCCGCCGGCCGAGAGGGACGAGCTGGAGGGGAAGGAGGTGGAGAAGGAAATGAAGGACGGCGACCGGACGGAGACGGAGGTAGGTGCCCTGCGCCGTGCGAGCTGGGGGTCCGGGGGCACCGGGCTGCCCCCCGGCAGCGCCTGAACCCAGCTTGGGGCAGGCGTGCTGCCCTGCAGTAGCTGTTTCCCCTCCCGCGTAGGGCACCGTGCTGGAGCAGCCGACGCCTGCCGCCTCCCCCGGGGAGCGGAGCGAGCCCGAGGCGGGCCGGAAAGCGGAGGCGGAGGAGCCCCCAGGGCCGGGGGAGAAGGAGGCGGAAGTGGAGCCCTCGGTCAAGGAGGAGAAGGAGAAATCGGGTAATTCCTGGGCCGGGGCGGGTGGGTGAGTCTGGGAGAGCGGCTGGGGAAACTGAGGCAGGGAGTGCAGCTGGTGATGGGTGGGGAAACTGAGGCAGAGCGAGCGGCTGGGGAAACTGAGGAATGGAGACCGACTGGGGACAGGGGGGGAACTGAAGCAGGAAGCGCGGCTGGGATTGAGGGGGAAACTGAGGCAGGGAGTGCAGATGGGATGGAGGGGGAACTGAGGCGGGGAGTGCAGCTGGGGACAGATGGGGAAACTGAGGCAGGGAGCGCATATGGGGACAGAGGGGGAAACTGAGGCAGGGAGAGCAGATGGGGATGAATGGGGAAACTGAGGCATGGAGAGCGGCTGAGACGGAGGGGGAACTGGGGCAGGGAGAGCAGATGGGGAAACTGAGGCAGGGAGCGCAGCTGGGGATGGAGGGGGAAATGGCGGCAGGGAGAGCAGCCGGGACTTGCCCCAGCGAGGTGCAGGCCGGACGGGTCCTCGCCTGTGTGCTTGTCCCGGCACCTGGTCTCCCTCTGACCCTCGGTCCTCGGTGCTGTGGGGTTGCAGGTGTTGAAGAGAAGCCGCTGGTGGAGAAAGCCGAGGAGAGGCCTACGGAGATTGAGGAGCCAAAGGAGAAAGGTAACTTGGGGAGCGGCCTGGGGGGGCAGGGAAATAATATTTCTTCTGCTCAGGTTTGTCTGGGGCGGAGAGGGAGATTCTGGGGCCCTGGAGCATGTCTGTCATCGTATGCGAAAGGCTAAGGAGGACGCAATCCGCCCTGTGAAGCCGTCCCCGTGTTCACTCTGAAACCTACTGATGGCTCTTTAAACTGTCACCCTTGCAGCCACTGGGGGCTGGGTGTCGGGGCTACGGTTGGGCCTGAGGTCTGTCTGCCTGCCTGCGTAGCCACTGGCTGGTAACTATGACCCCCTAATGATGTCTGCACGCCCTTCCCTTGTGCCCGCAGAAGAGGTGAAGGCGGAGAAGGAAGCCGGGAAGGAACCCAAGATGTGCGGCGTCAAAGAGGACAGCAAGGCGAACGGGCGGAAGGAGGACAAGAACGACAAGCCCCGGTTCATGTTCAACATCGCGGATGGTGGCTTCACAGGTGAGAGGCCACTCAAGGGCCCTGAGTGTACCAGGGTACCGCCCAGGGTGTGCTGGGGTGCTGCCCACAGTATATCGGGGTTCCACCCAGGGTGTGCCAGGGTGCTGCCCACGGTATGTCAGGGTGCTGTCCTTAGTGTGCTGGGGTGCCACCTATGGTATGTTGGGGTACTGCCCTGAGCATGCAAGGGTGCTCCCAGGGTGTGCCGGGGTGCCTCCCTGAGTGTGCCGGGGTGCCGCCCAGCGTGTGCCGGGGTGCCTCCCTGAGTGTGCCGGGTTGCCGCCCAGCGTGTGCTGGGGTGCCGCCCTGAGTGCCAGGGCACCATCCTGTGCCGGGGCTTGTGTCAGGGGCTCTGGGATGGTCCGTGGGGACCCGATCTCGGTCGGCAGAGACGTGGCTGGTACAGTCCCTGCCCCCGCTCGCTCTGTGCCCCTTCCTCGGGCGTGCCCACGGATCTCCCGGCACCCCCTTGTCTCCGCAGAGCTCCACACGCTCTGGCAGAACGAGGAGCGGGCGGCCATCTCCTCCAGCAAGCTGAACGAGATCTGGCACCGGCGGCACGATTACTGGCTGCTGGCCGGCATCGTCTTGTATCCTTCACTGCGGCCAAGCAGTGCCTGGGCGGGCACGGAGGGGGTGGGGCTTTGTGGTCTGGGAATGCAGGCCGTTCTCCTGCGGAACTCCCTGCTGCTGGAAATTACCCATCCCCCTGACGGTCCTCGGGAACCTCTCCCGTCCCGCCAGCCAGCACCGGGGCATCTGATTGGGGGATACGGGAGAAAGAGACGTTGGGGGGAGGGGAGCAGCCCCCGGCCACAACGGTCTGGCTCCTTAGCGCCCCTCCCCCGCCCGGCGCAGACATGGCTACGCCCGCTGGCAGGACATCCAGAACGACGCCCAGTTCACCATCATCAACGAGCCCTTCAAGACCGAGGCCAACAAGGGCAACTTCCTGGAGATGAAGAACAAGTTCCTGGCCAGGAGGTTCAAGGTGGGGGGTGGTCAAGGTCTGGCCATGAGGAGCCTCCTCTGGCCCCTTGGGGTCCAGGTTCTCTCCCCGGCACTGGAGGCTGGTGGTTAGAGCAGGGGGCCGGGAGCCAGGACTCCTGGGTTCTCTCCTCGGCGCTGGGAGGGCAGTGGGGGCTGGCGGTTAGAGCAGGGGGGCTGGGAGCCAGGACTCCTGGGTTCTCTCCCCGGCACTGGGAGGGCAGTGGGGGCTGGCGGTTAGAGCAGGGGGGCTGGGAGCCAGGACTCCTGGGTTCTCTCCCCGGAGCTGGGAGGGCAGTGGGGGCTGGTGGTTAGAGCAGGGGGCCAGGAGCCAGGACTCCTGGGTTCTCTCCCTGGCGCTGGGAGGACAGTGGGGGCTGGTGGTTGGGGCGGGGGGCATTGACCATCCAATACCCCTGTGCCGCCCCGGGCAGCTCAGCCACTTTCCTCTCCCCTGCCATTCCCTCCAGCTCCTGGAGCAAGCCCTGGTGATCGAGGAGCAGCTGCGCCGAGCCGCCTACCTGAACATGACTCAGGACCCCAGCCACCCGGCCATGGCCCTCAACACCCGCTTTGCCGAGGTCGAGTGTCTGGCCGAGAGCCACCAGCACTTGTCCAAGGAGTCCCTGGCTGGCAACAAGCCTGCCAACGCCGTCCTTCACAAGGGTAAGAGGAGGGCGGGCAGGCGGCCTCGGAGAGGACGGTGTCTGTAACCTCCAACGCATCCTCTGTACCGTGCTCTCTGAATCATTAAAGTGGGGTTGTGATCAGAAATGCCGCTGTGTTCGGTTGTCTCCTTAATCCTGCTCTGTGTATCTCTGGTGTATCCTCTGAGTATCTCTTGTGCATCTGCTGAGTACCCTCCCAAGCACTGGCTAAGTATTTCTGGTGTAGCCCAGGAGTATCAGCTAAGTACATCCCCCCCAAATATCTGCTGAGTATGCCTGGAGTATCTCTAGTGTATCTGATTACTATCCTCCAAGTATCTGCTGATGTATGCTCTTAGTTTTGCTGGTGTATGCTGAGTATCTGCTGAGTTTCGCTGATGTATCTCTCAAGTATCCTTTGAGTATCTCTTGGGTATCACTTGTGTATTTCTCCCCGAGTATCATGTGAGTATCTCTGGTGTATTTCTCCCCTGAGAATTTTGTGAGTATCTCTGGTGTATTTCACCTCCCTCCCTAACCCCAAGTATCATATGAGTGTCTCTGGTGTACTTCACCTCCTACGTATCTCCGGTGCATTACTCCACCATCACTCCCCCCACCTGATGGGTATTTCTGGTGTATTCCTGTCCCAAGTATCATGTGAGTATCTCTGGTGTATTCATCCTCTTTGAGTATCTCTAGCACATCCATCCCCACCGAGTATCTCTGGTGTATTTCTCCCTGTCACTTGAATATCTCTGGTGTATTCATCCCCCGAGTATCAATTTGGTATCCGGTGTATTTCTCTTCTTGAATATCACTTGAATATCTCCAATGTATTCACCCCCCTGAGTATCACTTGAATATCTCTTGTGTATTCCTCTCCCTGAAGTATCTCTGGAGTACTCATCCACCTGAGTATCCCCCAAGTATCTCTGGAGCATTCAGCCTCCCTGACTATCCCTTGAGTATCTTTTGAGTACTCATCCTCTTGAATATCCCCCTGAGTATTTCTGGAACATTTATGCGCCTGAGTATCCCTGGAGCATTTATCACCTGAGTATCTCTGGAGTATTAACCTGTCCGCCAGGTATCCCTTGAGTATCTCTGGCGTGCTCATTCCCCTGAGCTTCCTGAGTATCCGTTTAGTATTAATCTAATTTAACTCCCTTGAGTATCTCTGGAATATCTATACCCTGAGTATCACCTGAATATCTCCGGAGTATTCAAACACACACCTGAGTATCCCTTGAGTGTCTCTGGAGAATTCACCCTCCTGAGCATCTTCTGAGTAGCTCTGGAGTATTTATTCCCCCTGAATATCTCTGGAGTATGTATTCCCCCGAATATCGCTGGAGTATGTATTCCCCCAGAGTATCTCTGGAGTATTCAGCCCCCGAGTATCTCTGAAGTATTCGTTCTCCTGCATATCTCCTGAGTATTGCAAGAGTATTCAGCCTCTGGATATCTCTGAAGTATTTACTCTCCTGAGTATCTCTGGAGTATTTACTCTCCTAAGTATCCCCTGAGTATCTATGAAGAACTCAGCCCCCTGAGTATCTCCTGGAGTGTTTACTCTCCTGAGTATCTCTGGAGTATTTACTCTCTTAAGTATCCCCTGAGTATCTCTGAAGTACTCAGCCCCTGAGTATCCCCTGAGTATCTCTGGAGTAATAACCCCCCCCCCCGATGCTCTCCAGTCTGGTGCTCTCGGCTGAGCCAATCCTGCACGGAGGCGTCCCAGCTGGCTCAGGGCGGCTGGGCCGTGCCCCAGCCCCCCGCACCTGACGCCTCCTCCCCCCCTCTCTCTGTCTCTCCGCGCCCCAGTGCTCAACCAGCTGGAGGAGCTGCTGAGCGACATGAAGGCCGACGTGACCCGCCTGCCGGCCACCCTGTCCCGCATCCCGCCCATCGCCGCCCGCCTCCAGATGTCGGAGCGCAGCATCCTCAGCCGCCTGGCCAACAAGGCCAGCGAGGTCCAGACTGTGCCGGTAACGCCCGCAGGCTCAGCCCCTGGGCCCCGTAACGCCCCGGGGGGATTCACCTGGGGGGTCCCTAACACCCGGGAGAGTCACCAGCCCCCTGGGCCCCGTAACACCTGGGGGGGATTCACCCAGGGGTCCCCTAATGCCTGGGAGAATCGCCAACACCTAAGCCCTGTAACACCAGGGGGGATTCACCCAGGGGTCCCCCCCAGGCCCTGTTCACAATGTAGGGGCGCCGCCCACCCCCTGCCCCTGCCCCTACCCACTCACTACCCCCCCGCTCTCCCTTCCAGGCCTTCCCGCCAGGTCCCTACGCCACCCCCCCGAGCTTTGGGGGCTCCTTCAGTGCCGGAGCGCTGCCCGCGGGGGGCACCAACTACAGCCAGATGCCTGCTGGGTCCTTCATCGCAGGTCAGGGCCTGGGGATGGGATGGCTGGGAGCCGGACGCCTGGGTTCTCTCCCCGGTGCTGGGAGGGCAGTGGGGGCCGGGAGCCGGACGCCTGGGTTCTCTCCCCAGCACTGGGAGGGCAGTGGGGGCTGGTGGTTAGAGCAGGGGGGTGGGAGCCAGGACTCCTGGGTTCTCTCCCCGGCGCTGGGAGGGCAGTGGGGGCTGGTGGTTAGAGCAGGGGTGGGAGCCAGGACTCCTGGGTTCTCTCCCCGGCGCTGGGAGGGCAGTGGGGGCTGGTGGTTAGAGCAGGGGGCCTGGAGCTGGATGCCTGGGTTCTCTCCCTGGTGCTGGGAGGGCAGTGGGGGCTGGCGGTAACAGCGGGGGGCGCTGGGGGCTCGATCTCTCTCCGTTCACCCCCCCTTCTTCCCCACCACAGCCACCACCAACGGCCCCCCGGTGCTGGTGAAGCGTGAGCGGGACGGTGACCCCCTGGAGAGGAAGGAGCCGCGGGCCGGGGAAGTGATCTGTATTGACGACTGAGGGGGGGGACCCCTCCCCCCTGCTCTGTCCAGCCGGGACCCTGCTCCCCCCCCGGGGGGGCGATACGTAGCCCTGGCGGGTGACGGGGGGGCCCTGCCCTCGTTGTCGGGCCCCCGGCCCCCCCCCACCCTGCCAGCTACACTATAAATATGAATATATATATATATATATATACACACACACACACACATACTGTCTGGGGTGCCCCCCACCGGCCCCTCTCGGCGCCAGCCCCCCCCCGGCCCGGGGAAGGCCCCCCACCGAAAACAGGGCTGGGGGGCAGTTCTACCTCGCTGCGGTCGGAGGGGGAGTCACTTGTTTAAACCCCGTGGAATAAAGGCACCGTTTCCTTGGCTACCTGAGCCCGCCTCCAGCTGTCTTTAAGCCCCGCCCCAAACTCCTCTCCCCCCTCCCACAGCCCCCGTGGCGGTCACGTGCCCGACCGTCGCTGTCTGGGTGTCCAGCGGTCCGGCCTGCCGCCATCGACTTGATCCATCCCACCACCTACGAGCACAGCCTCATTGGTCCTTGTGCCCCTCCCCGCCCCCCAGGGTCCAGTTCTCTTCCCTGCTCTGGGAGGGCAGTGGGGGCTGGTGGTTAGAGCCGGGAGCCAGGACTCCTGGGTTCTCTCCCCAGCGCTGGGAGGGCAGTGGGAGCTGGTGGGTAGAGCAGGGGGCCGGGAGCCAGGACTCCTGGGTTCTCTCCCCGGCACTGGGAGGGCAGTGGGGGCTGGTGGTTAGAGCTGGGAGCCAGGACTCCTGGGTTCTCTCCCCGGCGCTGGGAGGGCAGTGGGGGCTGGTGGTTAGAGCTGGGAGCCAGGACTCCTGGGTTCTCTCCGCGGCGCTGGGAGGGCAGTGGGGGCTGGTGGTTAGAGCTGGGAGCCAGGATTCCTGGGTTCTCTCCCCGGAGCTGGGAGGGCAGTGGGGGCTGGTGGTTAGAGCAGGGGGCCGGGAGCCAGGACTCCTGGGTTCTCTCCCCGGCACTGGGAGGGCAGTGGGAGCTGGTGGTTAGAGCAGGAGCCGGGAGCCAGGACTCCTGGGTTCTCTCCCCGGCTCTGGGAGGGCAGTGGGGGCTGGTGGTTAGAGCAGGGGGTGGGAGCCAGGACTCCTGGGTTCTCTCCCCGGCACTGGGAGGGCAGTGGGGGCTGGTGGTTAGAGCAGGGGGTGGGAGCCAGGACTCCTGGGTTCTCTCCCCGGCGCTGGGAGGGCAGTGGGGGCTGGTGGTTAGAGCAGGGGGTGGGAGCCAGGACTCCTGGGTTCTCTCCCCGGCTCTGGGAGGGCAGTGGGGGCTGGTGGTTAGAGCAGGGGGTGGGAGCCAGGACTCCTGGGTTCTCTCCCCGGCACTGGGAGGGCAGTGGGGGCTGGTGGTTAGAGCAGGGGGTGGGAGCCAGGACTCCTGGGTTCTCTCCCTGGTGCTGGGAGGGCAGTGGGGGCTGGTGGTTAGAGCAGGGGGTGGGAGCCAGGACTCCTGGGTTCTCTCCCCGGCGCTGGGAGGGCAGTGGGGGCTGGTGGTTAGAGCAGGGGGTGGGAGCCAGGACTCCTGGGTTCTCTCCCCGGCGCTGGGAGGGCAGTGGGGGCTGCTGGTTAGAGCAGGGGGTGGGAGCCAGGACTCCTGGGTTCTCTCCCTGGCGCTGGGAGCCTACGTCTTGGTTGCTCACGTCACCCTTAGGTGCTACAGAAATTTGGTGGGCCACAGCAGCTCTCCACCAACACGCTGGGTCGGTGAGGGGGCAGGAGCTGGGCGCATTACCTTGTGTCATGGGGCAGGGAGTTCCCCAGCGCCGGCCTCCTGGGGGGGCGGGGGGGGGGAGACCAGCCCCACACCTCTGATCGCAGACGTGGGTGGCGGGGGGGGTGCTGGGTGGAATGAAAGAGGGGAAACTGAGGCAAGGGGGGGTCAGGAGACCTGCGGCTGGCACCATTCTCACTGGTTATGGCGGTTGCCTCGGGCAACGCCCCCCCCCCCAGTCCTGCCTCCCCCCACGACCCACCCAAATCAGCAGCTAGCAGCCCCCCACTCACCCTGGGGGAGGGTGCGCCCCGCCCCTCCCCCCAGCCAGGCCAGCCCCACAGCCCTCTCCACCAATCAGGTGCTGATTTGCTAAAGCGGGCGGGGCCTGCCGCCTGCCACGCTCAGCTTTTGGCTAATCAGAGGCATGTGGGTCCTTCCAATTAATTAATTTCTTTATCAAAAAGTGTCACTGAAGAGGTGGCTGCAGCCGATTGGCTGGCTTTGTGATGAAATCGTCTCCGGGCGTCGCCTTCGTTTGTGCGGTCTGAGTCAGCAAGTGGGCAAGTCTATTGGTTGACACCCCTGCCTGCCGAAGCCCTGTGGAATGACATCACGGCCTGTCATGTCAAGCAGGGAAGTGACACCACTTCCTGTTATAGAATGACATCATGCTGTGATATGCCAGCACTTCCTGTTGTAGAATTACATCATTTCCTGTCATTCCCCTAGGGCATGGGCTTCCTAGTGCTATTACGTCCTGCTGTAGAATGATATCACTTCCTGGCATGGCCCAGCAGGCTGGGTTTAACTTAGTGACATCACTTCCTGTTGGCGAATGATCACGTGCTGTTGGAGAATGACATCATGTCCTGTTATGCCCCAAGGGGATAGGCTTCCTACTGCTATCGCTTCCTGCTGCGGAACAACATCACGGCCTGGCGTGTCCCAGTGGGCTGGCACTACCTAGTGACCCCACTTCCTGTTGGAGACTGACCACTTCCTGTTGTAGAATGCCATCACTTCCTGCTGCAGCCAACCTTGCGCAATCACAGCCATGCTAGTTTATTCCACTGGGAGGCTCTGTGTCCACCTTCCCGTCTTTGGGGGGGACGGGGACGGGCATTCTCCCCACTAAAGTCCAGCAGGAAGCTTGGGTCCCCCCCCCCCCCGTCCCCCGACTCTGCAGCCAGACTGCCCTGGGAGTGGGGCATGGACCCGCAGGACGCCTGGGTTCCCTGCCCCACAGGCCAGCGCCGCCACCCCGTCCAGCTCGCGCTACTCGTGCAGGCCGTAGGGGTCGGCCCTGGTGGTGGTCGAAGAGGCTTTGTCTCGCCCAGGCTGGTCACGCAGAAGTTGTCGAGGTCGCAGGCCGGGTCGCCCCAGAGCCCAGCGCCCTACCAGCCCCTTGCAGAGGAAGCGGGAGGGGGGGGGGGGCACAGGCCGGCATCGGGGTTGGGGGCGGGGCGGGGATGTGTTGCCAGCCCACCAGGTGGAGGTCTGGGGTGTGCTTGCAGGTGGTTGGCACGGCACGGCACCCGGCACCCGGCACTGTGCCGTGGAACGGGTGCCGCTCATTCCGCCGCTGCTCCTCCTCCAGGGCCCTCCGGCGGCGCATGGGGATCTGCTTCCTGCAATGGGGGAGGGGGACACCGGGGTCCCACACAAAGGGTTGGGGGGGGGCCCCCGCAGTGGGGAGGAGGGAGCACGGGGCTCAGCGCTGCAGGGGAGGGGGTAGGAGGAAGGGGGGGGGCAGAGCCATGAGGGGGGCACCTGTCCTTGTCCCATGGGGGGGGGCAGGGGTGCTGGGTTGGGGGGCCATGGGTGGGGTCCCCATTTGCCACTTGTCCTATTCCCAGAGGAAGGGGCGTGGAGGGCACAGGCCTGAGTTGGGGGGGGGGGGGGCGGTTCCACTCACTGCTTGCATCAGGCACGGGGGGTGTTGGGGTCTGCACCCCCCCCCCCACACACACCTGGGCACGCTGCAGCAGAAGCAGCTGCAGGGGAAGGCCCCACCCGGGCACCCGCTGCCAGGCCTGTTTGGGGGAGGGTGGCAACAAGGCTCCTAAAGGCTGCCGGGGGAGGGGGGGGGGGGGGCTCTGAAGGGTGAGGCAGAGGGGCCAGTGGCCAGGTTGTGCCGGTAGCCAGCCCCCAGGTGCACCTTGTAGCATTGATTGGCCATGGGGCACAGCGCCTCCGCACCACAGCCTGGAGCCCCAGGGCTCCCCAGCGCCTGCCCCCCCCCGCTCTAACCACCAGCCCCCACTGCCCTCCCAGTGCCAGGGAGAGAACCCAGGAGTCCTGGCTCCTGGCCCCCTGCTCTAACCACCAGCCCTCACTGCCCTCCCAGCGCCGGGCAGAGAACCCAGGAGTCCTGGCTCCCCGCCCCCCCGCTCTAACCACCAGCCCTCACTGCCCTCCCAGCGCCGGGGAGAGAACCCAGGAGTCCTGGCTCCCGGCCCCCTGCTCTAACCAGCAGCCCTCACTGCCCTCCCAGCGCCAGGGAGAGAACCCAGGAGTCCTGGCTCCCGGCCCCCCTGCTCTAACCACCAGCCCCCACTGCCCTCTAAGGGGCTGTTTGTAACTTTGAGCAGCTACTACTGCATGGAAAAAGCTGCTCACTGGACCGCTGGATGGCAGCAGATCTCTCTCCACAGCACCCCGTTACCTCACCATGGCCCTTACTGACCCCCTAGAGCCTGGGCACGCCCCCCGGGGGGCTGGGGAGCTGAGACTCCTGGGTTCTCTCCCCCGCGCTGGGAGGGCAGTGGGGGCTGGTGGTTAGAGCAGGGGGTGGGAGCCAGGACTCCTGGGTTCTCTCCCTTTTGCTGGGAGGGCAGTGGGGGCTGGTGGTTAGAGCAGGGGGTGGGAGCCCGGACTCCTGGGTTCTCTCCCCGGCGCTGGGAGAGCAATGGGGACTGGTGGTTAGAGCAGGGGGTGGGAGCCCGGACTCCTGGGTTCTCTGCCAGCTCTGGGAGAGGAGGGGCAGCTGATAGGTTACACCACGATTTTTAACATTTTCCATCACAATATGGCATTTTAACAAACGTCTTTTTGCTTGTGTTCTCGTCCGTTCGTCTTTAAAGAAACTCCCCCCACAAAACGCCTGCAATTCCTCAGTGACAAATCCTCTTGCTGGGGCAAATCAAAACGCTGTGCTGGGAAAATGGCAAACCGGCTCTGACGCTGTGAAAAACCTTTTCTGTCGCAATGATCAGTCGATCGGGTCTGTCCCCTTCCCGGGGGACCTTTGGCGATGGTCTCGTCGGCGTTTTTCCCACGCAAAGGAAGTCCCAGGCCGAAAGGAAGATGCCGCCATGAGATTTTTTTGGACGAGATTCTCTATTGCAGAGATACAGGATCTCTGTTTTGTCTTGCACTCAGGCAAACGCACTGCAGCGGTTACCAACCTTTTCCAGGCACGGACCCATTTTGACAATTCAGGAAGACTTGGTCACCCCTGGCCATTCAAAATCGGGGCGGGAGCAGGGCCGTAACTGGCTAATTTTGCGCCTGAGGCAAGAATATAAAATTACACCGCCTCGTGTTTATAGCTCCATAGTAATTATTTCATCGAAAAAGGGAAAATACGTTAATAATAATAAAATACTAACACTGCCTTTATTATAATCGATTATCACTTTATTATTAGAGTTGTGGCGGGGGAAAGCCTCTCATCCCCAAACCAATCCCCCATTCCTGCTGCCCTAGCTTAAACCCGCACTCAGCGGCTGGGGAGTCACACTCAAAGGCTTGTGGGGCTGGGAGGGTCATATTCAAGGGCTGGGAGGGCTGGGAGGGTCACACTCAGAGACTGGAGGGGCTGGGGTCACACTCAGAGGCTGGTGGGGCTGGGAGGGTCACATCAGAGGCTGTGGCTCACACTCAGAAGCTGAGAGTCACACTCACAGGCTGGGGGGAGATTCAAAAAGCTTGACAGGTCAGCTATGTATAACAGAAGGGGGGGCAAAATGGGGGAAGGGAGGAGGTCGGGGCAAAAGTTACTTCCTGCAGGAGTCTATGGAGGGGCTGGCCTGGGACGGCTACAAGTATCAAAGGGGGAGAAGTGGAATGTGAAACACGTAATTGCTTCTCTATTAGCAGAGCTGCTGGACGGGCAGCGTGAAGGAGCTGCAAATGGCTCCTTTAAGAGCCACCTGCTGCTCCTAGCGGCTGGTGACCCTTAACAAAGCTATTCGAGCCCTATGTTTGGGTCCCAACCGGCTCTGGACGCCTGGAAGCTTTTGGTGATCTGACTCCCTGAAGAAGTCCTCCCAGGAACCTCTCCATGGCCTCCACAGCTCCGCTCACTCTTGCTCCTGCTTTGCCCATGAACTCATGAGCCTGAGACGCTGGGTGCGGTGGTCGACTGGCACATGGGCTCAGGAAGTCCTTAGTGGGCACAGAGGTGCAAAAGCGAAGATCACGTCCGTTCGGCTCAGCTCCGGGGATCCCTCGAGTCTCCGGAGACCACCCGTCCCCCAGCCCCGTCTATTTGCTCCCCTGCTGAGCTGGCCGCCCCCCAGGTCAGCGCAGCTGCAGGTAAAATCAATCAGGAGCTCGCCAGACGGCACGCACCGGCAGTAGCAAGAGAGGGCGCCAGGGGCTTTGCCAGAGAGGTAAGGCAGGGTATGTTGCTGAGCAGCCAACTCCGCATCTAGCATGCCCCGGCAGGTGGGGAGCTCACCCATGGGGCAGCCATGGAGCTCTCCTGCAGGCTGGCAGCCTTATTACCAGTGCCCCAAGGTGTGGGGGAGCTGGGAGCCACAGCCGCCCCCTGCAGCCAGGGTATGCCTCTTCTCTCCTGGGACAGCCACCGCTGGAGCCAGGGATCGTCCGTGCTGCATACGTTATCACATGCGTATGACGCGTTAAACTCAAACACACGAGCACGTGCCATCTTCTTCTTGTTACCAACTAGTTTCTGCCGTTAACTTCTGTGATGGAGTGGGGGATACCTGTGTGTATGTGAGTGGCTCACAGAGGGTGTGGGGCTCCTGCTGAGGGTAACCCTGACAACCAGGTAACAACTTTGTACTGCAGACAAAGGAGGTGGAGCCTGAGGGGTTTGAATTGGAACTGGGAGTTGGAAGCAGTTAGTCTGGGCTGGGAGAGAGAGAGAGACAAAGGAGGGGGCAAGGCCCCAGCTCTGGGGGCCCCTCGGGGCCTCCTCTCCCCAACATGGATTGGACTGTCTGTCTCTGCCGGCTGCACTGACTCCTCTGTACGACGCTGTGTCCTGTCGGCTAATAAACCTGCTGTTTTCCTGCTGAGTGAGAGACTCTCCTGCCTGCGGACAGGGTGCAGAGCTTGGGGGACCCCAGAACCCCATCACACTGGTGTCAGAAGTGGGATGTTCTGCACCCCGAGGATGGAGCATCCAGTAGTAAGTGACGGGCGCCACGGAAGAAGAAGAGGGGCCTGTGAGACCCAGGTGTGCTGACGGGCAGTGAGGTGCAGTTTCCCAAGGCAGAGGGGCCTGCGGCCGAACCCGAGCAACTGCGGTCGTGATCCTTGAGAGGGGGTGTCACACCCGAGGAGGGGTTACTCCTGGGAATCTGTTGGAGTCAGTCCCAGAAGGTGGAAGGGCCGAGAGCCCAACCCCGGGAACAAGTGACCCACAAGGAAGCGGACGCTGAAGGAGTTTGTCCCGAGACAGGGTGCTCATGGCCCTTGAGAGCGGGTGTCACACTGAAGAAGGGGTTCCTCTGAGAGTCTGTTGGAGTCGGTCCCAGAGGGCAGAGGGGCCTATGGCCTAACCCCAGGGAGCTTGTGACCCGCAAGGAGCCTGGCACACTGAAGGGATTCTTCCAGGAATCGTGGGGGTGCAGAGGGCATCAGCCTGAGAGCCTGCAACCACGCTGAGCAACTCCGCTGTGAAGTGGCAGCACCTGGAAACTGAATCGAGATTAAAGAAGCTGGACAAGGCAGCGTGGATGTGCAGTGGCAGAGCTGAGGGTTAAGGAAAATCCTGCAGAGGTGAGCCCGGATCGGGGCAGGGAACCCTGGACTGCATGGAGTTCTGAACCGAGTGGCCTGCCACAGCTCAAGGAGGGAAGGAGCGATTCCAACCCATCATCTACTAGTGGCCAAGACAGACCTGCGAAGAGGTTTCCAGGCCTGGGCCGAGGAAGGTGCCTGTGTGTCTGTGCAGGAAAGCAGCTTGTCCACTGGGAATGGCAAGTTGTCTCTGAGAGAAGCTGCTCCACCTTCTGTGTGTGTGTGGAGACCAGCCGGGGGGCTGGGACAAAGGAGAGAGTGTCTCCCATTGTCTGTCTGTGTTGAACAGCAGCAGCAGCAGCCTGGGGAGAGAGCAGAGCCTGCATTTGGAAAAGGTGCCAATGAGGAAACTAGCCCATTGTCTGAGGAAGACTTCCCCAGCCTGGGGTGGCTGGAGAAGGAACCACCAGGAAAGAGCATTCCAGGTGTGCCTAAACCCAGCCATGGGGGCTGCAACAGAGGGAATGGCTCTGGGATGGGCAGTGGTATCCCGGCTAAGGACGCTGGTCCTTGGTGCAAGAAAAGTGCTTCTGCTTCTGGGGAAGTGAATCCTTTGTCTGAGCCTGTGGGGGCTCGAGATGGGGCCAAGATCCCAGAGCTGGATCTGAGGGCAGCTGAAGCCCAGATGGGAAGTGGGCCTACCTCTGTGTCTCTCAGGGGGGATGATGCTTTAACTTGGTCTAATCCAGTTAGGATCATCAGGAAATCCCAGAGACCAGACGATTCTGGTACTTGTTCTTTGCCTGATGCTGAGGTGTTATTGGGAGGGGGTGAGAGGACTCTGTCCGACCCGAGTCATCCTCTAGCCAGGACACAAGAACAGACGGGCAATGGAGTTATGCTGAGTGATGAAGATAAAGGAGCTGGTAGCAGAAGGGAGGAAAGGGATCCTAACCTTCTGTCCGGTGGTACTGGCTGTCTGCCTGGAGGGGGATTACGTGGGAATCTGCCTAACGGGCCAGAAGTGATCCTGGGTGTAGGTGAAACCCAGGAGCTGGTTGTGGCTCAAGGGAGCAGTGCCCCCGTGGAGGCAGACAGGGGTGAGTTATTGTTTGGGGAAGCTCTTAAGGAAGAGAATTTCCCTGAAACTTTTCCTGACCCGTCTGTGGGGACTGCAGAAAGTGGGAGTGAGGTGGAGGAGAGTGAACAGGAAAGGTGCTTGTCTGTAAGCACCAGAGCAACCCTTTGCCTGGGGAGAAGTTTGTTTCAGCTCCTGATGGCCAGGACCTGCCTGAGTGTGAAACCACTGGCTGTGCTCTGGAAGGGTCCAAAGCAGGCAGTGTAAAAGTTTCTCAGGAATTGGAAGTTGGTGCAAGTAACGTGAAAACTATCAGGGAATGTTAGCAGCCCTGTGAGAACCAAGTGAAACGGCTGCACAGTCAATCTCTGTAGGATGCAGGAGAGGGCCAGCAATTCCCCATCTCCAGATGCTAGAAACACTTATATTCTCACGCTGGACTCCAATTCTGATTCCATGGGGAGGCCGTAGTTGGAGGTGGAAGGACAAAGGAGCTTTGGGCCTGGTGGGCCGATAAGGGATAAACAGGGATTCCTCCATGTGGATTCTGCGTCTGGGACTCACAAAACAACTTCTAGAAACCAGTTTGGTTTGCAAATTTCCAGGCTGGCTGGGAGGGGGCCGTCTCCCTGAGATCATCAATGGCCCAGCTCTTGTTAGAAGGGAGGGCACAGCCAGAGAGATCAAATTTCCACCCCAGGGGGCAAGAGAGAAGATTAGAACTTGATGGTGCTAAGAAAGGCCTCAGCCATTTATCCCCAAAATACCAGATTCTCAAGGATGTTGCACAAAGGTTGTGGTCTACCAAAGAGCAACGTCAATGTACAGTTGCAATGGGTTTGTTCTGTTACTCACGCTGACTGCTGTAACCAAGGGGTGCTGCTACCAAAAGCTGTACAATTGTACCATGTACTGAATGTTTGGAAAGAGCCATTTGACATGATGACATTGATGTAGAAGCATGAATTGTATGTTGAAGGAGTCTGTAACTCTAAAATGTCACCATTGTTCCCTGTAACTAGTCTTGCAACCTCTCACATGAGGAGGAACATTCCAAACCTATTGTGTGGCATGGAAGGGGAAACTGAGGCACACAACCATGTTGGTGGTCTGGCTAAATGCCAAGGGTGGAAGCATTTGTACCTTCTTTTACTGGACTGTAACCGAATTCCAAACAGTGGCCAGAGCAGCTGTATGGACTGGTGGTCAGACGGGGCAGGGCCCAGACCAGAAAAGAACTATTTGATCTGTTGGTGCTGCAGCATCGATATGGGCTCTGCCTGCCCGATTTGAGAACGTGGCTGATGGACCAGTGACAGAAGCAGGGAGACCGACCAACCTGAGGGAACTAAAGGGACTTGCCCGGCTGCATCACATGAAAAGGGCCGATACCAAGCTCCTGAGTTGGAGCCTTCCCCAGCAGGATTATGACATGGAGGTGGTGCACATCAAGGGGAGCACTGAGGGTGCAGCCGATGCCCAGTCACGAGGGGAGGGCCCCAAACTTCCCCAGGTCACTGGCTGAGTGACCCTGCTCAGTTCGGTCTGGAAGGGGGGAGAGATGTGATGGAGTGGGGGATACCTGTGTGCGTGTGTGTGGCTCACAGAGGGTGTGGGGCTCCTGCTGAGGGTAACCCTGACAACCAGGTAACAACTTTGTACTGCAGACAAAGGAGGAGGTGGAGCCTGAGGGGTTTGAATTGGAACTGGGAGTTGGAAGCAGTTAGTCTGGGCTGGGAGAGAGAGAGAGACAAAGGAGGGGGCAAGGCCCCAGCTCTGGGGGCCCCTCGGGGCCTCCTCTCCCCAACATGGATTGGACTGTCTGTCTCTGCCGGCTGCACTGACTCCTCTGTACGACGCTGTGTCCTGTCGGCTAATAAACCTGCTGTTTTCCTGCTGAGTGAGAGACTCTCCTGCCTGCGGACAGGGTGCAGAGCTTGGGGGACCCCAGAACCCCATCACAACTTCACCACCCAGGCGCGTTAGCCGGGAGGGCTGGAGCCGGGCTCCTGCTGATCCGGATCGATGCTCCGAGGGCAACAAGACACCATCTGGGGTCCCCAAGCAAGATCCCCTAGATTTAGAGTCACCTTTCTCGCGCATTGGCCTCTTCCAGGTATCTTCCTCGGCCAGGACTCTGCAAACAAAACAGCAAGAAGAGCCATTTTTTTTTTTTGCAAATTCGGTAAAAAGCTCGGTAATTCAAGAGCCCCAAACGCACGTGAATAAGAGCCGGTCCTTCATAAATAAGGCCAAACCTTACTGTTTGTAACGCCTGTTTTAAGAGCAGTGCACGCACACCGATTTCTAATGCGATGCAGGTTTATTGCAGGACAGTCACAAATTTTTCACATATTGTACTTCCTCACGTTTTACGTGTGTGTGTTTGTACCCCCGTCAGCTGCTCCCGACCAGGACAGGGTGGTCTAGTGGCTAGGCCCACTTGCTGGCACCTAGGGTGTGGGTCTTCAGCCCCAACCCTAGAGGCTGAAAGATAAGTTTGGGGTATGGCCCCAAGAATCTCGTTTCCACTCTGGCGGGAGAGGGATTCCCTCAGGGTGCGGGGGAGAGTTGAGTAGGCAGCCTCAGACCCAGCTTCTGCCTCTTACACACCGTTTTTCTGATTTCCACTCCTGAACCTTCTCTCTCTCTCCCACTCTAGAGCTGCGCTTGGTTCATGCCTCCCCCGGCGGTGCGTGATGCCCTTTCTGGGTGCAAGACGCGCCAGATTTTCTGAGAAGGTAAATCATCCAAAAACACAAGCACAGGAAGGTTAAGTACAAGTCCTTTGTTTCATCAAACCTATTATCCATTTTTAATGATTACTGTAATCTACAAACAATTGTTTTCAAGTTTTTAAGCTAAGTGGAGCGCTGAGCGTCTTGAAAACGTGTGCATTCAGCAGCGTGTTGTTCGGGTGTGAGCCATGGGTGACAACAAAAGATTCGAAAAGAAGAATATTGGCGTTCGAAAGGAGTTGTGATAGAAAGATTCTGAGACCAGGATGGATGCAGAAGGTCACCGATGAGGAATTCTACAAGAAGATAACAGCCGAAAGAGAACCTGCTGCAGGAGGTTATAAAACAGAAGCAACAACTATTCGGGCAGATCTGCGGAATGAATGACGAACGAAAAATCAAGACCCTGGTATTCGGCGTAATGGAGGGTTCGAATAGGAGAGGCAGACCCCACAGAGAACGGGTAGACGATGGAGTAGATTGGCGCGGAGCTAGTCTACAGAAACTAAGCTGCTCCACGCTAGACAGGGAAAGATAGAAGGAAATAGTGAGAGGCACCAGACACCAATGGGTGCTGAGCCCACGGCTGTTGACCATGATGATGACTGAAATGATCTCACTCCAAAACACTGCACACCGCCACGTTGCAGGGTGTTTCTTGACACGCGGGCAGACGGTGATGGGGCAGCGCCGCAGCTTTGTTTGAATTCGGTTAGCCGCTAACCGTTAGCGTGTTGGATACAGTTTCCTTCCACAGCAAAACTCCGCAACCTCTCTGGGTTTTACTTACGTATTTCTGTGTGCCTCCTGTACAATTATTTGTCGTGAGTAATCACAGAGCTATCTGACATTTACTTAATATGCATATGAAACTGGATCGGCGCCCCCCATCTCCATTTTTGATAAGGGGTGTGAGAACATATTTTGAGAACCAAAAGGGTGCAGGCTGTAGTGAAGGTTAAGAAGTTAGCCAATGTTTCGAGATCACATATCAGTTGGTATTTAGCTATTAGCTCATTTTGGGGGTTTTAGACGTGGACAAATTGGAAGACTGGGCTGCAAGAAATCTGATGAGGTTCAAAAAGGACAAGTGCAGAGTCCTGCACTTGGGCAGGAAGAATCCCAAGCATTGTTACAGGCTGGGGTCCAACTGGCTCGGTAGTAGTTCTGCAGAAAAGGACCTGGGAGTTGTAGTGGACAAGAAGCTGGACATGAGTCAACAGTGTGCCGTTGTAGCCAAGAAAGCTAATGGCATATTAGGTTGCATCAAGAGGAGCGTTGCCAGTAGATCCAGAGAAGTGATTGTTCCTCTTTATTTGGCTTTGGTGAGGCTGCATCTGGAGTACTGTGTCCAGTTCTGGGCCCCCGATTGTAGGAAGGATGTGGATACACTGGAGAGGGTCCAGCGGAGGGTGACCAAAATAATTATGGGGCTGGAGCATATGAAGAAAGGTTGAGGGAATTGGGACTGTTTGGTCTGCAGAAGAGAAGACTGAGGGGAGGACTTGATAACAGCCTTCAACTTACTGAAGGGAGGTTGCAAAGAGGCTGGAGAGAGGCTGCTCACAGTGGTCCCGGATGGCAGAACATGGAACAATGGTCTCAAGTTGCGGTTGGGAAGGTCCGGGTTGAACAATAGGAAAAACTTTTTCACGAGGAGGGTGGTGAAGCATTGGAATGGTCGACCCAGGGAAGTAGTGGAGCCTCCATCCCTGGAGGTGTTTAAGTCTCACCTCGACAAAGCCCTGGTGGGGCTGATCCGATGGGTTTGGTCCTGCCGAGGGCAGGGGGCTGGACTCGATGGCTTTTTCAGGTCTCTTCCAGCTCTATTGTTCTGTGATTCTATGAAATATGCAGAAGTGAAGAAGTAGCCATCCTATGAAGTCTATGGATACTTCAGGTGACTTGAGCACAATCAAGAGGTAATACCTTTGTACTTTTGCTCAAGTATAGAACTGTAGAATACTAGAAGTGGAAGAGACCTCGAGAGGTTGTGGAGTTCTGTGCCTGGCCCTTGCAGTAGGACCAAGCACCGTCTAGACCATCTCCGACAGCTGTCTATCTAACCTGCTCTTCAACGTCTGCAGTGATGGAGGTTCCACAAGCTCCCTTGACAATTTATTCCAGTGGTTAACCACCCTGAATGTTGGTATAGGTGCGTTTGGAAGTCACGAGTTTGCGCACGATTCAATTAGCTTCACAAATAGCAGATTCGACTGGGATCAAGCCACCCGGGGTCAGACCTCCCTCGTGGCGAGGAAGACGAATTGATGGGAACTCAGAGCCTTTGAGAATCTGGTCCGATTACACTGATCTGCTTGGTAAAGGGATGTCAGATTCACTGAAGAAAAAAAGCCAGAAAAGAACTACAGATTATTATGGTCCAACTCTTCAGCTTCGCTTCAGCCACATTGCAGCTCCAAATTTCACCCCAAGGAACTTTTTAAATGTCACTTCCCGAAAGGAGTTGGTGTTAATGACGTACAGGGGAGGCACCAGGCACAATGCCCTCATCTGCAGTCAGATTCGACTCACTCAGCAGGTGGAACAGGAGGTTTGGTGGTCCATAGGGATGTAGCGTAGTACAAACTTGTCAGCGCAAGAAACCAGAAACAGTCAGAACCATCCACCTGGGGCAGCCGCCGTCACACCCGAAATTCCCATCAGTTCACCGCAGGGTGTCCAATCAGTTCTGAACCGGACCGGCCACGTTATTCTGAAAATATATTTATTGTTCAAATCAACCAGCCAAATAGCCACATGTGGCTAGCGTGCCGGCCACCACGGAACTACGTATTTGGTGCGGAGCCTGGGGAAACTGAGGCACACACACACAGGGTTTACTGTTGGACCACAAAAAAAAAATCACATGCAGCAATACTGAATCCACGAAAATCCCCACAAGGCAACTAACTTCACCACAGTTGGGACCAGACGCTAACAAAGATCACCCCGAGCAGGTGGTCCAGTGTGACCTAGACAAATTGAAGGATTGGGCCAAAAGAAATCTGATGCGGTTCAACTAGGACACGCGCAGAGTCCTGCACTTGGGAAGGAAGAATCCCAAGCATTGTTCCAGGCTGGGGCCCGACTGGCTAAGGAGCCGGGTGGCAGAAAAGGCCCTGGTGGTCGCGGTGGGTGAGAGGCCAGAGAGGAGCCACCAGTGGGGCCTTGTAGCCGAGAAGGCGACCGGCACATTGGGCTGCGTCCAGAGGAGCATTTCCAGCAGCGCTAGAGAAGTGGTTGTTCCCCTCTACTCGGCACTGGGGAGGCCACAGCTGGAGGGTTGCGTCCAGTTCTGGGCCCCCCAGTGCAGAGGAGAAGCTAGACTCTTGGGGCCATGCCCTGAACTAAGACCACAGCACTTAGGTGTGGGCTGCAGACCTACACCCTGGGCCTCACTGCTCCACAACGCTCCCAGCCAATAGGCCACCCTGCCATCAGGGGGAACCACTTGCACATGGTGGAGAACATGGGCCTAGACCTCCCCGTCCTACTGTGATGGCCACGGACCCAGCCAGTGTGACCAACCGACACCCAATGGAGTCCTTGGTGAAGTTGACGGTGAAGCAACATGCCAGCCAGTCAGCAGCTACTGCTCCCACGGATGGCCCAGCAGCGACAACAGCTACTTGGGGAACAGAGCCCTGCAGGACCCGCCAGAACCTGCGCCGATACCAATCAAGCTCACAAAGATTGGCCCGGGGGAGGACCCAGAGGCATTCCTGGAGATGTCTGAGCAGGTGACCACTGTAGCCCAGTGGACCCAAGGGCAGTGGGAAGCCATCTTAGCACCATACTTCACAGGGGTTGCTCAGATTGCGTACCGGGCTGTGGAAGCTGTGGCCGCTCAGGACTATGCCCAGGTCAAGGCTACACTCCTGGATGCCATCGACATCTCAGAAGAGACTTTCTGCCAACCAGAAGCCTGATCCCAACACGTCGCCCAGCAGCTGCAGGA
Source organism: Carettochelys insculpta (assembly GCF_033958435.1). NCBI lineage: Eukaryota > Metazoa > Chordata > Testudines > Carettochelyidae > Carettochelys > Carettochelys insculpta. The sequence goes on from NW_027439077.1 coordinate 150,085, forward strand.
TGCCTGCTGGAGGTGGCTGAAGCCTGAAAACAAGACTGGGGTCCAGGTAGCTGAGCAGATCCGGCTTCAACCGTTCACCCAGATTCTGCCTGAGATCCTTGAGTCTGAGCCCCAGCTTCACACACGCATCCGTCCTCAGCACCAGTACGATCACTGATGCACTTGTGTCCAGTTCTGGTGTTCACCGTCGAAGAAGGAGATGAATCAATTGGTGAAGCGTCGCCTAAGAGGCATGAAAATGTTGATGCTTCATCACCAGTGATTCTTGAGTCAAGATCAGCTGTTTTTCCTGGAAAACCTGCTCCTGTCCAGATAGGAATTAATTCAGGGCAGCTTTTACACCTGTGTTAAAGGAGGTCAGATGATTTTGGTTTAGGAACTAAGAAATACAAAAATAACTCAAAAAGCAGATTTTAGCAACGTCCACTTACCCACTAGGTGGCAGAGATGAACTGATTCTGTGCTGCCTTGATTCTGCAGCCCAATACTTTGAAATAGAATGAGATAAGCGCCAATATCCTTTAAAATATTCTTGGGTATTTACCAATATAGATGCATCGGATGTTTAGACACATGCCTGACTCCGCTAAAAATCAGCAGCTTAGCTGCTCCATCGCTGGCCTAGATTTTATTACATAATTCCAGCTTCCAATACGTCTTATAGAATCCTAGGGCTGGAAGGGACCTCAGGAGGTCATCAAATCCAGCCCCACTGCCTAAAGCAGGATAAGAAGAAAGTAAGCTCTGAATAGGAGAGGGATCCATTCTATTTCACAAAAGCAAAACGTTTAGCAAAGATTTGGGGCGCTTATAAAGACGGCTAGATAAGATTCACAATAGAAACACTGGAAATTTATTGCAGTGTTTAATCACCCTGACAGTTAGGAAGTTTTCCTAAAGTCCAACTTCAACCTCCCTTACTGCAATTTAAGCCCACTGCTCCTTGTCCTATCCTCAGAGGCCAAGGAGAACAATTTTTTCTCCCTCCTCCTTGTAACACTCTTTTAGGTACTTGTAAATTCCTCATCAGTCTTGCATCCCGGTATCCTGTCTTCCAACAGGGGCCAAAGCTTTAGAGGAATGCATCTGGGAAACATGACTGGTAAGAATCAGAGGAGTTTATTTTTTAATTTGAGGTTCGCTCTGAGTTTTGATGAACCCCAGCCAAAATTATCAAGTTAATATGCAATTTTAAGAGCAGGGTGGGAAGTAGTTTTTCTGTCCTGTGAAACGTTTGGGAGAGTTTTTAAATGTTCTAGTCCCAATTTCAGGAGGAAAGCCCCCCAAAATTTGAATACTTTCATAAACTGAAAAGTGCCATATCCCCCGCAAAAATTGCTTCAGGTAAACCTCACACATTCATACATTTTTCAATTGTTTCATTTCCATTCCAGCCACATTGTTTGTTTTGAAAAGTTTGCCTTGTAATTAGCTACAATTTCATGAATAACTTCAAACTGAAAAAAGTTGTTTTTTGGTTTTGAAAAAATTCTGAATTTTTCAAAGTTGTGCATAAGCCCAAACTCTGAGGCTGTTTGACATGACTAGGAAAGTTCTCCAATCTGACACTTGGTCTACATTAGTTGGTAAGTCGATTTCAGATATGCAATTCTAGCTACATAGCTAGAATCAATGTACCTGATTGTCCTCTTTGAGCAAGGTCAACGGGAAGTCAAGGAGCACAGGGACTGATGGCCAACCCCAGAGAGGCTGATTTTGCGCCATCCTCACCAGAAGAGTTAAATCGAACTCCGGAAGATCGGGGTCAGTCTCCCCAGAAGTGTAGACATAGCCTCAGAGCAATGGAATCAGAAGCAGATGCAGGAACTACTGCTTCATTGGTTACGTTCAGGGTAGCTCTCCACTCTAGAACTTTTGTTCTGAACAGCCTCGAAACTTCAGGTACGAACTAAGCCCTGAACCACGGCATGATTCACAAAAGGAACGCACCATTCATCCAGGGCTCCAGAGTTGGTTAGCATTTGCAGTTGTAATGTCATCGGAGATCTTACTCCTTGTGCTTTTGGGTTGAAAACGAAACTCTCCCAAAAGGGAGCCGTGAGGGATGGATTATCTCACTTTGGCGTTCTTCCACATTCTTCTGAGTTTTTGCAGTGGGACACAGTATGGGATAATTTATGCTTTCCCAATTAATCCTCGAATTACTGCTGCCAGGTACCTGCGTATTACAGATGGAGAAATCTGAAATGAAGGCAAAAAGTCAACATTTTGGGCACGCAAGTACATTCAAGGTCACAACTGGCCTCACAGACGACAAGTCTGGCGTTCAGAGGCCAGCAGCAGCCACCGCCTTGCAGGACTTAAACGTGGATTTGAGGAGCGACATTTGAACCGGAAAATTTGGGTCAAAAGCTGGGATGAGCTGTGTTGATGGAAAGAAGATTCATCCCATAATACCTTTCACTGCCGGCTCGAGGCAACAAACAGAACTATCTTCCTCAGCAGCCCCTGAAGAAAGGGGCAGAGGAAGCAGACAGTGCTAGCTATTCTTAGACACTGAGGAGCTGGGAAAAGTTTGTTAAACGTGTCATTTCTCTCACTTTGAAACGTCCTTCAAGCTCTCACGTTCCTATCTGTTTGTACTCGAATACTTATTTACTCCTAGTTGGGGGATGGCTCCAGATGATCTGAAAATAGCCCAAATAATGTGCCTTTCTGGGGCTCACTGCCAAAGCTTTTCTTGGGGTGGATCTTGGGAGTCGGCAGAGCCTGCGAAGCTATGATTTCAAACATTGCTCGGCCTTAATTGAATTATAGGATTAATGATGCTAGGGTGCATCAGAGCTCCTTGAAAGGCACCTCTCTGATTTGAAATCGAAAGACGTCAAATATAGCCCAGAAGCTGTGGTCTGGTCTCCCCCATCCCTCAAAATCCATCCTGGGATGCAGAACATGACCACAGTGGTTCTGGCTGGTGTTCTGCTCTATGGATCCATGTTGGAATGATAAGGGACCCAAGAGATGGAAATATTGCGGATTGCAGGCAGCTCCATTTCCCTCTGCTTAGCTTTGGAGAGATGAAACCCAACCACATCTGACCTAGTTACACTGCTCTTTTATGCACGTACCACTTTTATGCATGTCACACGGTGCCGCACGGGTGGATTTTAATAGCTTACCGTTCAACACTCTTCTCTCCACCCAGGACAGCTGGCCGAGCCTCTGAGCACAATGAACTTCTGAACATTTTAGAAGGGACCTTTTAGGATTCTCAGCCTTGTTGGAAGTCACTGAAACATAGGTGCTGTGCCTCAAAAGGTAGCGAAGCTCCTCACTCACCCCGAATTCAATGGAAGTTAGAAGGACACGGACTCTTGATTTTAAAAATTCAGTGATAGAAAAAACGGTGGTAGGTTGCTCCTATGGTTAACCACTCTCCCTCTGAAAACGTTACACTTTGTTTCCAGTCGGAATTAGTCTAGCTTCGGTTTTCAGCCGTGTCCAAGCTTTCTCCACAAGACTGAAGAATTTGTTGCCCCCTGTACATAGTTCCTAACAAGTCAAGTCACCCCGGTCTCCTCTTTGTTAAACTACATGGTTTGAGCTCCTTGAATCTTGCACCCTAAAGCTGGCTTTCTACTCTACTCATTCACAGAATCATAGACTCCTGGGTCTGGAAGAGACCTCAGGAGGTCATTGAGTCCAGCCCCCCGCCCAAAGAAGGACCAACCCAACTCCATCATCCCAGCCAGGGCTTTGTCAAGCTTGGACTTAAAAATCTCTAGGGATGGAGATCCCACTACATCCCTAGGGAACCCATTCCAGGGCTTCACCACCCTCCTTGCGAAATAATTCTTCCTAATATCCAACCTAGACCTGCAACATGAGACCCTCGCTCCTTGTTCTGCCATCCCTCACCCCTGAGAACAGCCTCTCTCCGTCCTCTTTAGAGCCCGCTCCAGGGAGTTTGAAGGCTGTTATCCAACTGCCTCTCACTCTTCTCTTCTGCAAACTAAATAAGCCCAAAGCCCTCAGCTTCTCGTAGGTCACATGCTCCAGCCCCCTAATAATTTATGTTGCCCTCCGCTGGACCATCTCCAATGCACCCACATCCTTTCTGTGCTGGGGGACCCAGAACTGGGTGTAACACTCCAGATGTGGTTGCACCAGTGCCAAATAGAGGGGAATAACGGCTTCTCTAGATCTGCTGGCAATGGTCCTCCTTATGCACCCCAATACGCCGCTAACTTTTTTGGCTACAAGGACCCACTGTTGGCTCACATTCAGCCTCTCACTCACTGCAATCCCCAGGTCCTTTTCTGCTGCCCGGCCCCTTAGGCAGTCGGTCCCCAGCCTGTAACAACGCTTGGGATTCTTCCGCTCCACAGGCAGGACTCTGCATCGGTCCTTGTTGAATCTCATCCGATTTCTTTTAGCTCAGTCCTCCAATTTATCTAGGTCACTCTGTCCCTCCAGTGTATCTACCTGTCCCCCTAGTTTAGGATCAATCTAAATTTCATTCAACGTTCTCGTGGCTCTGAACTGTCTCCAATTTAGCAACATTGTTCTGTAATTGTGGACGCCAGACCTGAAGTCAGCAATCCAGCAGTTGCACCAGTAAAATAACCTCTCTGCTTCTGCTCACGCTGCTCCTGTTTATACCTCCAAGCATTGCATTAGCCCTTGGGGTCACGGCTTTGCGTTGGGAATTGATGGTTCACCCGATTATCCACCACTTTCCACATATATTTTTCAGTCATTCCTTTCCTGGAAAATCCCCCACATCACATAAAGGTAGCCTATATTCTTTGTTTGGTTAAAAATAACTTCTCTGTTTAGGAGGCCCTGCTGATGGATGTTGAAGAAAGCCAGTTGAGGCATGAAAATCTACAGAAGCAGCCGTTTTCTTCCCTTGAGCTGGTCACCGTCTTCCTCTGAAGCATTAACCATTGGCCACAGAATCCTCTGTCTGGCTAGCGGTTGGGTCATCAGGTTTGGGAAGGAATTTGCTCACAGATCATATGGACCCTGTGCATGCTGGGAGGCATCTTCTGCAGCATGGGGGAATGAACCCTAGAACCCTAGAAATGGAAGGGACCTCACGAGGTCATTGAGTCCAGGCCACTGCCCTTATGACACGACCAAGCACGGTCTAGATACATCCCTGTTAGAAGTCTACCTAACCTGCCCTTAAATATCTCCAGTGATGGAGAAGCCACAACCTAATCTCAGCAATTTAATCCTACGTTTATCTGGGTTACTTGAGCGTATTGCTCCTTGCCAACTCCCCGCCATTGCAGGGGACCTGGATTTTACAGGCAACGGGCCGTCTCCTGTTCTCTTGCCATCCTGAGCTGGACGTGCTTTGGTCTTCACGTGGCAGTGACTTGACTTAAACCCTGGTACTCTGGATGGAGCATAGGTCAGCTACACATCTCCTCCGCTTCACTAGATCACAGGACAAAACTTCTAGCTGACCCCTTGAGTACTCCAGCTGTCCATCAATCTCAGCAGATCTCCATGCTGTCCGAGGTCTTCCTCTTTTGGGTGAAAATGACTAGGTGTGACCTGACAACCCCTTCCGGCCTTAAACCCACTTACACCTTCTTCTGAGAAAGGCAAGGCAAAGGCGGGGAAAAAAAAGTCCACTTCTCAAGCTCCCCAAACTGGGTCATTCTTTTTTTCGAAAAAGGAAAGTCCACCCACCTCTGTTTATTTTTACTCATGACTTTGTTTTCTGTCAGGCACAAAAAGTGCAACCTGCCACAGCCAATAAAAAGCCAGAAAGGCCCATTCGCAAGATAGGAGGTCTCCAGGGACCAGCCACATTACAATCTGCCTCCTTGGTGTCACTCTGTCAAGCTGAATTGGGTTAGCCCGGCATCATGCATAGCTGGCTCCTGTAGATGCCAAACCATCACTACAAGAGCAGGGTGAACTTTTTCAGCTGAAATTTTTGGCCAAAGCAGAAAGTTGCCTATGAGGGTTGACAAAACAGCGGCGAACGAGACAAATTTGTGAAAGCTTCTGTGAGAAAGACTCCAGAATACAACAAACTCCCGACACATTTTGTCCAGCCGTTTTCTCGACTTAGCTTCAAACATTACTTCAAGTCAGACTGGCTAAATCACCAGGGAAGCCCACAGCTTCCACAGGCCCATGGGCAAAGTGTGTGTGGGGGTGCCGGGGCTGGCTCAGCACTCCTAGAAAAGACAGGTCTTCAGGCAGAAGGGGTTAATCGGTGGGGAGTGGGCAACCCCTCCCCAATGTCTTCACCTCCCCGCCACCGGTCATCAGGCCTGTAAATCACAAAGTCAGTGTTATATTTTGAGTTAAATTCAACATTTTCTTGACCTAAGGGTTTTTCTTCGCTGTTCAATTCAGAGTTCCAAAAATTCTTATTTCCACCTAAAATTATTCTGCACCCTGGCCCCATATTTTAACAGGCAGCAAAAACAAAACAAAACAAAAACCACCTCCTCCACCCCTCTATTTTCATAATTCTACTGAAGACTTGCATTTTAATGAGTGTGTTCTTTATAGCTTCACCCTCAAGTAGGGTAAATCCAGGTTACCGCAGATTGAGTTGTCTTCTAGAGGACAGGCCAAACAACAGAGAGTCACGTTGGTCAAGATTAAACTAGAGCAAGTAAAAAAAAATCCAGTCTTGATTTATACAGGCGGCAATACAGAGAAATTCTATGGATTGTGTTATATAGGTCTGATGGCCGTAGAATTGGTTATTAAATTTTTGCCAGATAAACATCTGGGTATTTAATGAGAGTGGTTAGCTAGCAAAGCCTTAGTCATACCCTCTCACCCCTAGGCCAGGCCAAGACAGGTAGTAATTTCTCTACGATGTGGCTAATTCGTAAAGGTGCAGCTAAATCCACATGGAGTTTAAAGGACCCACTTTAAAGAGTGACTGGTGGCAGGAAATGAAAACCTACAGCCCAGAGTAGGGCACAAAACCATGGCACAACAATGGTGATGAGACCAATTGGTGGATGGCCTCAAGGAATGTGGAACACCAGAGGCAGCTGTGTGAGACAGAGAAGATTTCTGAGCTACCTAGATAGGAGTGTGTTGGATTACGGCGGGGAGAGAAACCACACACCGTCTTAAAACTACACAGACACAGGAGCAACCAGCAGGACTCGGTTAGGACATTGTTTTGCCAAGTGACGGTGGCAGAAACACGTCCCAAATCAATGACATTTGAGGTTATGCATCACTCAGGATAAGGCAAGAACCCAGCTCTGCACCAGGACTTAAAAGATAACCCCCTCCTGGCTTCAACCACTAGAGATCATTCCCTAAGCCAGAAAATAAAAAAAGCAGTCATGTAGCACTTTAAAGGCTACAAAACAACATATTGGCTACGTCTACACGTGCACCCAACTTCGAAATAGCTTATTTCGATGTTGCGACATCGAAATAGGCTATTTCGATGAATAACGTCTACACGTCCTCCAGGGCTGGCAACGTCGATGTTCAACTTCGACGTTGCTCAGCCCAACATCGAAATAGGCACAACGAGGGAACGTCTACACGGCAAAGTAGCACACATCGAAATAAGGGAGCCAGGCACAGCTGCAGACAGGGTCACAGGGAGGACTCAACAGCAAGCCGCTCCCTTAAAGGGCCCCTCCCAGACACACTTTCATTAAACAGTGCAAGATACACAGAGCCAACAACTAGTTGCAGACCCTGTATATGCAGCACGGACCCCCAGCTGCAGCAGCAGCAGCCAGAAGCCCTGGGCTAAGGGCTGCTGCCCACGGTGACCACAGAGCCCCGCAAGGGCTGGAGAGAGAGTATCTCTCAACCCCCCCAGCTGATGGCCGCCATGGAGGACCCCGCTATTTCGATGTTGCGGGACGCGGATCGTCTACACGTCCCTACTTCGATGTTGAACGTCGAAGTAGGGCGCTATTCCCATCCGCTCATGGGGTTAGCGACTTCGACGTCTCGCCGCCTAACGTCGATTTCAACTTCGAAATAGCGCCCAACACGTGTAGACGTGACGGGCGCTATTTCGAAGTTACTGCCGCTACTTCGAAGTAGCGTGCACGTGTAGACGCAGCCATTAAGTGATGAGCTTTCATGGGACAGATCCACTTCTTCAGATCCAGAGTTAGGGATAAAACCCAGGAGTTCCGATTCTCTGTACTAATCATCGGCCGGCCTTCCTTCCCAAGTAATCTCTCCCCTGCCAGAAAAGAGAGCGAGGTAGCCAAATCAATAGCTATCTGGTTTTAGTAAAATTAAAAATAAAGTTACAACGGTGACATAGTAAAAGACAAAACCCTAAGATGACGGAGATTCCCTATTCCAAACCCTGCAGTTTTTAAATTCATTTCACAGAAATGCTACAAGAGCAGAGTGCACCAAAAAAGCCAGCGTCTTTGGCAAGAGAAGCCCAGGGACAGCTGAAGCGTTCTCCTCACACAACAGTCACACACGGCACTGCAGGGCCAGCCAGGCATTCTGCCGGCAGATCTAGCTACTAACTCGTGGGACGATAACACAGAAAGGTTGGCAACGCCAACCCACGCTCCACTGCCAAGGACAGGATGAATGATGGAAGGATCCCAAAAGACATCCTGTATGGTGAGCTAGCCTCTGGCAAAAGACCTCCCGGACGCCCCCAGTTGAGCTACAAAGATGTCTGCAAGAGAGACCTCAGAGAGGTAGACATCGAGCTGGACAACTGGGAAGAACTAGCAGACGACCACAGCAGATGGAGGCAGGGGTTACACGAGGGCCTTCAGGAGGGCGAGATGAGGATCAGACAGCGAGCAGAGGAGAAGCGAGCGCGCGGAAACCACAATAAGGACTTGCCAGACACCCACCACATTTGCAAGAGATGCAGCAAGGACTGTCACTCTCGTGTGGGTCTTCATAGTCACAGTAGATGCTGTAAATGAAGTCCTCAGTTGAACCTATAAAGGGCGCGATCCATAGTCTATGCAGACTGAAGGATGCCTACTACTATGGCAACGCCACCAAAGCAATAGGCTTTTCATTGGGATTCGCAGAGAAAGAGGTCATGAATTTGAGGGTATTTTTAACTAGTTTGTTAGACACCAACTTAACTTCCTGGTCCGAATCTGTTAACACTTAAGGTTCATGTTTGGCCCGTACGAGGCTTTTCACCAGAGATATTTGCAGTCTCTGCTGGCAGGTCGGTCGGTCAGCTGCATTGCTGGCATTTTATACGGCAGAACGAGGCGGAGGGGGAAAGTTGGGCATGTACGCAACTCAGGGACTGCAGACGTCAGGACCAGGCTAGCTGGTGGGATGCCAGCCTCCAAACTGACCAGGCAGGAGAGCTCGGGGTGACAGGTGGTCAGAGAACCACAAGAAGGGACACCTCTGTTTCCCAGCCGTGGATTCGATCCGACAGCCCCCCCCAGCAAGTCTTACTGCTTGCAATGGAGAAAAGCACTGACACATCAAGGTCGCAGGGCGACCATAACAGTCCCAGGGGACTCGCACATCTTTCTGCGCGGGTTAATGAGGATGGTCGAGCTCCGTGGAGCTGAGGAGACTCTAACGAGAGCAGACAGTTTGTCAGTCGTTACCAGCCTGGAGGGGAGCTGGGCTCCCCCGAGTTTGCAGAGCCTTTCGCTGAGCTGTCAGATGCAGGTCTTGCGTGAAGCCCTCGGAGCCTCACGTGACGTAGCAGGTCAGGAGCGCGAGGTCCTTCATCTCGGCACTGGAGGCTGCTGGAAGCAATCTCAGCTGCGAGCGCAGGCAGAGATCGGCAAACGATACCGTGACGCGCCCCCCCCCGCCCCACCTCTGCCCACGCGACCCTGTCTCAAAAATATTTACCTGGTCCCGTGTTAGAGGGGGAAAAGGAGGGGCAGGTACCCATGCCTGATATCCACCCCCCTCCCCCCGATTTTGCCGGAACCAGCTAGACCCCCACTTCCTTCCCAGAGTTGAGGATGGAACCCAGGCATCCTGGTCCCCAACCTCCCCCCCCCCGCCGCCACCCCGCATTAGAACCCACACTCTACTGCCAAGGACAGAAAATGATGTCACCCAGCTGATGACATAAACCACCACGGCGGGGGGGCTGGAAGGGGGGACTGTCACCTCACCCACACATCTGGGGTGACGCACACTGGGGAGAGAGAAAACAACTTGATGACGCCCCCCACACCTCTAGGAATGGGACATGAGCTGAAGGGGGAGCGACTTGACCCCCTCCCCACGTTTCTGGGGTGGGGGTCGTGCATGGAGGGAGATGTGACTTGACATCAAACCCCACCCCCCCAGCACACACATTTGAGGGGGGGCAGTGGGGGGTGGGGAGCAACATGACATGCCCCCCCCCCACACACAGGTACACCTTCCAGAGGGGGTGCTGAGGGAGAAAATGACACCACCCCCTCCCCCCCACACAGGAGGGGGGGTGCAGTGGGGGGGTGGGGAGCAACCTGACATCACACCCCTCCCCCCACACACAGGTACACCTTCCAGAGGGGGAGCTGAGGGAGAAAATGACACCACCCCCTCCCCCACACACAGGAGGGGGGGTGCAGTGGGGGGGTGGGGAGCAACCTGACATCACACCCCTCCCCCCACACACAGGTACACCTTCCAGAGGGGGAGCTGAGGGAGGAAATGACATCACCCCCTCCCCCCACACCGCTAGGTGGGGTCATGCGGGGGGGGGGAGCAACTTGATATCACACCCCCCCCCCCGAGAGGCAGCATGTGAGGGGGGTCACGACGTCACCACCCACACCAAGAGGAGAGGGGGACAGGTTGGGTGTGGGGGGGCCACTTCATGTCACCCTCCCCACACACCATGGACGGGGGGGCATGTGATGTCACCCCCCCACACCGGGGGGGCTGCTGAGGGGGGTTAGGTGACGTCATCCCTGAGGGGGGCTACTGAGGGGGGTGGTACTTGACGTCACAGCCTCCTCGACGTCATAGGAGTGGAAGGGGGGGATTCTGGGTGGAGGGGGGAAGATGACGTCACCCCCCTAAACCCATAGGGGAGGGGGTGCCACACCCCCCCCCACAGAGTGAGGGAAAACTCGGGGGGGGGGCGACGTGACGTCACGCGCGCAGACCGTTGAACCGCCGCGGGAGGGGACGGGGCGGTGGGAGCGCGCGCGAGGCCGGCTGCTCGCTCCCGCGCGCCGGCCCCGCCTCTCATCCACGTCACTGCCGGGCCCCCGCCCCCGCCTCCTCCTCCTTCCCCCCCGCCCCGCGCGCGACCGCCCGTCGTCGGGCTCGTGCTAGGGGCCGCACGCGGGGGGGCGGGGGCGGGGCGTTCGAACGCCCAACGGCTGTGCGCGGCGGCTACAGCGGCGTTCTGGCCACGCCCCCTCCGCCTGGACACGCCCCCCTGGGGGGAGGGGAGCTCGGACTCCTGGGTTCTCTCCCCAGCGCTGGGAGGGCAGTGGGGCGGGTGGTTAGAGCAGGGGGTGGGAGCCAGGACTCCTGGGTTCTCTCCCCAGCGCTGGGAGGGCAGTGGGGGCTGGTGGGTAGAGCAGGAGGTGGGAGCCAGGACTCCTGGGTTCTCTCCCCGGCGCTGGGAGGGCAGTGGGGGCTGGTGGGTAGAGCAGGAGGTGGGAGCCAGGACTCCTGGGTTCTCTCCCCGGCGCTGGGAGGGCAGTGGGGGCTGGTGGTTAGAGCAGGGGGCGGGAGCCAGGACTCCTGGGTTCTCTCCCCGGCGCTGGGAGGGCAGTGGGGGCTGGTGGTTAGAGCAGGGGGCGGGAGCCAGGACTTCTGGGTTCTCTCCCCGGCGCTGGGAGGGCAGTGGGGGCTGGTGGGTAGAGCAGGGGGCCGGGAGCCAGGACTCCTGGGTTCTCTCCCCGGCGCTGGGAGGGCAGTGGGGGCTGGTGGGTAGAGCAGGGGGCGGGAGCCAGGACTCCTGGGTTCTCTCCCCGGCGCTGGGAGGGCAGTGGGGGCTGGCGGTTAGAGCAGGGGTGGGAGCCAGGACTCCTGGGTTCTCTCCCCGGCGCTGGGAGGGCAGTGGGGGCTGGTGGTTAGAGCAGGACTCCTGGGTTCTCTCCCTGGCGCTGGGAGGGCAGTGGGGGCTGGTGGGTAGAGCAGGGGGGTGGGAGCCAGGACTCCTGGGTTCTCTCCCCGGCGCTGGGAGGGCAGTGGGGGCTGGTGGTTAGAGCAGGGGGCGGGAGCCAGGACTCCTGGGTTCTCTCCCCGGCGCTGGGAGGGCAGTGGGGGCTGGCGGTTAGAGCAGGGGTGGGAGCCAGGACTCCTGGGTTCTCTCCCCGGCGCTGGGAGGGCAGTGGGGGCTGGTGGTTAGAGCAGGACTCCTGGGTTCTCTCCCTGGCGCTGGGAGGGCAGTGGGGGCTGGTGGGTAGAGCAGGGGGGTGGGAGCCAGGACTCCTGGGTTCTCTCCCTGGCGCTGGGAGGGCAGTGGGGGCTGGTGGGTAGAGCAGGGGGCGGGAGCCAGGACTCCTGGGTTCTCTCCCCGGCGCTGGGAGGGCAGTGGGGGCTGGTGGTTAGAGCAGGGGTGGGAGCCAGGACTCCTGGGTTCTCTCCCCGGCGCTGGGAGGGCAGTGGGGGCTGGTGGTTAGAGCAGGACTCCTGGGTTCTCTCCCTGGCGCTGGGAGGGCAGTGGGGGCTGGCGGTTAGAGCAGGGGGCCGGGAGCCAGGACTCCTGGGTTCTCTCCCCGGCGCTGGGAGGGCAGTGGGGGCTGGTGGTTAGAGCAGGGGGGGTGGGAGCCAGGACTCCCGGGTTCTCTCCCCGGCACTGGGAGGGCAGTGGGGGCTGGTGGTTAGAGCAGGGGCCGGGAGCCAGGACTCCTGGGTTCTCTCCGCAGCGCTGGGAGGGCAGTGGGGGCTGGTGGTCAGAGCAGGGGCCGGGAGCCAGGACTCCTGGGTTCTCTCCGTGGGGGCTGGGAGCAGACAGGAGGGGCTGGGCCTGGGGGCTGGCGATGTGGGTTTCCTGCCCCATCCCTCTCCCCTGCTTTCCTTTCCAGCGCTCACGTGCCCTGGACCAGCCTGTCTGCCCGCACCCTTCTCCGGTGACTCTCGGCCCTGCTGTGCTCCGGGGTCTGACCCAGCAGCAGGTTGGCACCTAAACTGAGTTGGGTGGGGGCAAATGGGGGTCATGCAAAGCGTGGGGGGGGGGGGGGATCCTGGGGCAAATGTGGAAGGAGGGGGAGTTACCCGGGGGGGCTGTGTCCCCCCCATATGCCAGATTTCCTGACTCCTGATTCACACCCGCCTCTTCCACGAGCGAGTCAGCCCCAGCGTGTAAATGAACACAGCAGCTGCCTGCCTGGTCAGTGTTGTGTTCTCAACCCCCTCCTGAATGGGGCAGGGCTTGGCGCCGGCTCCCCCGGCCCAGGGCAGGACTGGCCGGCTCAGGGGGTGGGAATGGGGCAGGGCCTGGCCCCTCTACGGGCGCCGGCTCCCCCCAGCCCAGGGCAGGACTGGCTGGCTCAGGGGCAGGGAATGGGGCAGGGCCTGGTCCCTCTAGGGGCGCCGGCTCCCCCGGCCCAGGACAGGACTGGCTGGCTCAGGGGGTTGGAATGGGGCAGGGCCTGGTCCCTCTAGGGGCGCCGGCTCCCAGGGCAGGACTGGCCGGCTCAGGGGGTGGGAATGGGGCAGGGCCTGGTCCCTCTAGGGGTGCTGGCTCCCCTGGCCCAGGGCAGGACTGGCCGGCTCAGGGTGCAGGGAATGGGGCAGGGTCTGGCCCCTCTTGGGGTATCAGCTCCCCCGGCCCAGGGCAGGACTGGCTGGCTCGGGGGGTGGGAATGGGGCAGGGCCTGGTCCCTCTAGGGGCACCGGCTCCCAGGGCAGGACTGGCTGGCTCAGGGAGTGGGAATGGGGCAGGGCCTGGTCCCTCTTGGGGCGCCGGCTCCCCTGGCCCAGGGCAGGACTGGCTGGCTCAGGGGCAGGGCCTGGTCCCTCTAGGGGTACCAGCTCCCCCGGCCCAGGGCAGGACTGGCTGGCTCAGGGGGTGGGAATGGGGCAGGGCCTGGCCCCTCTAGGGGCGCCGTCTCTGCAGAGGACTTCCCAGCTGTGGGCGCTGTGCCAGCTTCTGCCAGGTCGAGCAGTGTCCCGGCAGCCACTTTTCCCGGGATTGCTGCCCTCGGGTGCAGGGCCGGGACTGTGACGCAGGAAAGGGAACCGAGGGAATTTCCCCACAGCCAACCAACCCCCCAGCTGTGCTGGTGACCCATTTCCCCCCTCCAGCCCCTCTAGGGTGCCAGCGCCACCGGATTTGTGAAACACACACAAGCTTAAGGTAGCTCCACGGGTCCCCCCCGTTGGGCGAGGGGCTGAGCAGTCCCAGGCCGAGCAGCCAACTGCGCTCCAAAGATTAGCCAAACAGGTGGGGAAACTGAGGCACGGCCCCTCACCCACGTCTCTGGCCTTGGGCGCGTGAATCAGATTGGCAGGGCCACCTGGCAGGCCAGCCTCCATCGGTCAGGAGGCTTAGCTCAGGAAGCGTGAAATTTCACACTTGGCTAATTATTGTGGGCCTGCCTGATCGCCCTGCTGGTGGTACTTTTCCAACAGGCAGTGCCTGGGGGTGAAGAGGAGTGACTCCAGATTGACAGGGGATAGGCCTGTTGACCCAAGTGGAATGACGCCGGATTGACTCTGGAGCGACAGGGAATCGGCTCGCTGACCCAAGCGGGTGACTCCAGATTGACTCTGGAGTGACAGGGAATTGGCCTGCTGACCCAAGTGGAGTGACTCCGGATTGACTCTGGAGTGACAGGGAATCGGCCCGCTGACCCAAGCAGAGTGACTCCAGATTGACTCTGGAGTGACAGGGAATTGGCCTGCTGACCGAAGCGGGGGACTCTGGATTGACTCTGGAGTGACAGGGAATCGGCCTGCTGACCCAAGCGGAGTGACTCCGGATTGACTCTGGAGCGACAGGGAATCGGCCCGCTGACCCGAGCGGAGCGACTCCAGATTGACTCTGGAGCGACAGGGAATCGGCCCGCTGACCCAACCGGGTGACTCTGGATTGACTCTGGAGTGACAGGGAATTGGCCTGCTGACCCAAGCGGAGTGACTCCAGATTGACTCTGGAGCGACAGGGAATCGGTCCGCTGACCCAAGCGGGTGACTCCGGATTGACTCTGGAGTGACAGGGAATCGGCCCGCTGACCCAAGCGGAGTGACTCCGGATTGACTCTGGAGCGACAGGGAATCGGCCCGCTGACCCGAGCGGAGCGACTCCAGATTGACTCTGGAGCGACAGGGAATCGGCCCGCTGACCCAACCGGGTGACTCTGGATTGACTCTGGAGTGACAGGGAATTGGCCCGCTGACCCAAGCGGGTGACTCCAGATTGACTCTGGAGTGACAGGGAATTGGCCCGCTGACCCAAGCAGAGTGACTCCGGATTGACTCTGGAGTGACAGGGAATCGGCCCGCTGACCCAAGCGGGTGACTCCGGATTGACTCTGGAGCGACAGGGAATCGGCCCGCTGACCCAAGCGGGTGACTCCAGATTGACTCTGGAGTGACAGGGAATTGGCCTGCTGACCCAAGCGGAGTGACTCCGTATTGACTTTGGAGTGACAGGGAATCGGCCCGCTGACCCAAGCAGAGTGACTCCGGATTGACTCTGGAGTGACAGGGAATTGGCCTGCTGACCCAAGCGGGGGACTCCGGATTGACTCTGGAGTGACAGGGAATTGGCCTGCTGACCCAAGCAGAGTGACTCCGGATTGACTCTGGAGTGACAGGGAATTGGCCTGCTGACCCAAGCGGAGTGACTTCGGATTGACTCTGGAGCGACAGGGAATCGGCCCGCTGACCCGAGTGGAGCGACTCCAGATTGACTCTGAAGCGACAGGGAATCGGCCCGCTGACCCAACCGGGTGACTCTGGATTGACTCTGGAGTGACAGGGAATTGGCCTGCTGACCCAAGCGGAGTGACTCCGGATTGACTCTGGAGTGACAGGGAATCGGCCCGCTGACCCGAGCGGAGCGACTCCGGATTGACTCTGGAGTGACAGGGAATTGGCCCGCTGACCCAACCGGGTGACTCCGGATTGACTCAGGAGTGACAGGGAATTGGCCCGCTGACCCGAGCGGAGCGACTCCGGATTGACTCTGGAGTGACAGGGAATTGGCCTGCTGACCCAAGCGGAGTGACTCCGGATTGACTCTGGAGTGACAGGGAATCGGCCCGCTGACCCAAGCGGGTGACTCCGGATTGACTCTGGAGTGACAGGGAATTGGCCCGCTGACCCAAGTGGAGTGACTCCGGATTGACTCAGGAGTAAGGCGTAACTGGGCCGTTGACCCCAGCAGCGTGACTCCAGAGTGAGGGGGTACTGGTTCATTGACCCAAGCAACATGACTCTGGATTAACTCTGGAGTGAGGGGAAACTGGCCCATTGACCCAAGCGAAGTGACTCCAGATTGATCTATGAGCGAGTGAGGTGGGAATCCACCCATTGACTCCAATGGACCGACTCGAGTGACTCCGGAGTGAACCTTAGAGTCACTGGTTTGTGAGCCGAGCGGTTTGCAGTCTCTATTCATCGGCCCCAGGACAGGACAGGTGAGCTACTAGCCGGAGGGAAAGGCAGGTGGCAGAGAGCTGCCCAGGGCCAGGCCGCTGCGCCTCACGTCGGCACTGGGGCTCGGGGAGGGGAGAGGTGGGGGGCACCTGGGGGTGTAACTCTTCTAGTCTGAATTGCTCAAAACATGTTGGGTTTTGAGAAAGATGTGCTGAGAGTCACCAACGGGCCTGGCTTTTGTCCCCACCAGCTCTGGCCCCCAGCCCCCACTGCCCTCCCAGTGCTGGGAGAGAACCCAGGAGTCCTGGCTCCCAGCCCCCTGCTCTAACCACCAGCCCCCACTGCCCTCCCAGTGCTGGGAGAGAACCCAGGAGTCCTGGCTCCCAGCCCCCTGCTCTAACCACCAGCCCCCGCTGCCCTCCCAGCGCCGGGAAGAGAACCCAGGAGTCCTGGCTCCCAGCCCCCTGCTCTAACCACCAGCCCCCACTGCCCTCCTAGCGCTGGGGAGAGAACCCAGGAGTCCTGGCTCCCAGCCCCCTGCTCCAACCACCAGCCCCCACTGCCCTCCCAGTGCTGGGAGAGAACCCAGGAGTCCTGGCTCCCACCCCCTGCTCTAACCACCAGCCCCCACTGCCCTCCCACTGCTGGGAGAGAACCCAGGAGTCCTGGCTCCCACCCCCTGCTCTAACCACCAGCCCCCGCTGCCCTCCTAGCGCTGGGGAGAGAACCCAGGAGTCCTGGCTCCCAGCCCCCTGCTCTAACCACCAGCCCCCACTGCCCTCCCAGCGCCGGGGAGAGAACGCAGGAGTCCTGGCTCCTGGCCCCAGACCCTTTGTCCTAGAGCTGGGAAGGGGTCAGGCGCCCACTGCCCACTCACCTGACTCCGTAGCCGATGACTCAGCATCATCGGTTGGGACTTTTCCAGCCGCTGAGGTCCCTGCCAAGGCCTGATGTGCTGCATGTCGGTCTTGGCCGAGACCCTCTCCATGCCCAGTGTCTGGCAGTAACCTGGGGCAGGGCGGCCGGGAACACGGGGACCCCTCGCCCAGCGCCAAGATGCGCCCAGCTCTGGGGCAGGGTGGCCGGGAACACGGGGACCCCTCACGCGGCGCCAAGATGCGCCCAGCTCTGGGGCAGGGTGGCCGGGAACACGGGGACCCCTCACGCGGCGCCAAGATGCACCCAGCTCTGGGGCAGGGTGGCCGGGAACACGGGGACCCCTCACGCGGCACCAAGATGCGCCCAGCTCTGGGGCAGGGCGGCCGGGAACACGGGGACCCCTCACCCGGCGCCGTGATGCGCCCAGCTCTGGGGCAGGGCGGCCGGGAACACGGGGACCCCTCGCCCGGCGCCGAGATGCGCCCAGCTCTGGGGCAGGGCGGCCGGGAACACGGGGACCCCTCGCCCGGCGCCGAGATGCGCCCAGCTCTGGGGCAGGGCGGCCGGGAACACGGGGACCCCTCGCCCGGCGCCGAGATGCGCCCAGCTCTGGGGTGAGGTGGCCGGTGACATGGGGCCTGGCCCCGAGGTGCGCCCACATGGGGGGGGGTGGCCAGTGATGAAGGGACCCCCTTAGCCCCTGCTTCCCCCCATGTGTCCGAAGATGGGGCCCTGCAGATGGTTTGTTCTTTGATTGGTTTATTGTCTGGTTCACACTTCAACCTTCAGCAGGACGGGGAGTGGCTGGGGGGCGGGTCACAGAGAGGTGGGAAGACGACCACCTGCAATACCCCACAGCATGTTCCCGGGGGCATGGACGCAGCCCCCCAGCCCTGCCTGAGCCCCACATGCCTGCCCAGAGCCAGAGAGAGAGAGACAACCCAGCAGTCCTGGCTCCCGGCCCTGCTCTCACCACCAGCCCCCACTGCCCTCCCAGCGCCAGGGAGAGAACCCAGGAGTCCTGGCTCCCGGCCCCTGCTCTAACCACCAGCCCCCACTGCCCTCCCAGTGCTGGGGAGAGAACCCAGGAGTCCTGGCTCCCGGCCCCTGCTCTAACCACCAGCCCCCACTGCCCTCCCAGCACCAGGGAGAGAACCCAGGAGTCCTGGCTCCCACTCCTGCTCTAACCACCAGCCCCCACCGCCCTCCCAGTGCCGGGGAGAGAACCCAGGAGTCCTGGCTCCCACCCCCTGCTCTAACCACCAGCCCCCACTGCCCTCCCAGCGCCGGGGAGAGAACCCAGGAGTCCTGGCTCCCACCCCTGCTCTAACCACCAGCCCCCACTGCCCTCCCAGCGCCAGGGAGAGAACCCAGGAGTCCTGGCTCCCACCCCTGCTCTAACCACCAGCCCCCACTGCCCTCCCAGCGCCGGGGAGAGAACCCAGGAGTCCTGGCTCCCACCCCTGCTCTAACCACCAGCCCCCACTGCCCTCCCAGCGCCGGGGAGAGAACCCAGGAGTCCTGGCTCCCGGCCCTGCTCTCACCACCAGCCCCCACTGCCCTCCCAGCGCCAGGGAGAGAACCCAGGAGTCCTGGCTCCCGGCCCCTGCTCTAACCACCAGCCCCCACTGCCCTCCCAGCGCCAGGGAGAGAACCCAGGAGTCCTGGCTCCCACCCCCTGCTCTCACCACCAGCCCCCACTGCCCTCCAGTGCTGGGGAGAGAACCCAGGAGTCCTGGCTCCCACCCCCTGCTGTAACCACCAGCCCCCACTGCCCTCCCAGCGCCGGGGAGAGAACCCAGGAGTCCTGGCTCCCACCCCTGCTCTAACCACCAGCCCCCACTGCCCTCCCAGCGCCGGGGAGAGAACCCAGGAGTCCTGGCTCCCACCCCTGCTCTAACCACCAGCCCCCACTGCCCTCCCAGTGCCGGGGAGAGAACCCAGGAGTCCTGGCTCCCACCCCCTGCTCTAACCACCAGCCCCCACTGCCCTCCCATCACCGGGGAGAGAACCCAGGAGTCCTGGCTCCCAGCCCCCTGCTCTAACCACCAGCCCCCACCCTTGGGTCTTTGGTTTTTGTACCCCCCCCACTTTGCCAACCCCTGCGGTGGAGACCCCTGGACAACACGCCCCTTCCGGCTATTGGAGTATTGCAGGTTCCCAGGGCTCTGATGCCGGGACCCAGAGGCCAGGTCAGCCGTGGGGCAACTGCCTGCAGAGCGGCCCCCCAGGGAGCTGGGGGGCTGTGGTACAGGTCGAATTACAGCCGCACTCGGCAGATGTTTCCCTAAGCTGCAGGGAGGTCACACCCGGGTCAGGGCAGCGATGCGCCCGCCTCTGGGGTGGGGCGGCCTGGAACACGGGGACCCCTCTCCCGGCACCGAGATGTGCCCACCTCTGGGGTGGGGCGGCCGGCAACCCCTCTCCCAGTGCCGAGATGCGCCCACCTCTGGGGGGGGGGGCCGGGGACACGGGGACCCCTCTCTCGGCACCGATATGCGCCCACCTCTGGGATGGGGGTGGCCAGCGACTCGGGGACCCCTTGCCCGGCGCCGAGATGCGCCCAGCTCTGGGGTGGGGCGGCCGGCAACCCCTCTCCCAGTGCCGAGATGCGCCCACCTCTGGGGCGGGGTGGCCGGGGACACAGGGACCCCTCTGTCGGCACCGATATGCGCCCACCTCTGGGATGGGGTGGCCAGCGATACGGGGACCCCTCGCCCGGCGCCGAGATGCGCCCAGCTCTGGGGTGGGGCGGCTGGTGACACGGGGACCCCTCGACCGGCGCTGAGACAGCCCACCTTTGGGTCGGGGCGGCCGGTGACGTGGGGACCCCTCGCCCGGTACTGAGATGCGCCCACCTCCGGGGCACGTCACCGCCTCGACTGAACTCCAGCTGCCTGTCAGCTGAGGGGGGCCCCCTCTTTTATTTGGGGTTCGTCCAGGCGCCGTTTCTGCCTGTGCACAGAGTCCTCCAACCCGACGGGGACCTTCTGTCCATCCCGGTCCGTCTGTCCGTCCACAAGCCGGCATTGAGCGATAGCACGAGGGGAGGGGGGGTCCTGGATGGGGGGGGCAGTCCCCCCCCCCGCACCCCGCCCCTCGCTGGAGCGTTATTGCTATAGAAAGAGCCAGCACTGGCTGATTGGAGGGGGGAAGAGAAGCTTCTGGGGTGTCAATCTGTATCCCTCCACCACCAGGAATGAAAAATAGTTCCCTGGGGGGGGGCGGGGTGAGGGGAGGCCCTCGTGGGCCCCATCCTCCCCCGCCCGATAGCGCCTGCTCAAGGAAGGGCGGCCGAGCAAGGGAGCGGGCTGCTAATTAACGAGGGCTCGTTAAAAGGATTAATTAAACGCCATGCTAGGCCGCGCCGGCCCTTTAAAAAACGGGAGCGTGGATCTGACGGGAGGTGAAGCGGCCGGCGAGGAGGGCGGGGCCTTGTCTCCCGCCAGTTCCTGAGCTCATGCAGCAGCCCTGGGGGGCAGGTGGGCAGGGGGAGGCGGAGGGATCTGGCTCCACCCCCTCACAGCGGAAGGATACAGGGGGGCGGGGTCATGCGTGAAGTGGATGCTCCTCCCCCTCCCCCTCCCCCTCCCCCACGGGCGGAGGGATGGGCAGTCCGGTGGGACACAGGCGTGCACTGTCCCGGGCGCCGACGTGTCCCTACGCCCGGGACTCTTTTTTCGTATTGGGCTTGTTCCCCAGGAGGGCATCAATTTCTTGGATGATGGGTGGGGTCAGCTGGGGCAGCACCTGGTGAGAAAGTGGGAGGTGAGACCCCCGAGCCCGAGCCCAAGCCCCTCCCCCGCCAGCACAGAACCCAGGAGTCCTGGCTCCCGGCCCCCTGCTCTAACCACCAGCCCCCACTGCCCTCCCAGCGCCGGGGAGAGAACCCAGGAGTCCTGGCTCCCGGCCCCCTGCTCTAACCACCAGCCCCCACTGCCCTCCCAGCGCCGGGGAGAGAACCCAGGAGTCCGGGCTCCCACCCCCTGCTCTACCCACCAGCCCCCACTGCCCTCCCAGCGCCGGGGAGAGAACCCAGGAGTCCTGGCTCCCACCCCCTGCTCTAACCACCAGCCCCCACTGCCCCCAGGAGAGAACCCAGGAGTCCGGGAGGGCCTGGCGGGGTGGGGGAAAAATCGCTCACCTGGATGGCCCCGAGGTTTTCGATCAGCTGATCGGCGCTGGAGACCCCCAGCAGGACGGAGCTGACGCCCTCCGAGCGCAGGCACCAGGCTGGGGGGCAGAAACCGGGGGTGGGGGGGGGGGGTTCGGTCGGTGGCGGTCAGTCCTCGGGCGCCCCCTGCCTGGCCCCCCATCCCGCTCTCTGCCCCACGGCAGCCCCCCCCCCGACCCGCTCACCGATGGCCAGCTGGGCCAGGGAGCACCCCAGCCGCTGGGTGATGGGGTGCAGCTCCTTGACCTTGGCCTGTTGTCGCCGGCCGTCCTCGCTCTGCAGCCGTTCCTTCAGCCACTGGTAGCCCTGCGGGGAGCCGGGCGTCAGCCGGGTGGGGGGCCGGGTCCCGGCAGGGCGTGGGGGGGGTGGTAAAAGGGGATCAAGGTCCCAGCAGGGCGTGGGGGGGGGAGGGTAGAAGGGGATCAAGGTCCCGGCAGGGCATGTGGGGGGTGGTACAAGGGGATCAAGGTCCTGGCAGGGCGTGGGGGGTGGTACAAGGGGATCAAGGTCCCGGCAGGGCGTGGGGGGGGAGGTAACAAGGGGATCAAGGTCCCGGCAGGGCGTGTGGGGGGTGGTACAAGGGGATCAAGGTCCCGGCAGGGCGTGGGGGGGGTGGTAACAAGGGGATCAAGGTCCCGGCAGGGCGTGGGGGGGGTGGTAACAAGGGGATCAAGGTCCCGGCAGGGCGTGGGGGGGGTGGTAACAAGGGGATCAAGGTCCAGGCAGGGCGTGGGGGGGGGTGGTACAAGGGGATCAAGGTCCCGGCAGGGCGTGGGGGGGGTGGTACAAGGGGATCAAGGTCCCGGCAGGGCGTGGGGGGGGGTGGTAACAAGGGGATCAAGGTCCCGGCAGGGCGTGGGGGGGGTGGTAACAAGGGGATCAAGGTCCAGGCAGGGCGTGGGGGGGGGTGGTACAAGGGGATCAAGGTCCCGGCAGGGCGTGGGGGGGAGGTAACAAGGGGATCAAGGTCCCGGCAGGGCGTGTGGGGGGGTGGTACAAGTGGATTAAGGTCCCGGCAGGGCGTGGGGGGAGGTAACAAGGGGATCAAGGTCCCGGCAGGGCTTGGTGGGGGTAACAAGGGGATCAAGGTCCCGGCAGGGCGTTGGGGGGGGTGGTACAAGGAAATCAAGGTCCCAGCAGGGCGTGTGGGGGGAGGTAACAAGGGGATCAAGGTCCCGGCAGGGCGTGGGGGGGAAGTAACAAGGGGATCAAGGTCCCGGCAGGGCATGTGGGGGGTGGTACAAGTGGATCAAGGTCCCGGCAGGGCGTGGGGGGGGAGGTAACAAGGGGATCAAGGTCCCGGCAGGGCGTGGGGGGGAGGTAACAAGGGGATCAAGGTCCCGGCAGGGCGTGCGGGGAGGTGGTACAAGGGGATCAAGGTCCCGGCAGGGCGTGGGGGGGGAGGTAACAAGGGGATCAAGGTCCCGGCAGGGCGTGTGGGGGGTGGTACAAGTGGATCAAGGTCCCGGCAGGGCGTGGTGGGTGGAGGTAACAAGGGGATCAAGGTCCCGGCAGGGCGTGTGGGGGGTGGTAACAAGGGGATCAAGGTCCCGGCAGGGCGTGGGGCGGGGGAGGTAACAAGGGGATCAAGGTCCCGGCAGGGCGTGGGGGGGGGAGGTAACAAGGGGATCAAGGTCTCGGCAGGGCGTGGGGGGAGGAGGTAACAAGGGGATCAAGGTCCCGGCAGGGCGTGGGGGGGGGAGGTAACAAGGGGATCAAGGTCCCGGCAGGGCGTGTGGGGGAGGTAACAAGGGGATCAAGGTCCCGGCAGGGCGTGTGGGGGGTGGTACAAGGGGATCAAGGTCCCGGCATGGCGTGGGGGGGGGAGGTAACAAGGGGATCAAGGTCCCGGCAGGGCGTGGGGGGGGAGGTAACAAGGGGATCAAGGTCCCGGCAGGGCGTGGGGGGGGGTGGTACAAGGGGATCAAGGTCCCGGCAGGGCGTGCGGGGGGGGGGGGGTGGTACAAGGGGATCAAGGTCCCGGCAGGGCGTGCGGGGGGGGGAGGTAACAAGGGGATCAAGGTCCCGGCAGGGCGTGCGGGGGGGGTGGTACAAGGGGATCAAGGTCCCGGCAGGGCGTGGGGGGGGAGGTAACAAGGGGATCAAGGTCCCGGCAGGGCGTGGGGCAGGGGTGGTACAAGTGGATCAAGGTCCCGGCAGGGTGTGGGGGGGGTAGCAAGGGGTTCAAGGTCCCGGCAGGGCGTGGGGAGGGAGGTAACAAGGGGATCAAGGTCCCGGCAGGGCTTGGCGGGGGTAACAAGGGGATCAAGGTCCCGGCAGGGCGTGGGGGGGGGTGGTAACAAGGGGATCAAGGTCCCGGCAGGGTGTGGGGGGCGGGGTTGAAGGGGATCAAGGTCCCGGCAGGGCGTGTGGGGGGAGGTAACAAGGGGATCAAGGTCCCGGCAGGGCGTGGGGGGGGTGGTACAAGGGGATCAAGGTCCCGGCAGGGCGTGGGGGGGGAGGTAACAAGGGGATCAAGGTCCCGGCAGGGCGTGCGGGGAGGTGGTACAAGGGGATCAAGGTCCCGGCAGGGCGTGGGGGGGGAGGTAACAAGGGGATCAAGGTCCCGGCAGGGCGTGTGGGGGGTGGTACAAGTGGATCAAGGTCCCGGCAGGGCGTGGCGGGGGAGGTAACAAGGGGATCAAGGTCCCGGCAGGGGGTGTGGGGGGTGGTACAAGGGGATCAAGGTCCCGGCAGGGCGTGGGGGGGGAGGTAACAAGGGGATCAAGGTCCCGGCAGGGCGTTGGGGGGGGATGGTAACAAGTGGATCAAGGTCCCGGCAGGGCGTGGCGGGGGAGGTAACAAGGGGATCAAGGTCCCGGCAGGGCGTGGGGGGGGGGGTGGTACAAGGGGATCAAGGTCCCGGCAGGGCGTGGGGGGGGGGGTGGTACAAGGGGATCAAGGTCCTGGCAGGGCGTGGGGGGGGAGGTAACAAGGGATCAAGGTCCCAGCAGGGCGTGGGGGGGGAGGTAACAAGGGGATCAAGGTCCCGGCAGGGCGTGGGGCGGGGAGGTAACAAGGGGATCAAGGTCCCGGCAGGGCGTGGGGGTGGGGAGGTAACAAGGGGATCAAGGTCCCAGCAGGGCGTGGGGCGGGGAGGTAACAAGGGGATCAAGGTCCCGGCAGGGCGTGGGGGTGGGGAGGTAACAAGGGGATCAAGGTCCCGGCAGGGCGTGGGGGTGGGGAGGTAACAAGGGGATCAAGGTCCCGGCAGGGCGTGGGGGGAGGAGGTAACAAGGGGATCAAGGTCCCGGCAGGGCGTGGGGGGGAGGTAACAAGGGGATCAAGGTCCCAGCAGGGCGTGGGGGGGGTAACAAGGGGATCAAGGTCCCGGCAGGGCGTGGGGGGAGGTAACAAGGGGATCAAGGTCCCGGCAGGGTGTGGGGGGGGCAGAAGGGAATCAAGGTCCCGGCAGGGTAACGGGGTGGGGAAAAGTAGGGCAGGTCCTGGCAGGGAACGGGGAGGGAGCCTGACGGGGAGCCCCCCTACCTTGATGGCCGCCGGCAGTTCTCGGGGACTCGCTCCTCGTACTTGCCAGTGATCAGGCCACAGGCCAGGGGGGACCAGGTGACGGCGCCCACCCCTGGGGGGGGAGCAGAGATCAGGTCCCCGCCAGGGAGCGTCCTGCCCCCAAGCCTCCTCCCTCCTACCCCACAAATCCCCCTTCAGCCTCCTCCCTTACCCTTACAGCCCCTGCCACACAGGTCCCCTCTGCCCCCCAACAGCCCGCCCCACGGATCCCCACTCCTCCCACCCCCTGCCCCCTAGATCCCCTGCCCCCAAGGCCCCGCCCCATGGATCCCCCCCTCCTGCCACCCCCGGCCCCCTATCTGCTCCCCCAAGGCCCCGCCCCATGGATCCCCCCTCCTCCCACCCCCCTGCCCCCTAGATCCCCTGCCCCCAAGACCCCGCTCCATGGATCCCCCCTCCTCCCGCTCCATGGATCCCCCCTCCTCCCACCCCCTGCCCCCTAGATCCCCTGCCCCCATCCACTCCCCCAATGCCCTGCCCCATGGAGCCACCCTCCCCGCGGCAGGCACCCACCGATTTTGTGGTAGAGCTCTGGGAGCTGTGCCTCGACCTTGTCCCGGTGGAACATGTGGTACTCGGCCTGCTCGCACACCGGCGGGATGAGGTTGAACTGCCGGGCCACCGAGTACGCCTCCTGCGGGCACAGGCGGGGGGTGAGACGGGCAGGGGGACAGCCTCCCAGGGCGTCAGCCGGGTGGGGGGCAGGTAACAAGGGGATCTAGGTCCTGGCAGGGCTTAGGGGGGTGTAACAAGGGGATCAAGGTCCCGGCAGGGCTTGGGGGGGTGTAACAAGCCCTGGCCCCCCCGCCACCCGGCGGGGTTCACTCACCATGATTTCCGTGGGGCTCCAGCGCGAGGTGCCCCAGTACATGGCCATGCCCTGGTTGATGACGTAGGTCATGGCCCGCACAATCTCTGGGGGAAAGAGGGGAGATGGATCAGCCGAGGGCCCCCCACAGCCTGCTTAAAACTCAGGACCTGAGCCCCACTCAGGTGCCAGACGCTACTGACGATAGGCTGCGGCTTACGCTTCTCGCATTAGCTCTGAACCCTACCGACGATAGGCTGCGGCTTACGCTCCTCGCGTTCACTCTGAACCCTACCAAACTCTGAACCCTACCGATGATAGGCTTCAGCTTACGCTTGTCGTGTTAACTCTGAACCCTACCGAAGATAGGCTACGGCTTACGCTTCTTGCGTTAACTCTGAACCCTACCCACGATAGGCTACGGCTTACGCTCGTCTTGTTAACTCTGAACCCTACCGATGATAGGCTACGGCTTACACTTCTCGCGTTAACTCTGAACCCTACTGATAAGCTACAGCTTACGCTGGTCGTGTTAGCTCTGAACCCTACCGACGATAGGCTACGGTTTACACGTCTCGTGTTAACTCTGAACCCTACTGATGATAGGCTATGGCCTTTGCTTGTCATGTTAACTCTGAACCCTACCAATTACAGGCTGCGGCTTACGCTTCTCGCGTTAACTCTGAACCCTACCGACGATAGGCTGCGGCTTACGCTTCTCGCATTAACTCTGAACCCTACCGACGATAGGCTGCGGCTTACGCTGCTCGCGATAATTCTGAACCCTACCGACGATAGGCTGCGGCTTACGCTCCTCGCGTTAGCTCTGAACCCTACTGACGATAGGCTGCGGCTTACGCTTCTCGCGTTAACTCTGAACCGTACCGACGATAGGCTGTGGCTTATGCTTCTCGTGTTAACTCTGAACCCTACTGATAAGCTACAGCTTACGCTTGTCGTGTTAACTCTGAACCCTACCGATGATAGGCTACGGCTTACACGTCTCGTGTTAACTCTGAACCCTAGTGATGATAAGCTACGGCTTACAAGCTTGGTGTTAACTCTGAACGCTAGTGATGATAAACTCTGGTGTACACTTGTCATGTTAACTGTGAACTTTAGTGATGATAAGCTATGACTTACGCTCGTTGTTTTAACTTTGAAACCTACTGATGATAAGGTATGGCTTACAAGCTCAACGTTAACTCTGAACCCTACTGATGATAAGCTATGGCATACGCTTGTTGTGTTAACTCTGACTCCTACTGATGATAAACTGTGACTTATGCTCGGTGGGTTAAGTCTGAACACTACTGATTATAAGCTATGGCTTACAAGGTTGGTGTTAACTCTGAACCCTACTAATGGTAACCCTACTGATGATAACTCTGAACCCCACTGAGGATAGCCCATGGCTTACAACCGTGGTGTTAACTCTGAACCCTACCGATGATACGCTACACCTTACAATTGTGGTGTTAACTCTGAACCCTACCAATGGGGGCAGCAAGCTCTGCCTATAGGGCAACAACTGCCATACCTAATCACCAGCCTGTATCTAAGGGCAGGCGTTCACTCTAGACCCCAACAGAAACGTGACCCACTTCCAAGCTCGTGACGTTAACTCTGAACACTATTGATGACTGTTAGCCGTGTGCTCCAGACTCCCAGTTATAAGAGAGCCTTTACTTTAAACCCCACCGAGGGCTCGTTTCAGCCTGACCCATGGCTCCGTCCAGCCTCTCACCTGCTGGCAGTGATATCTATAGGAATGTTAACCCTGGTGCCTATTGATGGGCAAGTCCACCTTAATCATGCTGACAGACATGGGCTCAGTGCCATTGAGCCGGGGAGAGGGTGTCGTTCACTCTGGACCCTACTGATGACGGTTCATCCCCATCTCCACCCCCACAAACGTAACACTTCTCTGCACTGACACATAGTTTCTTATCCCCCCTCTGCCCCCCAAGTCCTGTGGGGTGGGGGGGGAAGCATGTTTCTCTACCCTACAAGGGTGGGACAATGTGGGTCAGGGAGGCGATAGGGTGCTATGGGGCAGGTCTCTACAGGGCTGGGGCTATTGGGTTTGTAATACATGGACTACAGGGGGAGTGGTCTGTGGGGGGGGACCCAGGGGGATCTCTCCAGTACCTTCCAGTAGCAGGAGGCGGAAACTTGGGTCATACTCTGTGAAAGGGGGAAAGCAGACAGAGGTGAAAGGGGGACGGGGGCTCCCCACAGCCCCCCAACAAGCTCCACCAGGGCGAGGGGGAGACACGGGCCAGGGATGTGGGCGCCGGGGGGGGCGGCGCCCGGGGGAGAGGAAGGGGGTGGAGCTTGGAGAACAAAAGGGTGGGGCTGGGTTTACCTTCCATGGGGCTGTTGGCATCCATGCGATTGGCAAAGACGATATCGACGTAGTCTAACTGGAGCCGGTCCAGTGACCCCTTCAGACCTGGGGGGGCAGGGAGCAGGGTAACGGGGGTGGGGGAGACAGCCAGCGACCCCCCCACCCCACCCCAGCCGGAGGCCCCGAATGCTGCCGGCCCCTCACGCTGTCTCCCCCGCCCCTGACCCATTCAGTCCCCCCGACCTGCCCCACTCAAGCCGACCCCGCCTGGATCTCACCTTCGATGATGTGTTTCCGGGAAAGGCCTCGCTCCGTCTCCGCCCTGGGGAGGAAGAGGGGCACAGATGGGGGGGGCCCGAAAGCCCCCAAGGGGCCCTGACCCCCCCACCAACCAACCTTGGGCCCAGGGCCGGACCAGCCCAACCCAACCCGACAAGGTGGACTGACAACTGGCAAACTCGTCTCGTTGGTAAATATGAGCCAGATAGGAGCTGGCACGTCCTGGGGGGTCCAGGCCCTGCCCCTGAGCCAGCCAGTCCTGCCCTGGGCCAGGGGAACCGGCAGCCCTAGAGGGACCAGGCCCTGCCCCATTCCCTGCCCCTGAGCCAGCCAGTCCTGCCCTGGGCTGGGGGGAGCCCCTAGAGGGGCCAGGCTCTGCCCCATTCCCTGCCCCATAGCATTCTGGGTACTCACTGGCCACCCCAGTAGATCTTGGTGGTGACAACGTAGCTGGACCTCCTGCAAGAACAAAGGGGGCTGGTTAGTCAGGCAGACGGGGGGGGACCCCAGACAAGCCCCACTGGCTGTGCCCCCCAACTCTCTGCCCTACAGCACCACTTACCTCCAGCCTTTGCTTCGCAGGATGTTGCCCAGGGTTTTTTCTGCCCTGAAAAGAAGAGAGAAAATAGAGATATACAAGCCTGAGTCTCCCTTTCCCCAGAGCACAGGCCTCCCTGGGCAGGACTCCTGGGTTCTCTCCCAGGCGCTGGGAGGGCAGTGGCGGCTGGTGGGTAGAGCAGGGGGGGCCGGGAGCCAGGACTCCTGGGTTCTCTCCCCGGCGCTGGGAGGGCAGTGGGGGCTGGTGGTTAGAGCAGGGGCCGGGAGCCAGGACTCCTGGGTTCTCTCCCCGGCGCTGGGAGGGCAGTGGGGGCTGGTGGTTAGAGCAGGGGGCGGGAGCCAGGACTCCTGGGTTCTCTCCCTGGCACTGGGAGGGCAGTGGGGGCTGGTGGTTAGAGCAGGGGGCCGGGAGCCAGGACTCCTGGGTTCTCTCCCAGGCGCTGGGAGGGCAGTGGGGGCTGGTGGTTAGAGCAGGGGTGGGAGCCAAGACTCCTGGGTTCTCTCCCCGTTGGTGGGAGGGCAGTGGGGGCTGGTGGTTAGAGCAGGGGGCCGGGAGCCAAGACTCCTGGGTTCTCTCCCTGTTGGTGGGAGGGCAGTGGGGGCTGGTGGTTAGAGCAGGGGGCAGGAGCCAAGACTCCTGGGTTCTCTCCCCGTTGGTGGGAGGGCAGTGGGGGCTGGTGGTTAGAGCAGGGGGCCGGGAGCCAGGACTCCTGGGTTCCCACCTCTGCTGGGACAGGGGACACCTACTTGCCGGAAGCGTAGACCTCGGCCGTGTCGAAGAGGTTCACCCCACTCTCGTAGGCGATGGTCAGCACGTTCTCCGCTGTCTGGGGGCAGGGGAGGCAAAGAGAGTAGAGTCAGACCAGGGCCCCCCATCTCCCCACTGCAGACCCGCCACGCCTACCTCCAGACTGTAGCTCACAACTGCCCGGCTTACCTCATCCGAGATCTGGGAACCAAACGTTACCCAGGTGCCTACGGTGGGAGGGAAAACAGCAACATCAGCCACAGATGGGGGACAGCAGGACCCCATATACCCCCTACCCCACACTCCAGGCCCTCCCAGTTCCACGACCCAGACACTCACCCAGACCAAGGCAGGACACACGCAGCCCAGATTTACCTAGATTTCTGGAAAAAAAAATAGAGCAGAATGCGAGGGGAAAGGGTCACGTGTTACTGGCCGCCCTGCCCCAGAGCTGGGCGCATCTCGGCACTGGGCGAGGGGTCCCCCTGTCACCGACCACCCTGCCCCAGAGGTGGGTGCATCACAGAGCCAGGTGAGAGGTCCCTGTATTGCTGGCCGCCCTGCCCCAGAGGTGGGCACATCTCGGCACAGGGTGGTACTTGGTGGCCAACTCCCGGGGTGAGCCCACGTCCTGGTCACTGGCTGGGTCCCAAACTTGCAGCTATTTATAGTCCCTTCCCAGTGACTGCGGCTGTTCCGGGCTGCTGGATGCAGAGGCAGCGGCTGCCAGGCTGGCCCCAGGGAAGAGAGCCAGGCCTTGCCAGCTGGGGTAGTGAGGGGAAACTGAGGCACCGACCACAGCAAAGGACACTCAGCCAGACACGGGAGCAGAGAACCCAGGAGTCCTGGCTCCCAGCCCCCCCTGCTCTAAGCACCAGTCCCCACTGCCCTCCCAGAGCCAGGGAGAGAACCCAGGAGTCCTGGCTCTCAGCCCCCACTGCCCTCCCAGCGCTGGGGAGAACCCAGGAGTCCTGGCTCCCGGCCCCTGCTCTAACCACCAGCCCCCACTGCCCTCCCAGTGCCGGGGAGAGAACCCAGGAGTCCTGGCTCCCACCCCCTGCTCTAACCACCAGCCCCCACTGCCCTCCCAGCGCCGGGGAGAGAACCCAGAAGTCCTGGCTCCCAGCCCCCTGCTCTAACCACCAGCCCCCACTGCCCTCCCAGCACTGGGGAGAGAACCCAGGAGTCCTGGCTCCCGGCCCCTGCTCTAACCACCAGCCCCCACTGCCCTCCCAGTGCCGGGGAGAGAACCCAGGAGTCCTGGCTCCCGCCCCCTGCTCTAACCACCAGCCCCCACTGCCCTCCCAGCACTGGGGAGAACCCAGGAGTCCTGGCTCCCGGCCCCCTGCTCTACCCACCAGCCCCCACTGCCCTCCCAGCGCCGGGCTCCCAGACCCCTTACCTGTACTTCATCCCAGTCGCCAGCCCCGTGGACTCCCGCAGCAGGAAGGCGATGTGGGGCACGTTCTGGCCGTGAGCCCGCAGCCCCCCGGCAGCCGCCAGCCCACGGACGCCCTTGGGGGGCTGGTGCCCCCCATTGCTCGGCCCCCCGGGAGCCGGCGCCCCTCGGCCCCCCGCGCAGAGCCGCTCCTCGGTGCTACGGCTACGCAGGTTCTGCTCCGTACAAGCGATAGACACCTGCATGGCTGGGACCCCGGGGGTGCTGGCGCTTAACCTTAGGGTGACTGCAGTCCCCCCCCCCGCTTTTCTGCCCGGAGGGGGGCTCACGGGAAGCGGGGGGGGCGCAGCAGGGCTGGGATGGGGGATGTGGGGGGTGCGGGGTGGGGGGTGGGGGGAAACAGAGGAAAGGAGAGGCCAGAGAGTGGGTCCCCGCCCCCCCACAGTCCCGGAGGGTCCGCCGCGCGATGCGGAGCTGGTTCAGTCTCATTAACATAACAGGCTCCGCCCACTGGTCCAGGGCAAGGGATGGTGGGAGGGAAGCAGAAGGATTTGTGGCGCGGGGAGGGGAAGGAGCCAGGACTCCTGGGTTCTCTCCCCGGCGCTGGGAGGGCAGTGGGGGCTGGTGGTGAGAGCAGGGGGGTGGGAGCCAGGACTCCTGGGTTCTCTCCCTGGCGCTGGGAGGGCAGTGGGGGCTGGTGGTTAGAGCAGGGGTGGGAGCCAGGACTCCTGGGTTCTCTCCCCGGCGCTGGGAGGGCAGTGGGGGCTGGTGGTGAGAGCAGGGGGCGGGAGCCAGGACTCCTGGGTTCTCTCCCCGGCGCTGGGAGGGCAGTGGGGGCTGGTGGTGAGAGCAGGGGGCGGGAGCCAGGACTCCTGGGTTCTCTCCCCGGCGCTGGGAGGGCAGTGGGGGCTGGTGGTGAGAGCAGGGGGCGGGAGCCAGGACTCCTGGGTTCTCTCCCTGGCGCTGGGAGGGCAGTGGGGGCTGGTGGTTAGAGCAGGGGTGGGAGCCAGGACTCCTGGGTTCTCTCCCCGGCGCTGGGAGGGCAGTGGGGGCTGGTGGTGAGAGCAGGGGGCGGGAGCCAGGACTCCTGGGTTCTCTCCCTGGCGCTGGGAGGGCAGTGGGGGCTGGTGGTTAGAGCAGGGGTGGGAGCCAGGACTCCTGGGTTCTCTCCCCGGCGCTGGGAGGGCAGTGGGGGCTGGTGGTGAGAGCAGGGGGCGGGAGCCAGGACTCCTGGGTTCTCTCCCCGGCGCTGGGAGGGCAGTGGGGGCTGGTGGTGAGAGCAGGGGGCGGGAGCCAGGACTCCTGGGTTCTCTCCCCAGCGCTGGGAGGGCAGTGGGGGCTGGTGGTTAGAGCAGGGGCCGGGAGCCAGGACTCCTGGGTTCTCTCCCTGGCGCTGGGAGGGCAGCGGGGGCTGGTGGTGACAGCAGGGGCCGGGAGCCAGGACTCCTGGGTTCTCTCCCCAGCGCTGGGAGGGCAGTGGGGGCTGGTGGTTAGAGCAGGGGCCGGGAGCCAGGACTCCTGGGTTCTCTCCCCGGCGCTGGGAGGGCAGTGGGGGCTGGTGGTTAGAGCAGGGGAGGGCGAGCACAACCCAGAGTTTGTGGGTAGACAATGGGGTCAAAGTGTGGGGCCCGGCCAACTGCGTACCCACTGCTTGTGGGGGGCCAACTGTCTCTCCCCAGGGCTGGTAGAACAATTGCCAGTTCTCCTGTGGCCACAGGGTGGCGCCATCTCCCCAGTAATTCTCTGCCCTACACCACGGAGAGAACCCAGGAGTCCTGGCTCCCACCCCCTGCTCTAACCGCCAGCCCCCACTGCCCTCCCAGCACCGGGGAGAGAACCCAGGAGTCCTGGCTCCCCCATGCCCCACACAGCCCTGAGGCTCACAAGCTGGGCGCCTGGATTCCTAATCGGCCTATGCTGCTTTCCAGGCCTAGACCCCCTGCCACGGGTCAGCCCCACGGCTCTCGTCTGTGTAGGAGGATTACAACCTAGTACAGGGACCCACTCCCTCAGAGTGGGTCTGAGTTGGGGGATCTGGAGGGTCAAAACCCACCCAGGGATGGGTGGCATGAAAACGCATAGGCCGGGGCACAGTTAAGGTGAAACAGGCATCCTTAATGGCCAGCCACCAGCTTGTTGCAGGCTGGAGAAATATCTGGTGGCCCCTCAGGGATTTCCCCTCCTGGTCGTCCCCCCCATGCCCCAGTGTCCCCCTCGCCAGCGCCCCCTACCTGTAGCCCATGCCGCTGCGTGGGCCTTGCAGCTCCTCTGCCGACAACCCAGCCTCCAACAAGTAGCTCTCCAGCCGACGGCGCTCCAGAAGTCGCCGGGCCGCCTCCAGCAGCTGGCTGGGCGTGAGCACCGGCCCATCCCGGCTCCCCGCGCCGCCGTGGCTGCGCCGCCGCCCACCCTCGCCCCGGCCGGCTTTGCCCTTCTTGGCGGCCGGCAGCCCGTAGAGGTCGTCCGCGTTCAGCTTGGCCCCTGCCCCGCCGCGCCCTGCGGTGCCTCGCGAGGAGCTGGTGAACATGGCCTGGTGTGGGCTGGGCTCGGGGCGTGCGCCTCTACTGTGCTTCATCCCCGCCTCGCACGGCCCCGATGTGTTTGCACCTTCCGTGCCGTCTCACATTCTCCCTTCCAGCCCCCGCCCCGGGGAGCGCCGGCTTAACCCGCAAGGCAGGGGGCCGGCCAGCTGCCAGCCTGCCCTCCTGCTCACCCCAGGACTCCCCGCCTCCTCATTAATCCCGCCTCCCCGGACAGGGCGGGGGATTCCCCCCTTGGGCCCCCCACCCCGGACCCATCGGGTCCCTCCTAGCTGAACTGACCTGCCTGCCTGGGCACGCCCGGGCAGCTGGCACCACGGGACGGGGCAGCCAGGTTTCACCAGCCACAACAGATTCCCTACCCCCCGCCCCTGGCCTCCGTGGCCCTTGTGAGCCGGGCCTGCTTCTCACAAGAGCCTGGAGGCTTTTCACAAGAGGCCAGTGGTTTTCACGAGGGCTTTCCCCCACCCCCACCCAGGTCTCACAGGAGCCTGGTGATTCTCAGAAGAGGCCCATATTTGCACCAAGGGCACTCTGATTCTCAGCAGAGGCCTGTGATTTTCACAAGAGACCAATGGGGTTTCACGAGCGGTCCCTGGTGGTTCAAAGAGGCTGGTGATTTCCAGGGCAAGCCAATGATTTTCACCAGCAGGCTCTGATGCTCCCAAGGTACTGGCGATTCTCAGAAGCGGGTTTTCGTGAGTGGGCTCTGACTTGCACAAGAGGCCTGTGATTTTCACAAGGGACTGATGATTTTTCACACGCCGCCCCTTCATGTCGCAAGAGGCTGGAGATTTCCAGGAGAACCCAATGAATTAAACAAGCGAGCTCGGATGCTCACGAGTAACTGGTGATTCTCAGACGAGGCCTGGGGCTTTCACAAGAAGCCTGCGATTTTCACGAGTGATGACTTTTCAGAGGCAGCCCCCGAGTCTTGCAAGAGGCTGGTGATTTTCAAGAAAAACCAACGATTTTCACAAGCAGGCTACGATTCTCACAAGAGACTGGGGATTCCCAGAGACAGCCTCACAAGAGAGGGATGATTTTTCACAAGCAGCCCGATTCTCCCAAGAGAACTGTCATTTTTCACAAGAGACTGCTGGTGTTTTCACAAGTGGCCCGATTCTCACAAGAGACTGGTGATTCTCACATGAGGCATATAATTTTTCACAAGAGATTGACGATTTTTCACAAGCAGCCCGATTCTCACAAGAACCCTGTCATTTTTCACAAGAGACTACTAGCATTTTCATGAGCGGCCCAATTCCCACAAGAGGCATGTGATTTTTCATGAGGCCGAGGATTTTTCAAGGGCAGCCCGATTCTTGCCGGAGATCTGTGATTTTCACCAGTCTCCCTCAACCACCAGCACGTTGTGAACCTCTCCTGCCCCGTGTGTGACCTACCGCTAGGAGGGGAACTCAGCCTCTGGGACCCACAGAAAGCACAGCCCCCTGCCCCCGAATCACCAAGACAGCAGCTCCCAG
This sequence comes from Carettochelys insculpta, assembly GCF_033958435.1. Lineage (NCBI taxonomy): Eukaryota > Metazoa > Chordata > Testudines > Carettochelyidae > Carettochelys > Carettochelys insculpta. The sequence continues at coordinate 185,293 of NW_027439077.1, forward strand.
GGGAGACCAGATTATCTAAGCTGCTTACAGGAACAGGAGGCCAGAGGCCTAGGCTGGCTCAGAGCCAAGGGTGAAGGGGGGCTCCTGGGTTCTCTCCCCGGCGCTGGGAGGGCAGTGGGGCCTGGTGGTAAGAGCAGGGGGCCGGGAGCCAGGACTCCTGGGTTCTCTCCCCGGCGCTGGGAGGGCAGTGGGGGCTGGTGGTTAGAGCAGGGGGTGGGAGCCAGGACTCCTGGGTTCTCTCCCTGGTGCTGAGAGGGCAGTGGGGGCTGGTGGTTAGAGCAGGGGGGCCGGGAGCCAGGACTCCTGGGTTCTCTCCCTAGCGCTGGGAGGGCAGTGGGGGCTGGTGGTTAGAGCAGGGGGTGGGAGCCGGGACTCCTGGGTTCTCTCCCCGGTGCTGGGAGGGCAGTGGGGGCTGGTGGTTAGAGCAGGGGGTGGGAGCCGGGACTCCTGGGTTCTCTCCCCGGCGCTGGGAGGGCAGTGGGGGCTGGTGCATTACGGCTGGGAGGGAGCAGGGCCCCCAGCACTCACCCTGCGCTTGCTATCAATAGGCCCCCAGAGTGCCAGACCGCTGGGCCAGCTCCTGCAGGCCAAGGCCGACCCATGGGCTGCAAGCTGTTAATGCAGCTGGCCAGCTGCCCTGGGGCTTTTAAGGAATTAAACCACCCACTTCACACAAAAAGTTGATATCCATCACGCCGCCCACACCACCTGGCACCACATTATACCCACCTCCCGCGGCATCATGGGGATCTGGAGACAGGCCAGAGAGAGAACCCAGGAGTCCTGGCTCCCGGCCCCTGCTCTACCCACCAGCCCCCACTGCCCTCCCAGCGCCCAGGAGAACCCAGGAGTCCTGGCTCCCACCCCTGCTCTACCCACCAGCCCCCACTGCCCTCCCAGCGCCGGGGAGAGAACCCAGGAGTCCTGGCTCCCACCCCTGCTCTACCCACCAGCCCCCACTGCCCTCCCAGCGCCGGGGAGAGAACCCAGGATTACTACGTGCAGATGTGCTCTCCTCACCTCAAAAAAGATATATTGGCATTAGAAAAGGTACAGAAAAGGGCGACTAAGATGATTAGGGGGCTTGGAACGGGTCCCATATGGGGAGAGGCGAGAGAGACTGGGACTTTTCAGTCTGGAAAAGAGGCGATTGAGGGGCGATATGATAGAGGTATATAAAATCATGAATGGTGTGGAGAAAGTGAACATAGAAAAATTATTTACCTTTTCCCATAATACAAGAACTAGGGGACACCAAATGAAATTGCTGGGTAGCAGGTTCAAAACTAATAAAAGGAAACTTTTCTTCACACAGCGCACAGTCAACCTGTGGAACTCCTCGCCGGAGGAGGCTGTGAAGGCCAGGACTCTATTAGGGTTTAAAAAAGAGCTTGATAAATTTTTGCAGGTTAGGTCCATAAATGGCTATTAGCCAGGGGTAAAGTATGGTGCCCCAGCCTTCAGAACAAGGGCAGGAGACGGATGGCAGGAGATAAATCACTTATGAGTCCTGGCTCCCGGCCCCTGCTCTAACCACCAGCCCCCGCTGCCCTCCAGCGCCAGGGAGAGAACCCAGGAGTCCTGGCTGCCAGCCACCCCTGCTCTAACCACCAGCCCGCACTGCCTTGACAGCACCCGGCCTGATATCTGAGTGCCCTGGCAAGCGATTAGAGGAATTATCCCAGCAGATGCTCTACTGCAGGGTTAGCGGGTGCTGCTTTTTAATGCTGGTGGAGACAGGCCTGTCCCCCTGAGCCAGCCAGTCCTGCCCTGGGCCGGGGGGAGCCGGCGCCCCTAGAGGGGCCAGGCCCTGCCCCATTCCCTGCCCCTGAGCCAGCCAGTCCTGCCCTAGGCCAGGGGGAGCCGGCGCCCCTAGAGGGGGCAGGCCGTGCCCCATTCCCACCCCCTGAGCCGGCCAGTCCTGCCCCCGGGCTGGGGGTCAGTCTCTCTCGCCCCACCCTGCCCCACACCAGCTCCTGGGGGGGGCAGGCTGCAGGCAATGAAGAAAGAAAGCCAGAAGCTGATCACAATGTTTTAATTCACTGAGGAGACCACGACCCAGGACTGGGACCTGCCCAGAGCCCCCGGTACCAGCTCAATCGACAACAGTTCCTGAGGGGCTGTAGACACCCCCCGAGTGCCCAAAGAAACAGGGGTAGCCTGCAAGCCAGGACGCCTGGGTTGCATCCCCACAGCTAGGAGGGTAGTCAGACAGAGTGGTTAGAGCAGGGGGCTGAGAGCCAGGACTCCTGGGTTCTCTCCCCAGCGCTGGGAGGGTAGAGAGGCCTCAAGAGAACCCAGGAGTCCTGGCTCCCAGCCCCCTCCCCTGCTCTAACCACCAGCCCCCACTGCCCTCCCAGCGCCAGGGAGAGAACCCAGGAGTCCTGGCTCTCACCCCCCCTGCTCTAACCACCATTCTCTGCCCCCCGCCCCAGGCAGCCAGCCCCTGCCCCACCCGCCAAACAACCCACCCATGGGGTGTCCAGCAGGGGGCCAGGCTGGGCCCAGCAGGGAGTGGGTCTGGGTGCTCAGCCAGCCCGGGCCGAGAAAAAAGGCAGCCCCCGGATGAAACTGTCCAGCTTGCTGCAGAACAGCTCACTCTTGATGGGCTCATTCAGGCTGCAGAGGGGGTTCTTCACCACGTACTCCACGTAGATCTGTGGGGGTGGAAGAGAACCCAGGAGTCCTGGCTCCCAGCCCCTGCTCTACCCACCAGCCCCCACTGCCCTCCCAGCAGCAGGGAGAGAACCCAGGAGTCCTGGCTCCCGCCCCCTGCTCTAACCACCAGCCCCCACTGCCCTCCCAGTGCCTGGGGGAGAACCCAGGAGTCCTGGCTCCCGCCCCCTGCTCTAAACACCAGCCCCCACTGCCCTCCCAGCGCTGGGGAGAGAACCCAGGAGTCCTGGCTCCCACCCCTGCTCTACCCACCAGCCCCCACTGCCCTCCCAGCGCTGGGGAGAGAACCCAGGAGTCCTGGCTCCCACCCCTGCTCTACCCACCAGCCCCCACTGCCCTCCCAGCGCTGGGTAGAGAACCCAGGAGTCCTGGCTCCCGGCCCCTGCTCTAACCGCCAGCCCCCACTGCCCTCCCAGCACCGGGGAGACAACCCAGGAGTCCTGGCTCCCACCCCCTGCTCTACCCACCAGCCCCCACTGCCCTCCCAGCGCCGGGGAGAGAACCCAGGAGTCCTGGCTCCCCCCCCCGCTCTAACCACCAGCCCCCACTGCCCTCCCAGCGCCGGGGAGAGAACCCAGGAGTCCTGGCTCCCAGCCCCCCGCTCTCACCACTGTCCCCCACCCCCCCTGTGCGGTGCTGGACTCACATTGCTGTAGATATGGTGCAGAACGTCTCGGATGTTCCCGACCCCCAGGTCCGTGTTCATGACGACCTTGAGGCCGGTGGGGGTCTCGTAGTAGTGCAGCTTGTACTTGGTGGTCTGGAAGGCCAGGAACCCCTCCTTCCTGCGGGGCTAAGGCGTATGCGGGGGCGCCGACATCCCCCCCCCCACGGATTCCCGCTGCGCCCCCCCCTCCCCCCGGCAGCGTGTCAGCCTGGGGCGTGTGCAGGTTGGGTTCCCTGGGCATGGCAGCAGAGCCGAATGGTGAGGGGAGATTCCAGGAAAGGGGGCTGGTGGGGGGGGGGTGCCCCGACTCTGTGACCATCTGGCTTGGAGCCCTCCCCACCCCCCCCGGCCTGTCCTGCACCCCTGAGAGGCCGCCCCCGCCCCCCACCGGCGGGCGGAAGGATACATGTCCACCGGGCTCATCTTGGCCACGAAGGAGCGCATGGAAAACAGCATCCCGTACATCAGCTTGAATTCCTGGGGGGGGCGAAGGCGGGGGGCAGCGTGAGGGTCCTGGCGCCCCCCCCAGCCCCCCCATAGCCTCCTGCCCTGGGGGGGGAGAATTATTCCGCTCCGGGGAGGGGGAGGAGAGGCGGGGGGGGGGGGAGCGGCTGGCAGTGGGGCTGAGGGTCGCCCCCTCCCCCCATGGGCAGGGTGGGGGGGGGGCGAAGGGGGGGGGTCCCCACCTCCTCCTTGGAGATCCCGGCCTGTTTCTTGCGCTGCCACTCGGCGTAGTGGAGGCAGCCGCCGTCGCGGTCAAAGAGGTACAGGTTGTGCACCGTCATCTGGGGGAGAGGAGGGGGAGTTATGGGGAGGCCGCCCTGAGCCCCTCTCGGTCCCCCCTCTCCCACCACCCTGAGACCCCCCCCGGGTCCCCCCCCGATCCCCCTGCCCTCAGCCCCCCCCGGGTCCCCCCTCCCCCACCGCCCTGAGACCCCCTGGGTCCCCCCCCGATCCCCCTGCCCTCAGCCCCCCCGGGTCCCCCCTCCCCCACCGCCCTGAGACCCCCCGGGTCGTCCCCCCCCCCGATCCCCCTGCCCTCAGCCCCCCCGGGTCCCCCCTCCCCCACCGCCCTGAGACCCCCCGGGTCCCCCCCATCCCCCCTCCCTCAGCCCCCCCCGGGATCCCCCTCCCCCACCACCCTGAGACCCCCCCGGGTCCCCCCCCGATCCCCCTGCCCTCAGCCCCCCCCGGGTCCCCCCTCCCCCACCGCCCTGAGACCCCCTGGGTCCCCCCCCCCGATCCCCCTGTCCTCAGCCCCCCCGGGTCCCCCCTCCCCCACCGCCCTGAGACCCCCCCGGGTCGTCCCCCCCCCCGATCCCCCTGTCCTCAGCCCCCCCGGGTCCCCCCTCCCCCACCGCCCTGAGACCCCCCGGGTCGTCCCCCCCCCCGATCCCCCTGCCCTCAGCCCCCCCGGGTCCCCCCTCCCCCACCGCCCTGAGACCCCCCGGGTCGTCCCCCCCCCCGATCCCCCTGCTCTCAACCCCCCGGGTCCCCCCTCCCAATCCCCCTGCCCTCAGCCCCCCCCAGGTCCCCCTTCCCCCACCACCCTGAGACCCCCGGGTTCCCCCCATCCCCCCTCCCTCAGCCCCCCCCGGGATCCCCCTCCCCCACCACCCTGAGACCCCCCGGGTCCCCCCCCGATCCCCCTGCCCTCAGCCCCCCCCGGGTCCCCCCTCCCCCACCGCCCTGAGACCCCCCGGGTCCCCCCCCCGATCCCCCTGCCCTGAGACCCCCCGGGTCCCCCCTCCCCCACCGCCCTGAGACCCCCCCGGGTCCCCCCATCCCCCCTCCCTCAGCCCCCCCCCTCCCCCACCGCCGTGAGCCCCTCCCCCCGCCCTCATCCCCCCCGGGTGCCCGGTTCCCCCCGCCCTCAGCTCCCCCCTGGCCTGAGCTCCCCCTCACCCCGGCCCCACCACCAGCCCCGGCTCCGGCTCCGGCTCCGCCCCCGAGCGCTTCACTTCCGCCCCGCGCCACAGCTTCCGCTTCCGCTTCCGCCCCGCACCAAGATGGCGGCGGCCGCCTCGCGCCCAGGTGCCCGGCGGGCGGGGGCGGGGGCGGGGGCGGGGGAGGAGCGGGAACGCGCGCGGAGGGGCCGGTGAGCGGCCGTGAGGGCGGGGAGTGATGCGCGGGAGGGGGCGGGGCTAGGGAGGACCCAGGGGCGGGGCTGGAAAGGACGGGGGAGGAGCCGGGGGCGGGGCTAGAACGTTGGAAGTGAGGGGGCGGGGCTGGAACGTTGGGAGGGAAGGGGGCGGGGCTGGGGAGGAGCCACGGAGCGGGGCTCGAACGTTGAAAGAGACGGGGCGGGGCTGGAAGGTTGGGCGGGAGGAGCCGGGGGCGGGGCTGGGGAGGAGCAGGGGGCGGGACTGGAAGTTGGGCGGGAGGAGCCGGGGGCGGGGCTGGGGAGGAGCAGGGGGCGGGAGTGGAAGTTGGGCGGGAGGAGCCGGGGGCGGGGCTGGGGAGGAGCAGGGGGCGGGAGTGGAACGTTGGGCGGGAGGAGCAGGGGGCGGGACTGGAAGTTGGGCGGGAGGAGCAGGGGGCGGGGCTGGGGAGGAGCAGGGGGCGGGACTGGAACTTTGGGCGGGAGGAGCAGGGGGCGGGACTGGAACTTTGGGCGGGAGGAGCAGGGGGCGGGGCTGGAACTTTGGGCGGGAGGAGCAGGGGGCGGGGCTGGAAGTTGAGTGGAAGGGGGCGGGGCTTGAGGAGCAGTTGGGGGTGAGGTGGGGCAGACGGTGGGGGAGGAGGACAGCCCTTGTGGGGAGAGCCTGGGGGGGTGGGTGACCCTGGGGGGCTGGGCTGGGGGTGACCCCTTGGGGGGGTGAGCCTGGGGTGGTGGGGTGAGCCTGGGGGCTGGGCCAGGGGTGATGCCTCAGGGGAAGAGCTCGGGGGGTGGGGTGACCCTGGGGGGCTGGGCTGGGGTTGACCCCTGGTGGGGGACAAGCCTGGGGGGTGGGGTGACCCTGGGGTGCTGGGCTGAGGGTGACCCCTGCAGGGGAGAGCCTGGGGGCGTGGGATGACCCTGGGGGGCTGGGCTGAGGGTGACCCCTGCAGGGTAGAGCCTGGCGGTGTGGGGTGACCCTGGGGGGCTGGGCTGGGGGTGACCCCTGCCGGGGGAAGAGCCCGGGGGTGTGGGGTGACTCCTGGGGGGGAGAGCCTGGGGGGGTTATGTGACCCCAGGGGGGCAGGGCTGGAGTTCCCCTGGGGGGATGAGGTGAGAGCCCTGGGGGGCAGGGCTGGGGTGATCCCTGGGGGTGTGCAGAAGACCCCTGGGGAAGACGCGAACGACGGGTGTGGGGCAGGGTGAGCCCTATGGAGAAGGGGCCCAGGGAACCCGTGAGTGGGGAGGGGGAGTCCCTTGGGGGGCCCAGTGAAGCTGCCCCCACTAGGCCCCCCCTAACTGCTCTGGTCTCCCCCCCACAGGGTCCATGCCAAGCCCCAGCCCTGAGCGCCCCCCAGCTGCTGTTGTCGTGGCGTGAGGGGCCTGGCCCCACCCCCCCACAGGTGAGCCCCACTGCCTGCTGGGCCGCCCCATGGCGGGTCCCCCCTCGGGGCTTGTCCCCAGCCTGGGTCCCGCCTGCTGGCTGGGCAGGAGTCACGTGGCCAAGGAAGAGAAGAGTACAGGAGTGTCGGGAGAGGCTGTTGTGCTGTGTGTCAGGGCCCCTGTACTGCCCACAGCTGGGGGGATTCCTGACATGATGTGAGTGTGTGGCTGTGCGTCAGGGTCCCTGTACTGCCTACGTCTGGGGGGGATTCCTGACATGATGTGAGCCTGTGGCTGTGTGTGTCAGGGCCCCTATACCGCCGGCCCACGGGGGACTCGCCCGGTGCTCGGCTGCCTCCACGGCCCCTGGGGCTCTGCCCTCCCTCAGGCACGGACCCCGATGGCGGAGCAGGGCCCCTGCCTGGGGCTGGATGCCTCCCTGCGCAGCGAGGACCTGCTGAGTGACATGGAGCCCCTCCCGCTCACCGCCCCGGCCACGCCGGCCCGGCCCTTCGGCTCCGACGCCACGGCCCGCCTCTACGACTCCCTGCGCCGCAGCCGGGAGGCCGAACGGGACGCCAGGGCCCAGCTGCCGCCGGCGGAGCTGGACACGCTGGCCGAGGAGCTGAGCCGCACGCTGTCGGCCGGGGTGGAGGCCAGCGCCCGCCGGCCGGCAAGCGGAGAATCCAGGCACGTAGCCGACATGGAGAGCGTCCGGGCCCGCTTACGTACCATGCTGCAGGACTCGCGCCAGCTGCCCCCCGGTGAGCCAGCCCCCTTCCCCTCTGGGGTAAAGGGAGCCCCGCCCCAGAGGTGGGCGCATCTTGGCGCCGGGCGAGGGGTCCCTGTGTCACCGGCCACCCCGCCCCAGAGGTGGGCGCATCTCGGCACTGGGCGAGGGGTCCCTGTGTCACCAGCCCCCCCGCCCCAGAGGTGGGCACATCTCGGCACTGGGTGAGGGGTCCCTGTGTCACCGGCCACCCTGCCCCAGAGGTGGGCACATCTCAGCGCCAGGTCCCTGTGTCACTGGCCACCCCACCCCAGAGCTGGGTGCATCTCGGCACCAGGCGAGGGGTCCCCGTGTCACCGGCTGCCCTGCCCCAGAGGTGGGTGCATCTCGGCGCTGGGCGAGGAGTCCCTGTGTCACCGGCCGCCCCGCCCCAGAGGTGGGCGCATCTCACCCCAGGACTCACTAGGCTGCCTCTCGTCAGTGAAGTTTCTCTATTGCTCCCGTGCTGCTCCCCCGGTTGTGGGCGTCTCCCCACGGATCCGTCCGTCTCTCCCCCTCCTCTTCCCAGCATGTCAAGGCGGAACATGGCCAGCAGGGGGCGCTCTGGCAGTGCCTGCAGAGCGAGCACGTGAGGGGCTTCCCCCTAGAATGGTCCTAGAGAACCCAGGAGTCCTGGCTCCCACCCCCTGCTCTACCCACCAGCCCCCACTGCCCTCCCAGCGCCGGGGAGAGAACCCAGGAGTCCTGGCTCCCACCCCCTGCTCTAACCACCAGCCCCCACTGCCCTCCCAGCGCCGGGGAGAGAACCCAGGAGTCCTGGCTCCCGGCCCCTGCTCTACCCACCAGCCCCCACTGCCCTCCCAGTGCCGGGGAGAGAACCCAGGAGTCCTGGCTCCCGCCCCCCTGCTCTAACCACCAGCCCCCACTGCCCTCCTAGAGACCGGGAGAGACCATCGGGGATGTGTGTCGGGGGCACAGCTCGTGGGGTGGTTCAGGGTGTCACTTAGTAGCAGTCCCCCTCTCTGTGCCAGGCGACCCCTTCACGCTGGGGGCAAAGGAGCAGAAGGACGACGATTCCTTTGAGAGCGACAGCACCACTGCCCTGCTCATGTGAGTGCTGGGGGGGCACCAACCGCCCCGCCCCAGAACTGGGCGCATCTCAGTGCCGGGCGAGGGGTCCCCGTGTCACCGGCCGCCCCGCCCCAGAGCTGGACGCATCTCGGTGCCGGGCGAGGGGTCCCTGTGTCACCAGCCGCCCCGCCCCAGAAGTGGGCGCATCTCAGTGCCGGGCGAGGGGTCCCCATGTCACCGGCCGCCCCGCCCCAGAGCTGGACGCATCTCGGTGCCGGGCGAGGGGTCCCTGTGTCCCCGGCCGCCCCGCCCCAGAGGTGGGCGCATCTCGGTGCCGGGCGAGGGGTCCCTGTGTCCCCGGCTGCCCCGCCCCAGAGGTGGGCGCATCTCGGCACCGGGCGAGGGGTCCCTGTGTCACCAGCCGCCCCGCCCCAGAGGTGGGCGCATCTCGGTGCTGGGCGAGGGGTCCCCGTGTCCCCGGCCGCCTTACCCCAGAGGTGGGCGCATCTCGGCGCCGGGCGAGGGGTCCCTGTGTCACCGGTGGCCCTGTGCCCTGTTGCAGTGCCAGGCCTCTGCAGGAGTTGTCCCCGCCTGCCTCGGTGTGCGGCCTGGAGGAGCTATTTCCCCGCTACAGCAGCCTGCGCCTGGGTGCCCCACTTGAGCCTGCGCCCGTTTCTGACCCCCTGCAGCTGAAAGAGGCGCTGGCCAAGGAGCGGGGCCGCAGGAAGGTGAGGGGCAGGTATCCCCCTATGTGAGTGGGTAAAAGTGCGTACACAGTCTAGTGCCGGGGAGGGAACCCAGGAGTCCTGGCTCCCGGCCCCCTGCTCTAACCACCAGTCCCCACTGCCCTCCCAGCGCCAGGGAGAGAACCCAGGAGTCCTGGCTCCCAGCCCCTGCTCTAACCACCAGCCCCCACTGCCCTGGGGAGAGAACCCAGGAGTCCTGGCTCCCGGCCCCCTGCTCTAACCACCAGCCCCCACAGCCCTCCCAGCGGCAGGGAGAGAACCTAGGAGTCCTGGCTCCCAGCCCCTACTCTCACCACCAGCCCCCACTGCCTTCCCAGCGCCGGGGAGAGAACCCAGGAGTCCTGGCTCCCAGCCCCCTGCTGTAGCCCCCAGTCTTACTCTGCTCTCATCTAGGCAACAGCTTCCTACAAGTGCCTTTTGCACAAAGTACTGAGTCCAGCTTTAGCGTGTGTCCTGTGCCCCGTACTGCTGGCCCTTCGGTGATTCTCCAGCTTCTCCCGGGGCTTGGATCGAGGCGGTTTGCAATGAGCTCTGCCTGAGGCTGTGGCGTCAGCCAGGCGGAGCTGGGTGTCTGCCCCCCCCCCCCCCGCGTACTGAACCCCCGTTTTCCTTCCAGCACTGTGAGCGGCACCTTCACGCCCTGCAGAACCGGGCCCTGGAACTTCAGCAGCAGCTGGCTGCGGCCATCTCCGCCGACATGAAAAAGGACAGTATGATCGAGCAGCTAGACAAGGTGCGAGGCGGGAGAGGCGCACCGGCAGGGCTGGGGGAGAGGAGATGTGAGGCGGGAGTGAGGGGACCGGCAGGGCTGGGGGACAGGAGCTGTGAGGCGGGAGTGAGGGGACCGGCAGGGCTGGGGGAGAGGAGATGTGAGGCGGGAGTGAGGGGACCGGCAGGGCTGGGGGGTGCAGGAGCTGTGGGGGTGGGAGTGAGGGGACCGGCAGGGCTGGGGGATGCAGGGGCTGTGGGGGCGGGAGTGAGGGGACCGGCAGGGCTGGGGGGTGCAGGAGCTGTGGGGGTAGGAGTGAGGGGACCGGCAGGGCCGGGGGATGCAGGGGCTGTGGGGTGGGACTGAGGGGACCGGCAGGGCTGGGGGTACAGGGACTGTGGGGCGGGAGCGAGGGGACCGGCAGGGCCGGGGGATGCAGGGGCTGTGGGGGTAGGAGTGAGGGGACCGGCAGGGCCGGGGGATGCAGGGGCTGTGGGGTGGGACTGAGGGGACCGGCAGGGCTGGGGGTACAGGGACTGTGGGGCGGGAGTGAGGGGACCGGCAGGGCTGGGGATGCAGGGGCTGTGGGGGCGGGAGTGAGGGGACCGGCAGGGCTGGGGGGTGCAGGAGCTGTGGGGGTAGGAGTGAGGGGACCGGCAGGGCCGGGGGATGCAGGGGCTGTGGGGGCGGGAGTGAGGGGACCGGCAGGGCTGGGGGATGCAGGGGCTGTGGGGGCGGGAGTGAGGGGACCGGCAGGGCTGGGGGATGCAGGGGCTGTGGGGCGGGAGCGAGGGGACCGGCAGGGCTGGGGGGTGCAGGGGCTGTGGGGCGGGAGCGAGGGGACCGGCAGGGCTGGGGGGTGCAGGGGCTGTGGGGCGGGAGCGAGGGGACCGGCAGGGCTGGGGGATGCAGGGGCTGTGGGGGTGGGAGCGAGGGGACCGGCAGGGCCGGGGGATGCAGGGGCTGTGGGGCGGGAGCGAGGGGACCGGCAGGGCTGGGGGATGCAGGGGCTGTGGGGGCGGGAGTGAGGGGACCGGCAGGGCTGGGGGGTGCAGGAGCTGTGGGGGTAGGAGTGAGGGGACCGGCAGGGCCGGGGGATGCAGGGGCTGTGGGGTGGGACTGAGGGGACCGGCAGGGCTGGGGGTACAGGGACTGTGGGGCGGGAGCGAGGGGACCGGCAGGGCCGGGGGATGCAGGGGCTGTGGGGGTAGGAGTGAGGGGACCGGCAGGGCCGGGGGATGCAGGGGCTGTGGGGTGGGACTGAGGGGACCGGCAGGGCTGGGGGTACAGGGACTGTGGGGCGGGAGTGAGGGGACCGGCAGGGCTGGGGATGCAGGAGCTGTGGGGGCGGGAGTGAGGGGACCGGCAGGGCTGGGGGGTGCAGGAGCTGTGGGGGTAGGAGTGAGGGGACCGGCAGGGCCGGGGGATGCAGGGGCTGTGGGGTGGGACTGAGGGGACCGGCAGGGCTGGGGGTACAGGGACTGTGGGGCGGGAGTGAGGGGACCGGCAGGGCTGGGGATGCAGGAGCTGTGGGGGCGGGAGTGAGGGGACCGGCAGGGCTGGGGGATGCAGGAGCTGTGGGGGTAGGAGTGAGGGGACCGGCAGGGCCGGGGGATGCAGGGGCTGTGGGGGCGGGAGTGAGGGGACCGGCAGGGCTGGGGGATGCAGGGGCTGTGGGGGCGGGAGTGAGGGGACCGGCAGGGCTGGGGGGTGCAGGAGCTGTGGGGGTAGGAGTGAGGGGACCGGCAGGGCCGGGGGATGCAGGGGCTGTGGGGTGGGACTGAGGGGACCGGCAGGGCTGGGGGGTGCAGGGACTGTGGGGTGGGACTGAGGGGACCGGCAGGGCTGGGGGTACAGGGACTGTGGGGCGGGAGCGAGGGGACCGGCAGGGCTGGGGGATGCAGGGGCTGTGGGGCGGGAGCGAGGGGACCGGCAGGGCTGGGGGGTGCAGGGGCTGTGGGGCGGGAGCGAGGGGACCGGCAGGGCTGGGGGGTGCAGGGGCTGTGGGGCGGGAGCGAGGGGACCGGCAGGGCTGGGGGATGCAGGGGCTGTGGGGGTGGGAGCGAGGGGACCGGCAGGGCCGGGGGATGCAGGGGCTGTGGGGCGGGAGTGAGGGGACCGGCAGGGCTGGGGATGCAGGGGCTGTGGGGCGGGAGTGAGGGGACCGGCAGGGCTGGGGATGCAGGGGCTGTGGGGGTGGGAGTGAGGGGACTGGCAGGGCTGGGGATGCAGGGGCTGTGGGGGTGGGAGCGAGGGGACCGGCAGGGCTGGGGGATGCAGGGGCTGTGGGGGCGGGAGCGAGGGGACCGGCAGGGCCGGGGGGTGCAGGGGCTGTGGGGGTGGGAGTGAGGGGACCGGCAGGGCTGGGGGGTGCAGGGGCTGTGGGGCGGGAGCGAGGGGACCGGCAGGGCTGGGGGGTGCAGGGGCTGTGGGGGTGGGAGTGAGGGGACCGGCAGGGCTGGGGGGTGCAGGGGCTGTGGGGCGGGAGCGAGGGGACCGGCAGGGCTGGGGGGTGCAGGGGCTGTGGGGGTGGGAGTGAGGGGACCGGCAGGGCTGGGGGATGCAGGGGCTGTGGGGTTAGGAGTGAGGGGACCGGCAGGGCTGGGGGGTGCAGGGGCTGTGGGGCGGGAGCGAGGGGACCGGCAGGGCTGGGGGATGCAGGGGCTGTGGGGGTGGGAGCGAGGGGACCGGCAAGGCCGGGGGATGCAGGGGCTGTGGGGGTGGGAGCGAGGGGACCGGCAGGGCCGGGGGATGCAGGGGCTGTGGGGTGGGAGCGAGGGGACTGGCAGGGCTGGGGATGCAGGGGCTGTGGGGCGGGAGTGAGGGGCTCTGCCCGGCTGTGCCTGCCCCCTTTCTCCCCCCAGACGCTGGCCAAGGTGGTGGAGGGCTGGCGGCGGCAGGAGGCGGAGCGGACGGAGCAGCTGGGGGGGCTGCGGGCCCAGGCGGAGGCGGCTGAGCGGGCGCTGAGCGAGCAGCGGGAGGTGAGCGGCCGGGGGGCGCCGGAGCGGCTGGGGTGGAGCGACTGGAGGGGGAGCAGCCAGCGGGCGCTGGAGGGGGAGCGGCCGGGAGGGGAGCGGGCAGGGGTTGAGCGGCCGGGGGCGGGCGCCAGAGGGGGAGCGGCCGGGAGGGGAGCAGGCAGGGGGTGAGCGGCTGGGGGCGGGCGCCGGAGGGGGGGCGGGCGCCGGAGGGGGCGCGGCCGGGAGGGGAGCGGGCAGGGGTTGAGCGGCCGGGGGCGGGCGCTGGAGGGGGAGCGGCCGGGAGTGGAGTGGGCAGGGGTTGAGCGGCCGGGGGCGGGCGCCGGAGGGGGAGCGGGCAGGGGTTGAGCGGCCGGGGGCGGGCGCTGGAGGGGGAGCGGCCGGGAGGGGAGCGGGCAGGGGGTGAGCGGCCGGGGGCGGGCGCTGGAGGGGGAGCGGCCGGGAGGGGAGCGGGCAGGGGTTGAGCGGCTGGGGGCGGGCGCCGGAGGGAGAGCGGCCGGGAGGGGAGCGGGCAGGGGTTGAGCGGCCGGGGGCGGGCGCTGGAGGGGGAGCGGCCGGGGGGGGAGCGGGCAGGGGTTGAGCGGCCGGGGGCGGGCGCCGGAGGGAGAGCGGCCGGGAGGGGAGCGGGCAGGGGTTGAGCGGCCGGGGGCGGGCGCTGGAGGGGGAGCGGCCGGGGGGGGAGCGGGCAGGGGTTGAGCGGCTGGGGGCGGGCGCCGGAGGGAGAGCGGCCGGGAGGGGAGCGGGCAGGGGGTGAGCGGCCGGGGGCGGGCGCTGGAGGGGGAGCGGCCGGGAGTGGAGTGGGCAGGGGTTGAGTGGCCGGGAGCGGCTGGGCGGGGAGCGGGCAGGGGTTGAGCGGCCGGGGGCGGGCGCCGGAGGGGGAGCAGCCGGGGCGGGGAGCGGGCAGGGGTTGAGCGGCCGGGGGCGGGCGCCGGAGGGGGAGCGGCCGGGGGGGGAGCGGGTAGGGGTTGAGCGGCCGGGGGCGGGCGCCGGAGGGGCAGCGGCCGGGGGGGGAGCGGGCAGGGGTTGAGCGGCCGGGGGCGGGCGCCGGAGGGGGAGCGGCCGGGAGGGGAGCGGGTAGGGGTTGAGCGGCCGGGGGCTGGCGCCGGAGGGGGAGCGGCCGGGAGGGGAGCGGGCAGGGGGTGAGCGGCCGGGGGCGGGCGCCGGAGGGGCAGCGGCCGGGTGGGGAGCGGGCAGGGGTTGAGTGGCCGGGAGCGGCCGGGCGGGGAGCGGGCAGGGGGGGTGAGCGGCCCGGCGCGGGTGCCGGAGGGGGAGCGGCCTGGCCGGGGGGGGGTGTGAGCGGCCGGGGGGCCCAGCACCCCTTAACCCCGGCGTGTCTCCCCTCAGAGGGCGGCGGAGCTGGAGCGGCGGCTGGAGGAGGCGGTTGAGGGGCAGCGGGAGGAGCGGCAGGCAGCCGGCCGGCTGCGCCAGGAGGTGGCGGATCTGGTGAGCGTCTCTCCCGACCCCCCCGGAGCCCCACGGCCAGGTTGGGGGGCAGGGGTGTGAGTCCGGGTGCAGCTCCCAGCATGCCTTGCTGTGCTTAGCTTCTGTGCTCAAGGGACTACAACTCCCAGCATGCCTTGCAGTCCTTAGGCTGTATGCTCAAGGGACTGCAACTCCCAGCATGCTTTGCAGTCCTTTGGCTCAACGCTCAAGGGACTGCAACTCCCAGCATGCCTTGCAGTCCTTGATCCCGTGAGTTCAAGGCACTCAAGCTCCCAGCATCCTTTGCTGAGCCTTGGAGTTGGTGGCTTGAGCCCCGAAGACTACAACTCCCAGCATGCCCTGCTGCCCCTACAGCCAGGTGCTGGTGCTCCCAGGACTACAACTCCCAGCATGCCCTGCTGCCCCCGGACCCACACCTGGTCCATTATGGGCCGTGGGGCCCCCTGATCCCCCGTTCCCCCTGCAGCAGGAGGAGAAGGCGGAGCTGCGGCGAAGCCTGGAGGCGGCCCGGGAGCAGGGGCAGCGCCAGCTGGAGGCCCTGCGGGCCACGCTGGAGGAGCAGAAGGCGGGCTGGGCCCAGCGGGAGCGGCAGCTGGAGCGGCGCTGCCAGGCCTTGCGGGAGGAGAGCGCCGGGCAGCTGGAGCGGGAGAAGGTGAGAGGCCCCGCCCCCCTTCCCGCGGCCCCGCCCCCTTCCCGCGGCCCCGCCCCCCTTCCCGCGGCCCCGCCCCCTTCCCGCAGCTGGCCTGGATCTGCCCGGGGCTTGTCGCGCCCTGCACAATCTCTGCGACGTGTCCCCAGTTAGAACCAGCACGCCTGGGTTCTCTCCCCGGCGCTGGGAGGGCAGTGGGGGGTGGTGGTCAGAGCAGGGGGGTGGGAGCCAGGACTCCTGGGTTCTCTCCCCGGCGCTGGGAGGGCAGTGGGGGCTGGTGGTCAGAGCAGGGGGGTGGGAGCCAGGACTCCTGGGTTCTCTCCCCGGCGCTGGGAGGGCAGTGGGGGCTGGTGGTTAGAGCAGGGGGTGGGAGCCAGGACTCCTGGGTTCTCTCCCCGGCGCTGGGAGGGCAGTGGGGGCTGGTGGTTGGAGCAGGGGGTGGGAGCCAGGACTCCTGGGTTCTCTCCCCGGTGCTGGGAGGGCAGTGGGGGCTGGTGGTTAGAGCAGGGGGTGGGAGCCAGGACTCCTGGGTTCTCTCCCCGGCGCTGGGAGGGCAGTGGGGGCTGGTGGTTAGAGCAGGGGGTTGGGAGCCAGGACTCCTGGGTTCTCTCCCCGGCGCTGGGAGGGCAGTGGGGGCTGGTGGTTGGAGCAGGGGGTGGGAGCCAGGACTGCTGGGTTCTCTCCCCGGCGCTGGGAGGGCAGTGGGGGCTGGTGGTTAGAGCAGGGGGTGGGAGCCAGGACTCCTGGGTTCTCTCCCCGGTGCTGGGAGGGCAGTGGGGGCTGGTGGTTAGAGCAGGGCGTGAGAGCCAGGACTCCTGGGTTCTCTCCCCGGCGCTGGGAGGGCAGTGGGGGCTGGTGGTTGGAGCAGGGGGTGGGAGCCAGGACTCCTGGGTTCTCTCCCCGGCGCTGGGAGGGCAGTGGGGGCTGGTGGTTAGAGCAGGGGGCGGGAGCCAGGACTCCTGGGTTCTCTTCCCGGCGCTGGGAGGGCAGTGGGGGCTGGTGGTCAGAGCAGGGGGGTGGGAGCCAGGACTCCTGGGTTCTCTCCCCAGCGCTGGGAGGGCAGTGGGGGGTGGTGGTCAGAGCAGGGGGGTGGGAGCCAGGACTCCTGGGTTCTCTCCCCGCTGGGCGCAGGCAGCGTGGGACAGTGGTTAGCGCGGGGGCTTCTCCGGCCCTCCTTCCCCCAGGCGGCCGTGCAGCAGGAGACCCATCGCGCAGCAGAAGCCCAGCAGCTCCTGGCCTCCGTGCAGGCTGACGCCCAGCGCCTGGAGAGCGAGCTGGAGGCGGCGCGCAGGGAACGAGATGGGCTGCAAATGGAAATCACCTTGGTGAAGGTACCGGGGCCTGGCCCTCTAGGGGCACCGGCTCCCCCCGGCCCAGGGCAGGACTGGCTGGCTCAGGGGCAGGGAATGGGGCAGGGCCTGGCCCCTCTAGGGGCGCCAGTTCCCCCAGCCCAGGGCAGGACTGGCTGGCTCAGGGGCAGGGAATGGGGCAGGGCCTGGCCCCTCTAGGGGCGCCAGGTCCCCCGGCCCAGGGCAGGACTGGCTGGCTCAGGGGGTGGGAATGGGGCAGGGCCTGGCCCCTCTAGGGGTGCCGGCTCCCCCCGGCCCAGGGCAGGACTGGCTGGCTCAGGGGGTGGGAATGGGGCAGGGCCTGGCCCCTCTGGGGCGCCGGCTCCCCCCGGCCCAGGGCAGGACTGGCCGGCTCCGGGGCAGGGAATGGGTCAGGGCCTGGCCCCTCTGGGGCGCCGGCTCCCCCCGGCCCAGGGCAGGACTGGCTGGCTCAGGGGGTGGGAATGGGGCAGGGCCTGGCCCCTCTAGGGCGCCGGCTCCCCCGGCTCAGGGGCAGGGAACGGGGTCCCGGCAGGCGCGCTGCGAGGCCCAGAAGGCCCAGCTGGAGGCGGAGCTGCGGGTGACGCTGGAGCAGCAGGTGACGGAGCGGGTGGCTCGGGCGCAGGACGAGACCCTGCAGCAAATGGGCGCCATGCGGGAACAGCACAGGTACGCCCGGCCCCTGCCCCCCGCCAGCGCCTGCGCCCCCCCGGCCGTGCTCAGCCCGGCCTCCCGCCCCTCCCCAGGAAGCAGCTGCTGGAGCTGAGCCGGCACCACGAGCGGGAGCTGGCCAATCAGCTGGCGCAGTTCGGGGCCGAGCTGGCGGACCGGGAGGAGCGGCACCGACGCCTGCTGGAGGACTACGAGCTGCGGTACGCCCGAGATGCGCCCACCTCTGGGGCAGAGCGGCCGGTGACACGGGGACCCCTTGCCTGGCACCAAGATGTGCCCACCTCTGGGGCGGGGCGGACAGTGACACGGGGACCCCTCTCCTGGCACCAAGATGTGCCCACCTCTGGGGCAGAGCGGCCGGCGACACGGGGACCCCTCGCCTGGCACCAAGATGTGCCCACCTCTGGGGCAGAGCGGCCGGCGACACGGGGACCCCTCGCCTGGCACCAAGATGTGCCCACCTCTGGGGCAGAGCGGCCGGCGACACGGGGACCCCTCGCCTGGCACCAAGATGTGCCCACCTCTGGGGCGGGGCGGACAGTGACACGGGGACCCCTCTCCTGGTGCCAAGATGCGCCCACCTCTGGGGCAGAGCGGCCGGCGACACGGGGACCCCTCGCCTGGCACCAAGATGTGCCCACCTCTGGGGCGGGGCGGACAGTGACACGGGGACCCCTCTCCTGGTGCCAAGATGCGCCCACCTCTGGGGCGGGGCGGACAGTGACACGGGGACCCCTCTCCCGGCCCCGAGATGCGCCCACCTCTGGGGCGGGGCGGGCGGGGACACGGGGACCCCTCGCCTGGCGCCGAGATGCGCCCACCTCTGGGGCAGAGCGGCTGGCAACACGGGGACCCCTTGCCTGGCACCAAGATGTGCCCACCTCTGGGGCGGGGCGGCCGGGGACACAGGGACCCCTCACCCGGCCCCAAGATGTGCCCACCTCTGGGGCGGGGCGGCCGGGGACACGGAGACCCCTTGCCCGGTGCCGAGATGTGCCCACCTCTGGGGCGGGGCGGGCGGGGACACGGGGACCCCTCACCCGGCCCCAAGATGTGCCCACCTCTGGGGCGGGGCGGCCGGGGACACGGAGACCCCTTGCCCGGTGCCGAGATGTGCCCACCTCTGGGGTGGGGCGGGTGGGGACACGGGAACCCCTTGCCTGGTGCCGAGATGCGCCCACCTCTGGGGTGCGTCCGGCTCCCTGACACTCCGGCTCCCTGCAGCCTGGCCCAGCAGGAGGAGGCAGCGTGGGAGCTGCAGGCTGGCAAGTGTCGGCTGGAGGCTCAACGGGCCGACCTGGTGTCGCGGCTCCAGGCCATGATGCAGTCGCATTGGAACGAGGCCCTGCGATTGCTGAGCGGAGACGCCTCCCCCCAGACTCCAGCCAAGGGCCCCCCCCAGGTGAGGGCCAGGGGAGAGAACCCAGGAGTCCTGGCTCCCACCCCCTGCTCTACCCACCAGCCCCCACTGCCCTCCCAGCGCCGGGCAGAGAACCCAGGAGTCCTGGCTCCCACCCCCTGCTCTACCCACCAGCCCCCACTGCCCTCCCAGCGCCGGGCAGAGAACCCAGGAGTCCTGGCTCCCACCCCCTGCTCTACCCACCAGCCCCCACTGCCCTCCCAGAGCCCGGGAGAGAACCCAGGAGTCCTGGCTCCCACCCCCTGCTCTACCCACCAGCCCCCACTGCCCTCCCAGAGCCCGGGAGAGAACCCAGGAGTCCTGGCTCCCACCCCCTGCTCTAACCACCAGCCCCCACTGCCCTCCCAGCGCCGGGGAGAGAAGCCAGGAGTCCTGGCTCCCACCCCCCTGCTCTAACCAGCAGCCCCCACTGCCCTCCCAGCGCCGGGAAGAGAACCCAGGAGTCCTGGCTCCCACCCCCTGCTCTAACCACCAGCTCCCACTGCCCTCCCAGTGCCGGGGAGAGAACCCAGGAGTCCTGGCTCCCGCCCCCTGCTCTAACCACCAGCCCCCACTGCCCTCCCAGCGCCGGGGAGAGAACCCAGGAGTCCTGGCTCCCGCCCCCTGCTCTAACCACCAGCCCCCACTGCCCTCCCAGCGCCGGGGAGAGAACCCAGGAGTCCTGGCTCCCGGCCCCTGCTCTGACCACCAGCCCCCACTGCCCTCCCAGCACCGGGGAGAGAACCCAGTAGTCCTGGCTCCCGGCCCCTGCTCTGACCACCAGCCCCCACTGCCCTCCCAGCGCTGGGGAGAGAACCCAGGAGTCCTGGCTCCCACCCCCTGCTCTAACCACCAGCCCCCACTGCCCTCCCAGCGCCGGGGAGAGAACCCAGGAGTCCTGGCTCCCACCCCCTGCTCTAACCACCAGCCCCCACTGCCCTCCCAGCGCCGGGGAGAGAACCCAGGAGTCCTGGCTCCCGCCCCTGCTCTGACCACCAGCCCCCACTGCCCTCCCAGCGCCAGGGAGAGAACCCAGGAGTCCTGGCTCCCGCCCCCTGCTCTAACCACCAGCCCCCACTGCCCTCCCAGCGCCGGGGAGAGAACCCAGGAGTCCTGGCTCCCGCCCCCTGCTCTACCCACCAGCCCCCACTGCCCTCCCAGCACCGGGGAGAGAACCCAGGAGTCCTGGCTCCCACCCCCTGCTCTAACCACCAGCCCCCACTGCCCTCCCAGCGCCGGGGAGAGAACCCAGGAGTCCTGGCTCCCACCCCCTGCTCTACCCACCAGCCCCCACTACCCTCCCAGCGCCGGGGAGAGAACCCAGGAGTCCTGGCTCCCACCCCCTGCTCTAACCACCAGCCCCCACTGCCCTCCCAGCGCCGGGGAGAGAACCCAGGAGTCCTGGCTCCCACCCCCTGCTCTACCCACCAGCCCCCACTGCCCTCCCAGCGCCAGGGAGAGAACCCAGGAGTCCTGGCTCCCAGCCGCTGCTCTAACCACCAGCCCCCACTGCCCTCCCAGCGCCGGGGAGAGAACCCAGGAGTCCTGCTTCACTGCCTGACCGACATGTGACCTGATCTCTTTCCCCTCCAGCCTCCTACCACTGCTGTTCCGCACTCGGAACCAGAGCGTCTGGGGCAGCCCCCTAGCCCGGCCCCACCCGCCCCACAGGAGAGCTGGCAGGGTGACCCCCGTGGGGCCGGGGATGGCGAAGGGGGCGCCTGGGCGGTGGCCCCAGCCGTCCCCCTGCAGCCCGTCACCCAGCGTAGCTCCCAGGCGGCACCGTGGGGCCCAGATCGGCTCCTGTCCGTGGGGCCCAGCGGGCGCGTCTCGGCCGAGCTCTCTCAGCTCCTGACCCACGGCGTGCTCAGCCCGTCAGCCTTCTGTCCGCTGGAGCCCCAGCTGGAAGAAACTGCAGGGACAGGTAACTCTCCGCTGCCCCACGGCGCCCCCTTGCACTGCCCCACGGCAGTGTCCTGCTCTCTGCCCCACGGCGCCCCCTAACTCAACCCTGCTCCCTGCCCCATGGCACCTCCTGGGCCCAGCCCTGCCTGCCAGGGGAGGGTACGCCCCTTGCTGGGCCCCCACCCTGCTCCTTGCCCCATGGCGCCCCCTAACTCAGCCCTGCTCCCTGCCCCATGGCGCTCCCTGGGGCCAGCCCTGCCTGCCAGGGGAGAGCACACCCCTTGGCTGGGCCCCCGCCCCGCTCCCTTCCCCATGGCGCCTCCTGGGGCAGCCCTGCCTGCCAGGGGAGGGCACGCCCCTTGCTGGGCCCCCACCCTGCTCCTTGCCCCACGGCGCCCCCTTGCACTGCCCCATGGCAGTGTCCTGCTCTCTGCCCCACGGCGCCCCCTAACTCAACCCTGCTCCCTGCCCCATGGCACCTCCTGGGCCCAGCCCTGCCTGCCAGGGGAGGGTACGCCCCTTGCTGGGCCCCCACCCTGCTCCTTGCCCCATGGCGCCCCCTAACTCAGCCCTGCTCCCTGCCCCATGGCGCTCCCTGGGGCCAGCCCTGCCTGCCAGGGGAGAGCACACCCCTTGGCTGGGCCCCCGCCCCGCTCCCTTGCCCATGGCGCCTCCTGGGGCAGCCCTGCCTGCCAGGGGAGGGCACGCCCCTTGCTGGGCCCCCACCCTGCTCCTTGCCCCACGGCGCCCCCTTGCACTGCCCCAGGGCAGCTACAGCGGTGTCCCTCTCCCTGCCCCACGGTGCCCCCTAGTTCAGCCCTGCTCCCTGCCCCATGGCGCCTCCTGGGGCCAGCCCTACTTGCCAGGGGAGGGTGCCCCCTGCTGGCCCCCCGCCCTGCTCCCTGGGACGTTGGGGCTGGCACCTGAGGGTGTGGGGCCAGAGGGGCCCCAGCCTGGGCTGCTCTGACCCCTTTCCCCCCACCCGAGGGCTGAGCTCACACCCCGGCCAGCTGGTGGAGCGCCCTTTCCCCGAGGACGAGGGGGGGTCCAGCGACGGTGAGACCCCCCCGACCAGCAGCTCCGAGCGCGGAGGGCGGGCGCCCCCGGGGCAGCTGCCCCCAGAGCTGCAGTACTACATGGCACTGGTAGGAGCCGGGTGATGGGGGGTGGGGGTTTGTTAGGGGGCTGGGAGATGGGAGGTGGGGGGTGGTTAGGGGGCTGGGTGGGGGTACCCGGTTGATACCCTGTTCCCCCATCTTTTAGCTCCTGGATCAGGCGTCAGGCGACCCACAGAGGCCGGAGAGGCCAGTGGCTGACAGCTCGGCCCACCCCACGGCACTGCCCGACACCCACTCAGGTAAGGGAGGGAGGTGGACATTCTGTTTTTATAGGGGGGTGTCAGTGAACAGCCCCCTCACTGCCGTGGGGCCTGCCCTAGCCCAATTCTGCCTGAGAGCCGGTGCAAAGCTCGAATGGGGGTCGCCTTGCACGAGAGCTGGTGCAAAGGTCAAACGGGGGTCGCTTTGCACGAGACCTGGTGCAAAGGTTGAACGGTGGTCGCCTTGCACGAGAGCCGGTGGAAAGGTCCAATGGGGGTCGCTTTGCACGAGAGCTGGTGCAAAGGTCAAGCAGGAGTTGCTTTGCGGAAAAGCCGGTGCAAAGGTCGAACGGGGGTCGCTTTGCACGAGAGCCGGTGCAAAGGTCGAACGGGGGTCGCTCTGCGGAAAAGCCGGTGCAAAGGTCGAATGGGGGTCGCTTTGCACGAGAGCCGGTGCAAAGGTCGAACGGGGGTCGCTCTGCGGAAAAGCCGGTGCAAAGGTCGAACGGGGGTCGCTTTGCAGGAGAGCCGGTGCAAAGGTCGAACGGGGGTCGCTTTGCACGAGAGCTGGTGCGAATGTCGAACGGGGGTCGCTTTGCACGAGAGCCGGTGCAAAGGTCGAACGGGGGTCGCTTTGCACGAGAGCCGGTGCAAAGGTCGAACGGGGGTCGCTTTGCAGGAGAGCCGGTGCGAATGTCGAACGGGGGTCGCTTTGCACGAGAGTCGGTGCAAAGGTCGAACGGGGGTCGCTTTGCACGAGAGCCGGTGCGAAGGTCGAACGGGGGTCGCTTTGCACGAGAGCCCGTGTGAATGTCGAACGGGGGTCGCTTTGCACGAGAGCCGGTGCGAAGGTCGAACGGGGGTCGCTTTGCACGAGAGCCGGTGCAAAGGTCGAACGGGGGTCGCTTTGCACGAGAGCCGGTGCAAAGGTCGAACGGGGGTGGTTTCATGTGGGGATCCAGTCACCTCCCAGCCCTCTGCCCTCTGCCCGCAGGCTCGGCCAGGGAGGGCACCACGGCGCCATGGGAGATGCTCCGAGCCTCTGCCCCCCAGCGCGGGCCCCCCAGCGCGGCCGTGCACAAGACCAAAGTGGCCCTCAGCAAAAACAGCTGCGGCCTCCGGAGCCTGGATCCAGCCAGCCCCTCCCGGCGCCCCGTTGGTGAGACCCGCCTCCCGCTGCCCCACGGCGCCTCCTGCTGGGCCCCCGCCCAACTCCCTGCCCCCCCCGGCGCCCCCTAGCGCCGCCCTGGCTCACCCCGTTTCTCCGCGCAGGGGGTGAGGGGGCCTCCCTGTCCCCCCAGCAGCTGGCTGAGGTCTCCCGCCTGCTGCAGCTCTACCAGGCCAAGGGCCGCGAGGGGGCCCCCCCTGAGGAGCCCCGTTCCCACCTGCGCCCCGGCGAGAGCAGCGGGTAAGGCTGGCGCAGCGTCTGCCCCCGGCACCGCTCTTCCCGGTGCATGCTGGGAGCTGTAGCATCCCCCCGTCTTAGGGTATGCAGAGGGGGTGGGAGCCAGGACGCCTGGGTTCTCTCCCTGGCACTGGGAGGGCAGTGGGGGCTGGTGGTTAGAGCAGGGGGTGGGAGCCAGGACTCCTGGGTTCTCTCTCTGGTGCTGGGAGGGCAGTGGGGGCTGGTGGTTAGAGCAGGGGGTGGGAGCCAGGACTCCTGGGTTCTCTCTCTGGTGCTGGGAGGGCAGTGGGGGCTGGTGGTTAGAGCAGGGGGTGGGAGCCGGGACTCCTGGGTTCTCTCCCCGGCGCTGGGAGGGCAGTGGGGGCTGGTGGTTAGAGCAGGGGGCCGGGAGCCAGGACTCCTGGGTTCTCTCTCTGGTGCTGGGAGGGCAGTGGGAGCTGGTGGTTAGAGCAGGGGTGGGAGCCGGGACTCCTGGGTTCTCTCCCCGGCGCTGGGAGGGCAGTGGGGGCTGGTGGTTAGAGCAGGGGGTGGGAGCCAGGACTCCTGGGTTCTCTCTCTGGTGCTGGGAGGGCAGTGGGGGCTGGTGGTTAGAGCAGGGGGTGGGAGCCGGGACTCCTGGGTTCTCTCCCCGGCGCTGGGAGGGCAGTGGGGGCTGGTGGTTAGAGCAGGGGGTGGGAGCCAGGACTCCTGGGTTCTCTCTCTGGTGCTGGGAGGGCAGTGGGAGCTGGTGGTTAGAGCAGGGGTGGGAGCCGGGACTCCTGGGTTCTCTCCCCGGCGCTGGGAGGGCAGTGGGGGCTGGTGGTTAGAGCAGGGGGTGGGAGCCAGGACTCCTGGGTTCTCTCTCTGGTGCTGGGAGGGCAGTGGGGGCTGGTGGTTAGAGCAGGGGGTGGGAGCCGGGACTCCTGGGTTCTCTCCCCGGCGCTGGGAGGGCAGTGGGGGCTGGTGGTTAGAGCAGGGGGCCGGGAGCCAGGACTCCTGGGTTCTCTCCTCGGTGCTGGGAGGGCAGTGGGGGCTGGTGGTTAGAGCAGTGGGTGGGAGCCAGGACTCCTGGGTTCTCTCCTCGGCGCTGGGAGGGCAGTGGGGGCTGGTGGTCAGAGCAGGGGGTGGGAGCCAGGACTCCTGGGTTCTCTCCCCAGCTCTGGGAGGGCAGTGGGGGCTGGTGGTTAGAGCAGGGGTGGGAGCCAGGACTCCTGGGTTCTCTCTCTGGCGCTGGGAGGGCAGTGGGGGCTGGTGGTTAGAGCAGGGGGTGGGAGCCGGGACTCCTGGGTTCTCTCCCCGGCGCTGGGAGGGCAGTGGGGGCTGGTGGTTAGAGCAGGGGGCCGGGAGCCAGGACTCCTGGGTTCTCTCCCCGGCGCTGGGAGGGCAGTGGGGGCTGGTGGTTAGAGCAGGGGGGCGGGAGCCAGGACTCCTGGGTTCTCTCCTCGGCTCTGGGAGGGCAGTGGGGGCTGGTGGTTAGAGCAGTGGGTGGGAGCCAGGACTCCTGGGTTCTCTCCCCGGCGCTGGGAGGGCAGTGGGGGCTGGTGGTTAGAGCAGGGGGCCGGGAGCCAGGACTCCTGGGTTCTCTCCCCGGCGCTGGGAGGGCAGTGGGGGCTGGTGGTTAGAGCAGGGGGCCGGGAGCCAGGACTCCTGGGTTCTCTCCCCGGCGCTGGGAGGGCAGTGGGGGCTGGTGGTCAGAGCAGGGGGCTGGGAGCCCGGACTCCTGGGTTTGCTTTGTTGCTCCCCAGGCCCGACGTTAAGGACGACAGAAGCCACGTGAACCCGGCCGCACGCAGGACCCTTGACTCCCGGCTGCCCGAGGCCAGTCGAAGGGAAGTGAGTCTGCCTGGGGGCATTGGGGGCTATGGGGCCGGGCATTGGCCTTGTCAGGTGCTAGGGGATAGGGCACCCTGAGGCTCTACTGCCAACCACTCATCCTCCCCCGGTCTCTTTCACAGGTGGCTCCCTCCCGGCGCCCGTCCAGCACCCGGCCCGGCCTGGACAGGACCCACGGCCACACCCGGGGCAGCAGAAAGGGGGCCCAGCCCCCCCACTTCACTGCCCGCCCCAGCAAGGCGGGTGGCGTGTGGAGGTGAAGTGGGGTTCCCCTGCTGGCCCTGGGCACACCCTGCCCCCCAGTTCCCCCGTTGTTTGGTGCTAACTGGTTGCGTTGGTCTGAGTGATCAGGTTCGCCCCCCCCCCGCCGTCCCCTGGGGGCTCAGTTGGTTATTTTTTCCCCAAAATAAAGAAGAGTTGGTTTTGCAGCAGGCCCGGCTCCTGCGCTGTGATTGGTGGCTCGGCAGGGGCGGGGCCCATCTACCCCGGCGTCAGGGCTTCTTCCCCGCCGTCCCGGATCCAATCCGTAGGCCCGTCTTCCCCCTGGATCCCTCCCAGCTGAGGAGTGGGTCACGTCAAATGAGTGGCAGAGCTCAGATTTCGGGGGACGTCCCCTGCCCCCCCCACAACCGCCCCCCCGCCCCCCACCCGGCCGGGCGCTGCCATCTGCCACCCCCCCGCTGGCGTGGGGTGATCAAGCTGCCACGATTAGCTCTAAGCTGCTTTAGCGCGAACGCGGCTTATACAAGCCTGAGCCGCCTTGAGTTGGGGGAGGGGCCTTGCTGCCCCCCCCACCCCCCAACTACCCCATCGCCAGCGGGGCGGGGAGCGGCACCCCAGGGTCCTTTTTTTGGGGTGCTTCCCCAGCCACCAGATTTTTGGTGGCGCGGAGGTTAGGGAACGCACAGCAAGTCCCGGCTTGGGAATTTCCGCCCCCCCATCACCCGGGGAGGGTTCGACTGGGGGCACCCGGAAGTCGTGGAGGTGTTTGGGGGCCCACAGGGGAAGATTCGGAGCCACCCCGTGCCCCATATCGCTTCTTCTCTTGCCCCATGGGAAGCTGCCCCACCTCGCGGCCCTGCCAGAGGTTCCTCCCAGAGCCGGCACTCAGGGTCTTCTGCTGTGGGCGTGGAGTCGCCTCCTGCCCGACTGTCCCAGGGGAGGGCAACAAACGGACAACCCCAACGCACATGCACACCCCCTCTCGACACACCACCGCTACACATCCGCTCGGAACACGCACCCTGTACACTCCACACAACCGCCACGTGTGTGCGTGCACCCTCGCGACGCAACTTCTGTGCATACTCACAACGCACAACCTCTACCCGGGTGCGTGCCCGAGCTCTCAACACACAGCCGATACACACACAACTTCTAAACACACAACCTCTCTGCGTGCCCATGCACACACCCTCAGCTCTCAGCTTCTACACACCCAACACACAAGATGCAATCTTCACACACACACAATCTTCACACACACACACATACACAATATACACCCCAACACACGCATAATCTTCACACACACACACACACACACACACACACACCATACACCCCCAACACACACGTAATCTTCACACACACACACACACACACACACAACATACACCCCAAGACACACACATCTTCACACACACACACCATACACCCCAACACACACACAGTCTTCACACACACAACATACACCCCAACACACACACACACACAACATACACTGCAACACACACACAATCTTCACACACACACAACATACACCCCCAACACACACGTAATCTTCACACACACAGACACCATACACCCCAACACACACACAATCTTCACACACACACACACACACACACTATACACCCCAACACACACACAGTCTTCACACACACAACATACATCCCAACACACACACAATCTTCACACACACATACACACACAACATACACCGCAACACACACGTAATCTTCACACACACACCATACACCCCAACACACACACACACAACATACACCCCAACACACACACAATCTTCACACACACACAACATACACCCCCAACACACACAATCTTCACACACACACAACATCACCCCCAACACACGTAATCTTCACACACACAGACACCATACACCCCAACACACACACAATCTTCACACACACACACACTATACACCCCAACACACACACAGTCTTCACACACACAACATACATCCCAACACACACACAATCTTCACACACACACATACACACACAACATACACCGCAACACACACGTAATCTTCACACACACACCATACACCCCAACACACACACACAATCTTCACACATGCACAACATACACCCCAACACACACACAATCTTCACACACACACAACATACACCCCAACATATACAATCCACACACACACACACACACAAAACATACACCCCAACACACACAATATGCAATCTCTACTCACACACCTTCAACACACAACCACTACACATACACTCTGAACACGGATCCTATACACTCAACACACACAACCTCCACGTGTACGCACACACCCTCAATAAACAGCTTCTGTGCATACTCCCAACACACAACCTCTACACATGTGCATGCTCACACCCTCAACACACAACTTCTAAACACACAACCTCTCTACTTGCCCGTGGATACACCCTCAACTCTCAGCTTCTACACACCCAACACACAAGATGCAATCTTCACACGCACACAATGCACCCCCAACACACACAATATGCAATCTCAACACACACATCCTCAACACGCAACTTATACACGGAGTAGACCACAACTTCTATACACAGTCTCTTCACTTGTTCAGGTACACACCTTCAACCTGCAACCTCCACACACACACAACCACTATACACAATGCATAACTTTCACATGCACCAAACACACAACCTGTACCCACAAGCACACCCAACACCCCTCAGGGCATGCGCACACAACCTCTACGCCCCCCACCACACACACACAATTGGCTGTGCCTCACATGCCCAAAACTCAACCACTGCTCCCACACCCAACGCACAACCTGCCCCACGCTTCCATTCAGCCAGACGGCAGGTGACTGTCTACACTACTACACAGGTCACCTCCCTCCTGTACCCTGCACCCCCCCCACTCGTTCCCTGGACGCCCGCTCTCCCCGCGTCCCCAGCACTGTCTGCCTGCCTGGGCTGGGACACGGCCAGCCCCTATTCTGCCCCAGCCCGTGCCGGCTCCCTGACCCCCAGGACCCATAAGCTGATTAGCTTGGCAAAGACACAGGGTGAGGATTACAGGGGTTAAACTCCCCCCCCCAATCTTGCTGCCGGCACCGGGACCTGGCGGCCCTGTTCACAGGCATTGCGCAGACCTGCCATTCTCGGGGGGCCCGGCCAGTACGGGGGGACCCCACACCCAGAGGCCAGTGTTGGGGGGACCCGGAGCCCTGTGGCAGTGGCACCCCTTAAACCTGGAGACTCCCCAAGGACCAGCAGCGTCATTGTCCCCACACTGGCTGATATTTCTTTGCTCAACTATTGGGGGATTTCTCCGTACCCCACATCTGGGATCTGGGATATTTGGGACGGTCAGCTGTGGGCCGCTGGGGACCCCAAGCCAGGTAAGGAATTGCAGCAAGGAGTCAGAGGTGCGTGGGCCAAAGTGGGGGCTGGCTGAGAGCCAGGACTCCTGGGTTCTCTCCCTGGCCCTGGGAGGGCAGTCGGGGCTGGTGGTCAGAGCAGGGGGTGGGAGCCAGGACTCCTGGGTTCTCTCCCTGGTGCTGGGAGGGCAGTGAGGGCTGGTGGTTAGAGCATGGGGGGCTGGGAACCAGGACTCTTGGGTTCTCTCCCTGGTGCTGGGAGGGCAGTGGGGACTGGTGGGTAGAGCAGGGGCTGGGAGCCAGGACTCCTGGGTTCTCTCCCTGGCGCTGGGAGGGCAGTGGGGGCTGGTGGTTAGAGCAGGGGGTGGGAGCCAGGACTCCTGGGTTCTCTCCCCGGCGCTGGGAGGGCAGTGGGGGCTGGTGGTTAGAGCAGGGGGCCGGGAGCCAGGACTCCTGGGTTCTCTCCCTGGCGCTGGGAGGGCAGTGGGGGCTGGTGGTTAGAGCATGGGGGGCTGGGAGCCAGGACTCCTGGGTTCTCTCCCTGGCGCTGGGAGGGCAGTGTGGGGGCCCTAGGGGTGTGCAGCCGGGTGCAGCCTGGCCCACGCAGGATTAAATGCTCAGACCCATTAACAGCGCCCCTGTCTCTCTGCTGGGGAGGCGGCCGCCCCCAGGCCTGCCCTGCTGGGAGGGACTTAGGGGGCCAGGGCTGGGGACTGAAGGAGGGGCATTGGTAGGGTGTGTGTTGGGAGTGGATACATGGCCCCAAGGGCCTGTCCAGCCCCAGAAGGCCGGAGGGGGCCGATGCACCCTGCCAAGCCCTCTGCCGGGCCCCCCATGGAGCTCACAGCTGGCCCCACAGCAGAGCAAATCGCTACTGGGGAAAGTGTCCCAAGGGGCTTCGTGTGCGGGTCTCTGCGGGCGCTGGGGCCGGGTGTGTTATTGTAGGGTCTCTGGTGGGGTGGGCGGGTGTGTTATTGTAGGGTCTCTGGAGATGCTGGGGCCAGGTGAGCGGGTGTGTTATTGTAGGGTCTCTGGCGGGATGGACAGGTGTGTTATTGTAGGGTCTCCGGAAGGGTGGACAGGTGTGTTATTGTAGGGTCTCTGGCGGGATGGGTGGGTGTATTATTAGGGTCTGTGGCGGGATGGGCGGGTGTGTTATTGTAGGGTCTCTGGCTGGATGGGCAGATGTGTTATTGTAGGGTCTCTGGCGGGATGGCTGGATGTATTATTGTAGGGTCTCTGGCAGCGCTGGGGCTGGGTCAGCAGGTGTGTTTATTGTAGGGTCTCTGGTCACGCTGGGGCTGAGTAGGCACCTGCAGCTGGTCTTACGCACCCCTTGTGCATCCCCTGCTGCCATTGGCTTTCAGGGCAGCAGTGTGTGTGTGCGCATGTGTGAGGGAGGGAGGGGGCATCAGCCAATCGGATACCGTAGCATGGAGGGGGCGGGGCATGCCAGAAGCAGCTCTGTGACCCACGCCGGAGGCCCCTGACTGAGTCCTCTACCTGTCGCGGGGACGTGTGAGGTGCGATTTGTGGGTCACTGACCCTGTGTGTGTGTGTGATTGTGCACCACTGCTTGTGCATGCCCATAACCGTTGTGCATATCACTTTTTGGGAGGGATTGTGTACCACATAAGCCACAGGATGTATGCGATGTACACGTTTTTCTCCAGGAGTCACTGCAGAGGTTTGCACAGATGTGCAAAAATTTGCACACTTTCCTCCAGGAGTCACCCCAGAGGGTTACACAGGAGTGTGAGAATTTGCACGTTTTTCTCCAGGAGTCAGTGCAGAGGTTTGCAGTGATGTGCAAAAATTTGCACACTTTCCTCCAGGAGTCACCCCAGAGGGTTACACAGGAGTGTGAGAATTTGCACGTTTTTCTCCAGGAGTTTGTGCAGAGGTTTGCACAGATGTGCAACACTTTCCTGCAGCAGTCACCACCAGAGGTTGCGCAGGTGTGTGAGAATTTGCACGTTTTTCTCCAGGAGTTTGTGCAGAGGTTTGCACAGATGTGAGAGCAAGGGGCCGCCCCATGAAACGAGTGCGCGGCCCATTTAAAACGAACCAAAAGACGTTTTTTCTTCACGCAGCGTCCTGCCCCCAACTGAGCAGGGCCATCCTCGGTCAACTAGAGAGGTGCGGGTGGCTTGAGTTGGACGTCTCATCAAGGTGAGACCCAACGACCTCCCAGGGTCCCTTCCAGCCCTAGGAGTCCAGTAACAGGGGGCTGATGGCTTCTCCAGATCGTTGGTCTTCCTGGTAGAGGAGATACCCGTCACTTACCAACACCGCAAGGCAGGCTGGAGAGCAGCTGTTGGATGATTTTTCCAGCCACACCTCCCGGGGAAAAAAAACCCACATCCCAGCTGGATTCATAAACCTCTCCCAGAATGCAGACTCAGCAGCGATGCGTGAAAATTCTCCTCCATCACTAATTACGTTCCGGGTTAAACGTTTGGCTCTTTAATTTCCATCTTGAACGTGTCTAGGGTGAACTCCTGTCCATTGGCTCCACCCACCCTTTCGCAGCAGGATGAAATGTTTGTCTCTGACAGTAGGCGTTAGAGGCTGGGATCGGGTCACTTTGTAAACGCCTCTCTCTGGAGGTTATCAGGACCAAGGTTGGTTTTCTAACTTTTCAATCGTTCTTTACCTCCATCTCCAAAATGAACCGTAGAACAATAGAACGAGAAAGTTGGTTTTCTAACTCCTCAAACGTTCTTTCACCTCCATCTCCAAATTAACCATAGAACAATAGAACAGGGAGGTTGGTTTTCTAACTCCTCAATTGTTCTTTGATCTCAATCTCTGAATTAATTGTAGAAAACCAACCTCCCCGTTCTATTGTTCTACGATGAATTCGGAAATGGAGATCAAAGAACAATTGAGGAGTTAGAAAACCAACCTCCCCATTCTATTGTTCTAACTCCTCAATTGTTCTTTGATCTCCATTTCCGAATTCATCGTAGAACAATAGAACGGGGAGGTTTGGTTTTCTAACTCAATCATTCTTTCATTTCCATCTCCAAATTAATTGTAGAACAATAGAACATGGAGGTTGGTTTTCTAACTCCTCAATTGTTCTTTGATCTCTGTCTCCAAATTTAATCATTGGACAATAGAACGAGAAAGTTGGTTTTGTACCTCTTCAATCGTTCTTTGATCTTCTCCAAATTAGAACAGTAGAACGGGGAGTTTGGTTTGCTAACTCCTCAATCGTTCTTTCATCTCCATCTCCAAATTAATCATTGGACAATAGAATGAGAAAGTTGGTTTTTTAACTCTGCAGTTGTTCTTTGATCTTCTCCGAATTAGAACAATAGAACGGGGAGGCTGGTTTTCTAGCTCAACCATTCTTTGATTTCCATCTCCAAATTAATTGTAGAACAACAGAATGGGGAGGTTGGTTTTCTAGCTCAACCGTTCTTTGATTTCCATCTCCAAATTAATCGTAGAACAATAGAATGGGGAGGTTGGTTTTCTAGCTCAACCGTTCTTTGATTTCCATCTCCAAATTAATCGTAGAACAACAAAACGGGGAGGTTGGTTTTCTAACTCCTCAGTCAATCTTTGATCTCTGTCTCCGAATTAATCATAGAACAATAGAACGAGAAAGTCGTTTTTTTAACTCTTCAATCGTTCTTTGATTTCCTCCAAATTAATCGTAAAATGATAGAACGGGGAGGTTGGTTTTCTAACTCCTCAATCGATCTTCGATCTCCATCTCCAAATTAATTGTAGAACAGCAGAACGGGCAGGTTGGTTTTCTAGCTCTTCAATCATTTTTGATCCCTGTCTCCAAATTAATCGTAGATCAATAGAACATGGAGGTTGGTTTCCCAACTCCTCAGTCGATCTTTGGTCTCCATCTCCAAATTAATCATAGAACAATAGAACGAGTAAGTTGTTTTTTTAACTCTTCAATTGTTCTTTGAGCTCCTCCTCCAAATTAATCATAGAACGATAGAACGGGGAGGTTGGTTTTCTAACTCCTCAATTGTTCTTTGATCTCTGTCTCCAAATTTAATCATTGGACAATAGAACGAGAAAGTTGGTTTTGTACCTCTTCAATCGTTCTTTGATCTTCTCCAAATTAGAACAGTAGAACGGGGAGGTTGGTTTGCTAACTCCTCAATCGTGCTTTCATCTCCATCTCCAAATTAATCATTGGACAATAGAATGAGAAAGTTGGTTTTTTAACTCTGCAGTTGTTCTTTGATCTTCTCCGAATTAGAACAATAGAATGGGGAGGTTGGTTTTCTTGCTCAACCGTTCTTTGATTTCTATCTCCAAATTAATCGTAGAACGATAGAACGGGGAGGTTGGTTTTCTAACTTCTCAGTCGTTCTGTGATCGTCTCCAACTTAATCGTAGACAACAGAATGAGAAAGTTGGTTTTCTAACTCTTCCGTGTTCTTTGATCTCTCTCTCCAAGTTAATCGTACAACAATAGAACAAGTAAGTAGGTTTTCTAGCTTTTCAATTGTTCTTTGATCTCCTGCTCCAAATTAATCACATAACAATAGAACAAGTAAGATGGTTTTCTAGCTCTTCAATCGTTCTTTGTTCTCTTTCTCCAAATTCATCGTAGAACGATAGAACCGGGAGGTTGGTTTTCTAACTCCTCGGTCAGTCTTTGATCTCCGTCTCTGACTTAATCGTGGAACGACAGAGCAGGAAGAGGTCAAGTCCAATCCAGTCCCCGTCCCTCACAGCAGAACCAAGTACCGTCTAGATCATCCCTGTTATCCGACCCGCTGTTAACCACAGGTGGGACCTCTCTAATCCGGCATTCTCTCGTCCGGCACCCTCCGTAATCCGGCGCCATGTTGGTTAGCTGGATGACGGCTTCTCGCGGGTGTGGCCAAGTTTCCCACGGTCCCCTCAAGTGTGTTGACAACCGGTGTCTTTGCCCAGAACAGCCCCCGGGATCGTGCCCCCTGCTCCCTTCCCGGCCCATCCGGCAGAAGCCGGGTACCGCAGGGAGAGACCCGGGAGGGCTCGCCGGGCGTGAGTTCGGAGATGAATGGCACAGCGGAGTGGTGGCAGGCACAGAAAGGGCGCACAGGCAGCTTATGGGCGGAGGTCTTGGTGTCGCCGGCCGAGGTGAACACCTTGTGGTGGGCAGACGGCTCTGGCATCCGGCAGTGTCCTGGCTCTGTGAGTGTGTGTGTGTGTGTGTGTGTGTGTCTGACTTGGCAAAGAGGTGTGAGCGTGTGTGTGTGTGTGTGTCCCCTGGCTCTGTGGGGGTGTGTGTCTGACTTGGCAAAGAGGTGTGAGCGTGTGTGTGTGTGTGTCTTTGCCCTGGCTCTGTAGGTTGTGTGTGTGTGTGTGTATGTGTGTGTGTCCTGGCTCTGTGGGGGGAGGTGTCTGACTTGGCAAAGAGATGTGGGCACGCGCGTGTGTGTGTGTGTTTGTGTCTCTGCCCTGGCTCTGTAGGGGGTGTGTGTCTGTCTGTCTGTCTGTCTTGGCTCTGTAGGGTGTGTGTGTGTGTGTGTGTTTCTGTCCTGGCTCTGTAGGGTGTGTGTGTGTGTGTGTTTCTGTCCTGGCTCTGTAGGGGGTGTGTGTTGTCTGTCCTGGTTCGATTGTGTGTGTGTGGGGGGGGGGGGTCTCTCCTGGCTCTGTAGGGTCTGTGAGTGGCAGGGGTCCCCTGGCTGGATGGGGTTGTGTGGGTCCCCTGGCTGGACGGGGGTGTGAGTGTGGGTCCCCTGGCTGGACGGGGGTGTGAGTGTGGGTCCCTTGGCTGGATAGGGGGTGTGTGTGTGGGTCCCTTGGCTGGATAGGGGGTGTGTGTGTGGGTCCCTTGGCTGGATGGGCGCACACTGTGGCTGCCACAGGTACAATCTCCCTTCCCTTAGGGTGCCTCTGTGCCCCCCCCACAGACAGAGGGGTGCCGGGGTGCGTGGGGCAGGACCCCCCACCTGGGGGGCTGTGTTGGGGTGGGAGGGGCCTGCTCCCTTGGCGGCCAGGGGCATGGCGACTGAATGGGGCAGCCGGCGCCCACCTGGCTGCAGGGGGCTGGGTGCAGTGGGGCAGCCATGGGGTGGGGAAGAGGCCCAAGGGGCTGGTTCTCCACAGGGCCCAGCTCTAATCGGGGCCAAGGCAAAGGAGCAGGGGTGGGTGAGCTGTGCCCCATGGGGCCGACCTCGCCCCATCCATCCCCTGCTCGTCCCGGCCGGCCTTGTACACCCCCCTCTGCCCGGCTGGCCGTGCCCCATGTGCCTGCCGGGCACATCTGTCCCACCCCCAGACACCTCCTGTCCGTCCCCCACAGACTCCGTCCCCCCAGACGCCGCCTGTCTGCCCCCCCACTACCTCTTTCTCCATCCACCCGTCTGTCTGTCTGTCCACCCCCCACACTCCACTGTCCCCATCCATCCATCCGCCTGTCCCCCCACCTCTTGCTCCATCCCCCAGTCTGTCCCTCCGTGCCCCCCAACGCCTCCGTCTCCACCCGTCTGCCCGTCTCCATACACCTCTTTCTCCATCCGTCCGTCCGTCCATCCATCCAACCACCCCCGCCACACACAGACCTCTCTCTCCGCCCGTCTCTGTCCAGCCGTCTCCCTCGCTTCTTGTTCTCCGTCTGTCCCCGCGTTTCTCTTGTACGTCCGTCTCTCTGTCCCTCTGGCTGTCCAGCCTTCCTCCTGCTCCTCTTCGTCTGTCCGTCCATCAATCACTGAAGCCGAAACACTCAATACCGCCTCGGCAAAGGCTCTGTCCTGCGGCCCCGCCTTCTCCTCTCTGCCCTCCGGGCCCACGGCATTCCTGGGCTCCTTGGCCCTCCGCACCCGGCCCCCTGAATTCCCAATGCCTTGGCTGTGCCTTGAGGGGCTCCCGAGCGGACGCCCAGTGACCTGCCCAAGAGCCGAAGGGCCGTAGAAATGCCTGGCTTGGCCCGGTATTCCTCACCGAGGGAAAGCTCAGGCCAGCTCTGGCCCCCTGGAAATGCCGTAACTTGGAGGCTCTCGGGGGAGAGGTGATGCCGGGACGGGACTCCTACGTCCTTCGTGGAGGTCTGGCGTTCCTTCATCGGTCTTGGCCGTGAAAGCCCATCCCTCGGGGTTGCTACCACGCCCGCACGGTGACCCACCCTGCAGCTTGGGAGTGGGATCGATCAGCTGCACCCCTCCGGGATTTCTCGGTGGCTGTGGTGAGCGACCACTGTTAAGAACATAGGTGGAGGGCAACTCCCGGATCTCCTTCAACTGGGGGACGGAGGGTCAAAACGGCCGGTGAAAACGCAAGGTGCGTTCATTCGCCCATGCTTGAGAACATCCCTGCGGTCGTGCATAGGGTCCAAACGAGCCGTTACGAAGAGAGGTTAAAAAGATGGGGACTTCGCAGCTTATTGTAGCATCCCGGGGCCGGAAGGGACCTCAGAAGGTCGTCTAGTCCAGCCCCTGCTTCAAGCAGGAGCAACCCCCACTAAGTCATCCCGGCCAGGGCCTTGTCCAGCTGGGACTTAAACACCGCCAGGGATGGAGAATCCACCACCTCTCTGGGCAACGCATTCCAGTGCTTCACCACCCGCCTGGGGAAGGAGTTTTTCCTGATACCCAACCTGCACCTCTCCCTCTTCAACTTCAGCCCATTGCTCCTTGTTCTGCCGTCTGTCACCACCGAGAACAGCCTCTCGCCAGTCTCTTTAGAGCTCCCCTTCAGGAAGTTGAAGGCTGCTATTAAATCACCCCTCAGTCTTCTCTTCTGCAAACTAAACAAGCCCAAATCCCTCAGCTTCTCCTCATCGGTCTTGTGCTCCAGCCCCTGAATCATTTTTGTTGCCCTTCGCTGAACCTGCTCCAGCAAATCCACGTCCTTTTTATACTGGGGGGCCCAGAACTGGACACAGTATTCCAGCTGTGGCCTCCCCAGTGCCGAATAGAGGGGAACAACCACTTCTCTAGATCTGCACAAAATGCTCCTCCTAATGCCCCCCAATACGCCGTTAGCCTTCTTGGCGACAAGGGCCCACTGTTTACTCACATCCAGCCTTTCATCCTCCAGCACCCCTCGGTCCCTTTCCGTCGTACCGCTGCTGAGCCAGTCGCTCCCCAGCCTGTAACAATGTTTGGGATTCTTCCGCCCCAGGTGCAGGACTCTGCACTTCTCCTTGTTGAACCGCGTCAGATTTCTTTTGGCCCCGTCCTCCAATTTATCCAGGTCACTCTGGACCCTATCTCTACCCTCCAATCTATATACCTCTCCCCCTAGCTTAGGCAAGGGGAGATGGAGGGAGGGTAGGCTAGAGGTGTAGGAAATCATGAAGGGTGTGGAAAAAGTGACTAAGGAAAAGTGATTCCCGTAACGTAAGAACGAGGGCTCCTCAACTAAAAGGAGTAGGCAGCAGGTTAAAAACAAACAGAAGGGCTACGTCTACACGTGCAGCCAACATCGAAATAGACTATTTCGATGAATAACGTCTACACGTCCTCCAGGGCCGGCAACGTCGATGTTCAACTTCGATGTTGCTCAGCCCAACATCGAAATAGGCGCAGCGAGGGAACGTCTACACGTCAAAGTAGCACACATCGAAATAGGGATGCCAGGCACAGCTGCAGACAGGGTCACAGGGCGGACTCAACAGCCAGCCGCTCCCTTAAAGGGCCCCTCCCAGACACAGTTGCACTAAACAACACAAGATACACAGAGCTGACAACTGGTTGCAGACCCTGTGCCTGCAGCATAGATCCCCAGCTGCCGCAGAAGCAGCCAGAAGCCCTGGGCTAAGGGCTGCTGCCCACGGTGACCATAGAGCCCCGCAGGGGCTGGAGAGAGAGCATCGCTCAACCCCCCAGCTGATGGCCGCCATGGAGGACCCAGCAATTTCGACATTGCGGGACGCGGATCGTCTACACGGTCCCTACTTCGACGTTGAACGTCGAAGTAGGGCGCTATTCCTATCTCCTCATGAGGTTAGCGACTTCGACGTCTCGCCGCCTAACGTCGAAGTTAACTTCGAAATAGCGCCCGACGCGTGTAGACGCGATGGGCGCTATTTCGAAGTTGGTGCCGCTACTTCGAAGTAGCGTGCACGTGTAGACGCAGCTAAGGACGTATTTTTCCGTGAAATGTGCAGTCAACCTGGGGAACTCCTCGCTGGAGGAGGTTGTGAAGACCAGGGCTGTAACAGGGTTCGAAAAAGAGCTAGCTAAATTCCTGGAGGACAAGTCCATCGGTGGCTATGAGCCAGAACGGGCTGGGAGGGCATCCCTAGCCTCTGTTTGCAGGTGATGAGAATGGTCAACGGGTTATGGATCACTGCTCTGTCGGAAGACCGCATCCTGGGCTGGATGGACCAACGCGCATGGTGGTACGTATGGGTGCAGGATCCTGGGGCAGACCATCGATGATGGCCCTTCACAAGTCACCGCAGGAGGGCCCTTCATCTGGACATCTCCAGAGCTGTTTTGAGGCAGTCAGCACCTCTTCAAGTCGACCCATTGGGAGCTAATGTCACCTGTGAGGACCCCTCTGCCCAGCTCCCTGGAACTTGGTTGAAGGGTCTCAAGCTCCACCCCTGCCCCCATAACCGTGTCCGACGTCAACCCAGAGCAACCCACTTATTCCCCACTTGGCTGTCGCAGGGCTGGTGCTGGCAAACCCCAGTGCAGTCGGTCTGCAACATACCCTGGAGCCAATGAACAACCAATGGAGACCAGCTGTAAAAAAAAAGGGCTCCTCTGCTGTTGGCTTAGTGCTGGGTGAGGAGTGGAGGAGGGAAGGAGCTGTGGAGACGTATAAGACATTTATGGGTAATACAGATGTCAATCCCTTCTTTATCAGATGCGTAAGACGTAATACCCACATTACCATTCTCAGCACCTGCAAACAGAGGCTAGGGACGCCCTCCCAGGCCATTTTGGCTCAGAGCTACTGATGGACCTGTCCTCCTTGAATTTATCTCGCTCTTCTTCCTGTAAAAGTCCTGGTGTTCGCAGCCTCCTCTGGCGAGGAGTTCCACTGGTTGACTGTGGGTTGCGTGAAGAATGATGGGAAACTGTTTAACCTTGCAAGGCTGAAAGCTAACTCTAAGGTGCGAGAAGTCCTCATCAGAGACATGCTGTTCGCAGACGGTGCTGCTGTAGTGTCACACACAGAAGACCAGCTTCAAAAACTGCTGGATCGGTTCTCCAAAGCGTGCAAGGACTTTGGGCTTTCCATCAGCCTAAAGCAGACGAACGTATTTGGTCAGGATGTTGCTGAATCCCCGTCAATCAGCATTGACAACTATACGTTAGAGGTCATCCACGAGTTCGTTTACCTCGGGTCCACCATCACTGATACGCTGTCGTTGGACACTGAGCTAAATAGGAGGATCGGAAAAGCGGCCACAACTCTGTCCAGACTCAGCAAGAGTGTGGAATAACAACAAGCTGTACACTCACACCAAAATGCAAGTCTACAGAGCCTGCATCCTCAGCACCCTCCTTTACGGCAGCGAGACTTGGACCCTGTATGCCCGCCAGGAAAAGAGGCTGAACGTCTTCCACTTGCGCCGCCTCAGGCGCATCCTTGGAATATCGTGGAAGGACAGGGTGACCAACACCGGCGTCCTCGAGCAAGCTGGAGTCCCAACCATGCACACCCTCCTCAGGCAGCGTCGGCTCCGCTGGCTTGGCCATGTCCACAGGATGAACGATGGAAGGATCCCAAAAGACATCCTGTATGGTGAGCTAGCCTCTGGCAAAAGACCTCCCGGACGCCCCCAGTTGCGCTACAAAGATGTCTGCAAGAGAGACCTCAGAGAGGTAGACGTCGAGCTGGACAACTGGGAAGAACTAGCAGACGACCGCAGCAGATGGAGGCAGGGGTTCCACAAGGGCCTTCAGAAGGGCGAGGTGAGGATCAGACAGCTAGCAGAGGAGAAGCGAGCGCACAGAAACCACAATAAGGACTTGCCAGACACCCAGCACCTCTGCAAGAGATGCAGCAAGGACTGTCACTCTCGTGTGGGTCTTCGTAGTCACAGTAGACGCTGTAAATGAAGCCCTCAACTGAAACTTTAAAGGGCACGATCCATAGTCTATGCAGACTGAAGGATGCCTACTACTGCATGAAGAAATACCTCTTTTTGTTTGGTTCAAAGCTACTCCCCATTAATTTCATGGGGTGACCCCTCGTTTTTACATTAGGGGAAGAACTCTATCACTTTTCCTTACTTTTTCCGCACCGGTCACGATTTTATAGACCTCTGTCCTATCTCCTCTTCACCTCCTCTTCTCTGAGCCGAAACCTCTTCTCCTCGGACACCCGTTCCCAACCCCTTGTCGTTTCCGTTGCCTTTTTCTGAACTGTTTCCTACATCAAGAGGTGGTTTTTGAGATGCAGCAACCACATCTGCCCGTGAGAGTCAGGATGTGGTGTCGCCGAAATTGTGGTATTTTAGCGTTCATGTAAGAACACAATTACAAGAAAGGTAGTCGTAGTTAACCCTCTCCTACTCCCACATCTTGGAGTATAGGTGTCATCAACGTCCCATCCTGGGCGATCTTTTCCAGGCGTATCCCATCTTTTAAGTGTCTGCCTTCAGGTCTCTCTGCTAGAAGTTCCTTGGGCACCGTCTTTTCCTGGTGGGTTCCAACTTCAGCCTCGCCTTGTGATGGTGGTGGTTGGTTTTCTAAAGGCACCGGCCAAACCATCCCCATTTTCTCTCCCTGATTCCTTCTTTGGCAGGAAGTTGGCAAGCAGGTCGCCACGGGTCTCGGTTGTTGTTGAGGTACGGCTGGTGGGTACGGAGGATTTTCCGGAGGTGGGTTATTGATCAGCCTCTGGATTTTTTTTTTTTTTTTGACAGTCCTTTTTGTTGTTTCTGCCCCATAGAGCAGGACTGCTTTGACACTGGAGCTGAATAACCTGACGTTAGTCTGGGTTCCCATCGATTTAGGATTCCAGAGGTTTTTCACAAGAAAATGAAGGTCATAAGGCCCATGTAACGTTTTGCTTCTGAGTTCTGCATGTGGCTGTTCCCCCTTGATAGCCACCCTTCACGATTAGCAGAGAGTAACAGCCTGTGCCATTGTTAGATACGCATCAGGTACGTGGATAAGCGTGTAACTCATTGTTACGGCAGGAAGAGACTATGACTGACTTCACTTAAACCCTTGCACTCCAGGTGAGCATAGGTCATCTACGAGCCTCATCGACTTTGTTTCTGGACAAAACTTCTAGCTGACCCCAGGAGCACCCCAGTTGTCCTTCCTTCCCAGGAGATCATCTCCACGTTGGTCGAGGTCTTCCTCGTTTGTGTTTTCCTGCGGGGCTCCATGGAAGTGCGTGACGGGCTCTGCTGGAGGATGGTTTTCGGAGAGGGTGGCTTGGCCATCACAGAATCACAGAATCATAGGGCTGGAAGGGACCTCAGGAGGTCGTCAAGTCCAGCCCCTTGCTTCAAGCAGGATCAAACCCCACTTAGTCATCCCAGCCAGGACCTTGTCCAGCTGGGACTTAAAAACCTCCAGGGATGGAGAATCCACCACCTCTCTAGGCAACACATTCCAGTGCTTCACCACCCTCCTGGGGAAGTAGTTTTTCCTAATATCCAACCTGCACCTCTCACTCTTCAACTTCAGCCCATTGCTCCTTGTTCTGTGTGATGGAGTGGGGGATACCTGTGTGTATGTGAGTGACTCACAGAGGGTGTGAGGCTCCTGCTGAGGGTAACCCTGACGACCAGGTAACACCTTTGTACTGCAGACAAAGGAGGAGGTGGAGCCTGAGGGGTTTGAACTGGAACTGGGAGTTGGGAAGTGGTGAGTCTGGGCTGAGGGAGAGAGAGACAAAGGAGGGGGCCAGGCCCCAGCTCTGGGGGCCCCTCGGCGCCTCCTCTCCCCAACATGGATTGGATTGGCTGTCTCTGCCTGCTGCACTGACTCCTCTGTACGATGCTGTGTCCTGTCGGCTAATAAACCCGCTGTTCTCCTGCTGAGTGAGAGTCACTCCTGCCTGCGGACAGGGTGCAGAGCTTGGGGGACCCCAGAACCCCATCACACTGGTGTCAGGAGTGGGATGTTCTGCACCCCGAGGATGGAGCATCCAGCAGTAAGTGACCGGGGCCCTGGAAGAAGTGGGGCCTGCGAGACCCAGGTGTGCTGAAGGGCAGTGAGGTGCAGTTCCCCAAGGCGGAGGGGCCTGCGGCCGAACCCAAGCAACTGCGGTCGTGGTCCTCGAGAGGGGGTGTCACACCCAAGGAGGGGTTACCCCTGGGAATCTGTTGGAGTCGGTCCCAGAAGGTGGAGGGGCCGAGAGCCCAAC
Source organism: Carettochelys insculpta (assembly GCF_033958435.1). Taxonomy (NCBI): domain Eukaryota; kingdom Metazoa; phylum Chordata; order Testudines; family Carettochelyidae; genus Carettochelys; species Carettochelys insculpta. Next base: position 227,131 of record NW_027439077.1, read on the forward strand.
CCCCAGGAACAAGTGACCCCTGAGGAGGCTGACGCTGAATGAGTTCTTCCCAAGACAGTGTGCTCATGGTCCTTGAGAGCGGGTGTCACACTGAAGAAGGGGTTCCTCTGAGAGTCTGTTGGAGTCGGTCCCAGAGGGCAGAGGGGCCTACGGCCTAACCCTGGGCAGCTTGTGACCCGCAAGGAGCCTGGCACACTGAAGGGATTCTTCCAGGAATCGTGGGGTGCAGAGGGCATCAGCCTAAGAGCCTGCAACCACGCTGAGCAACTCCGCTGTGAAGTGGCAGCACCTGGAAACCGAATCGAGATTAAAGGAGCTGGACAAGGCAGCGTGGATGTGCAGTGGCGGAGCTGAGGGTTAAGGAGAATCCTGCAGAGGTGAGCCCGGATCGGGGCAGGGAACCCTGGACTGCCTGGAGCTCTGAACCAAGTGGCCTGCCACAGCTCGAGGAGGGAAGGAGCGATTCCAACCCATCATCTACTAGTGGCCAAGACAGACCTGCGAAGAGTTTTCCAGGCCTGGGCCAAGGAAGGTGCCTGTGTGTCTGTGCAGGAAAGCAGCTGATCCACTGGGAATGGCAAGTTGTCTGTGAGAGAAGCTGCTTCACCTTCTGTGTGTGTGTGGAGACCAGCCCGGGGGCTGGGACAAAGGAGAGAGTGTCTCCCATTGTCTGTCTGTGTTAAACAGCAGCAGCAGCAGCCTGGGGAGAGAGCAGAGCCTGCGTTTGGAAAAGGTGCCAATGAGGAAACTAGCCCATTGTCTGAGGAAGATTCCCCATCCTGGGGTGGCTGGAGAAGGATCCACCAGGAAAGAGCATTCCAGGTGTGTCTCTGAATCCAGCCATGGGGGCTGGAGCAGAGGGAATGGCTCTGGGATGGGCAGTGGTGTCCCTGCTAAGGACACTGGTCCTTGGTGCAAGAAAAGTGCTTCTGCTTCTGGGGAAGTGAATCCTTTGCCTGAGCCTGTGGGGGCTCGAGATGGAGCCAAGGTCCCAGAGCTGGATCTGAGGGCAGCTGAAGCCCAGATGGGAAGTGGGCCTACCTCTGTGTCTCTCAGGGGGGATGATGCTTTAACTCGGTCTGATCCAGTTAGGATCATCAGGGAATCCCAGAGACCAGACGATTCTGGTACTTGTTCTTTGCCTGATGCTGAGGTGTTATTGGGAGGGGGTGAGAGGACTCTGTCCTACCAGAGTCATCCTCTCGCCAGGACACAAGAACAGACGGGCAATGGAGTTACGCTGAGTGATGAAGATAAAGGAGCTGGTAGCAGAAGGGAGGAAAGGGACCCTGACCTTCTGTCCGGTGGTACTGGCTGTCTGCCTGGAGGGGGATTACGTGGGAATCTGCCTGATGGGCCAGATGTGATCCTGGGTGTAGGTGAAACCCAGGAGCTGGTTGTGGCTCAAGGGAACAGTGCCCCTGTGGAGGCAGACAGGGGTGAGTTATTGTTTGGGGAAGCTCTTAAGGAAGAGAATTTCCCTGAAACTTTTCCTGACCCGTCTGTGGGGACTGCAGAAAATGGGAGTGAGGTGAAGGAGAGTGAACAGGAAAGGTGCTTGTCTGTAAGAGCCAGATCAGCCCTTTGACTGGGGAGAAGTTTGTTTCAGCTCCTGATGGCCAGGACCTGCCTGAGTATGAAACACTGGCTGTGCTCTGGAAGGGTCCAAAGCAGGCAGTGTAAAAGTTTCTCAGGAATTGGAAGTTGGTGCAAGTAAAGTAAAAACTATCAGGGAATGTGAGCAGCCCTGTGAGAACCAAATAAAACAGCTGCACAGTCAGTCTCTGTAGGATGCAGGAGAGCGCCAGCAATTCCCCATCTCCAGATGCTAAAAACACTTATATTCTCACACTGAACTCCAATTCTGATTCCACGGGGAGGCAGAAGTTGGAGATAAAAGGACAAAAATGCTGTGGGCCTGGTGGGCCAGTAAGGGATAAACAGGAATTCCTTCATGTGGATTCTGCGTCTGGGACTCACAAAACAACTCTCAAAAAGCATTTTGGTTTGCAAATTTCCAGACTGGCTGGAAGGGGGCCGTCTCCCTGAGATCATCAATGGCCCAGCTCTTGTTAGAAGGGAGGGCACAGCCAGAGAGATCAGATTTCCACCCCAGGGAGCAAGGGAGAAGATTAGAACTTGATGGTGCTAAGAAAGGCCTCAGCCATTTATCCCCAAAATACCAGATTCTCAAGAAGGTTACACAAAAGTTGTGGTCTACCAAAGAGCAACGTAAATGTACAGTTGCAATGGGGTTTGTTCTGTTACTCACGCTGACTGCTGTAACCAAGGGGTGCTGCTACCAGAAGCTGTAGAATTGTACCATGTACTGAATGTTTGGAAAGAGCCATGTAACATAATGACATTAATGTAGAAGCATAAATTGTATGTTGAAGGAGTCTGTAACTCTAAAATGTCACCATTGTTCCCTGTAACTAGTCTTGCAACCTCTGACATAAGAAAAAACATTCCAAACCTATTGTGTGGCATGAAAGGGGAAACTGAGGCACACAGCCATTGTGGTGGTCTGGCTAAATGCCAAGGGTGGAAGCATTTGTACCTTCCGTTACTGGACTGTAACTGAATTCCAAACATTGGCTGGAGCAGCTGTATGGGCTGGTGGTCAGATGGGGCAGGACCCAGACCACAAAAGACCTGTTTAATCTGTTGGTGCTGCAGCATCTGTATGGGCTCTGCCCGCCCGACTTGAGAACGTGGCTGACGGACCGGAGCCGAAGCAGCGAGACCAACCAACCCAAGGGAACTAAAGGGACTTGCCCGGCTGCATCACATGAAAAGGGCCAAGACCAAGCTCCTGACTTGGAGCCTCCCCCAGCAGGACTATGACGTGGAGGTGGTGCACATCGAGGGGAGAACAGAGGGTACAGCCAATGCCCTGTCACAAGGGGAGAGCCCCGAACTTCCCCAGGTCACCAGTTGAGTGACCCCACTCAGTTCGGTCTGGAAGGGGGGAGAGATGTGATGGAGTGGGGGATACCTGTGTGTATGTGAGTGACTCACAGAGGGTGTGAGGCTCCTGCTGAGGGTAACCCTGACGACCAGGTAACACCTTTGTACTGCAGACAAAGGAGGAGGTGGAGCCTGAGGGGTTTGAACTGGAACTGGGAGTTGGGAAGTGGTGAGTCTGGGCTGAGGGAGAGAGAGACAAAGGAGGGGGCCAGGCCCCAGCTCTGGGGGCCCCTCGGCGCCTCCTCTCCCCAACATGGATTGGACTGGCTGTCTCTGCCTGCTGCACTGACTCCTCTGTACGATGCTGTGTCCTGTCAGCTAATAAACCCGCTGTTCTCCTGCTGAGTGAGAGACTCTCCTGCCTGCGGACAGGGTGCAGAGCTTGGGGGACCCCAGAACCCCATCACATTCTGCCATCTGACACCACTGAGAACAGCCTCTCGCCATCCTCTTTAGAGCTCCCCTTCAGGAAGTTGAAGGCTGCTATTAAATCACCCCTCAGTCTTCTCTTCTGTAAACTAAACAAGCCCAAATCCCTCAGCCTCCCCTCATCGGTCTTGTGCTCCAGCCCCTGAATCATTTTTGTTGCCCTTCGCTGAACCTGCTCCAGCGAATCCACGTCCTTTTTATACTGGGTGGCCCAAAACTGGACACAATATTCCAGATGTGGCCTCCCCAGTGCCGAATAAAGAGGAATAACCACTTCTCTAGATCTGCTCGAAATGCTCCTCCTGGTGCGCCCCAATACGCCGTTAGCCTTCCTGGCTACAAGGGCCCACTGTTTACTCATATCCAGCCTTTCATCCACCAGGTCCCTTTCCGTCGTACTGCTGCTGAGCCAGTCGGTCCCCAGCCTGTAACAAAGTTTGGGATTCTTCCGCCCCAGGTGCAGGACTCTGCACTTCTCCTTATTGAACCGCATCAGATTTCTTTCGGCCCCATCCTCCAATTTATCCAGGTCCCTCCGGATTCTCTCTCTACCCTCCAACGTATCTTCCTCTCCCCCTAGTTTTGTGTCATCCGCAAACTTGCTGAGGGTGCAACCCAGTCCCTCATCCAGGTCATTAATAAAGATGCTGAATAACACCGGCCCCAGAACTGAGCCTTGCAGCACTCCGCTTGAAACAGACTGCCACCCAGACATTGAGCCATTGACCACTAGCCGTTGGGCCCGACCATCAAGCCAGCTTTCTAACCATCTTATAGTCCAAGGATCCAATCCGTATTTCCTCAACTTATGGACAAGAATGTTGTGGGAGACCGTATCAAAAGCCTTGCTGAAGTCAAGGTATATCACATCCACTGCCTTCCCCATGTCCACAGAGCCTGTTACCTCATCATAGAAGCTACAATGTGACCCTGGGAGGCTGATTTTGTGGATCCCTGCCAGATGCACGACCATATTCCGGGTCAATCTTCCAGGCTTGCATAGACGTAGCCTAGATCTTGCTTCTTCCGTCCCTGACTTTCTTCTCTGGCTTTGAACGTCATTGACGTCTTCTGGTCATCTCTTGTCTCTTAGGACATGGTTTCATCCCAAGCGTTGCTCTAAGGTCTTGCTTCCTGTTGGCATTGCAAATTAGGGGTGTGTCTACACTAGGCAAAGTAAGTCGACTGCAGGTACGCAGTTCTAGCTAAGGCAAGAGCATAACTGGAATCAACGTACCTGCATTCGGCTTTCTTGGCCGTCCTTATTGAACCAGGTCGCCGGGAGAGTTTCTCCCATTGACCCCCCTTTCTCCGAGCGTCTCATGAGGAGTACAGGGGTCAACTGTGACCCCGGGAGTGGCTGATTTTTGTGTATCCCTACCAGATGCGCCACCATATTCCGGGTCAATCTTCCAGGCTTGCACAAACGTAGCTGAGGTCTTGCTTCTTGGCCATGTTGCAATCTAAGTAGGGTCAGATTCTGTTGTCTTCTCTCTTTAAAACCCTTCGGTGTTGAAGGGCGGGATGGTGTGGGTGATAACAAGAGGCCTGAACGACCCTGGGTTAACTGAAAACGTCTCCATTACCCTGTACATTTCCATTCCTGTGAGGTAGGCAGATGTGGCTCACAGGAATGGAGATGTATGAGGTAATGGATGGTATCTACTTAACGTCAAGGTGTGTTGACATATTACAACGAGGGGAGGCGCCTGGAATACGTATGCACAAGTCATTTCTTTGCACCTGGGTATAAAAGCGTACGCCGTCGGGACTGCGGTGTCCAGTCCGGGGACATTCCTGCTCATTGTAGGGTTAATTAGAGAAAGTTAATTAGTCATATTTGATTATTCATTTGTATCTGTTTATATTTGTACAAATTCCGTAAGCTTTCTTGGGGCTGAACCCTGGCCTAGTTAAGTGACTAGGGTGTGAATTGTAGCATCGTGTTAGATGTGTGGATGGGGTATGTATGGTATGTACGATTGATCCTCGGACGCCAGCTTGTCCTGGAGATCAGACGCCAGTGGCTGAAGAAGTGCAGACAACGCCCTGAAGGTGAGAAAAGATTCACCCCGAAGACAAAAGAACAAGGTCCCACTAAGGACAAGTGGGAAAGTCATGTCTGGACGTGACTCTGAGGCAGCCTGCCACAGCAGGAGCCATAGGCTGACATCTAGCCTGTGTCCTAGAAAAGAAGGGGTGAGGAGGGAGGACCTCCGGGTAACATTCTGCCTGCAACATCAAAGAGCATCGGTCGTGCCCAACAGGGAACCGGCTCTTCCTTGTGCCTGGCTTTCTCGGCCAGTTAGCCACCACAAGCGACGAACCCAAGCTGCCAACTCAGGCCTCGTAATTATGCAGCAGCTTCAGATCATTTGGGGGGGGGGTGTGGATAAAGGGTATGTAGATAGGTATTAATTACTCTTATAATAAAAGTGGCATACTGCCTTGTCCCCTAAAAAGATCCTGTCTGTATTTTCTGCATAACATCATCGGATCCTACTGAGTCCATCGTTGTGGCTTATGCGTGCGCGAGTGTAAAACCACCGGCACCTAACCCAAGCACCCGGGAGGCGACAGGCCGCGCATCGGTGTCAGTAAACCTGGTTCCGGTGCCTTTGTACCTCTTGGAAGACTGAGGAGTGAGCTAACCGCAGAGCCTACGCTGTATTCCAAAGAGAGCACACGCACACAGCCAAAGGTTATCCACGCCGAAGGGAGCAGAACAGACGTCCGGACCCCATCTGGTTACCGTGTGGGGTGTTCAGGAGAGGCCTGACGGCTATCATGAATCCCCAAGTGGTCAGGAAGCCTCGAGAAACTTGCAGACAATCAAAGCTATCCCCCAGCACCCAGGACTAAACAAATTAGCAGAGCTGACGACCTTGGAGAGAGGCGAACACCTGCAAAGGTGAAAGAAGCAAGAGATAACAAGGAAACACCTGATGATAAAGGATAAGGGCGCTCCCCTCCCCTCCCCCTTGATTAACTCCATTTAAGGATTAACGACTACACCATGGCACTGCAAAAGCCACAGGCTACAAGGGGAAACTTACAACCAACCGTAGACTGGGGGGTGTCTGGCTGTGGAACTCTAGGTTCAGTCCTGCAGCTGTTCGGAGCATGGGATCGCTACTGACAAAACCCAGCTCCTCATGCCTCTTCAAACTCATTGGCTGCAATCATCAAATCCCAGGGCTGGGAGGGACCTCAGGAGGTCTTCGAGTCCAGCCCCCCTGCCTAAAGCAGGGTCAATCCCAGCTCCATCGTCCCAGCCAGGACTTGGGCAAGCTGGGACGTCGGGGAATGGAGATCCCACCGCCACCCTGGGGAACCCGTCCCAGTGCCTCACCGCCCTCCTGGGGGGAGAGTTTCTTCTAATCTCCAACCTCCACCTCCCCCACCGCGACGTGAGCCCATCGCTCCTTGTCCTGCCCCCCGGCACCCCCGAGAACAGCCTCCCCCCGGCCTCGTCAGAGCCCCTGCAGGGAGGTGAAGGCGGCCATCAAACCCCCCTCGCTCTTCTCTTCTGCCAACTCACCACGCCCCAGTCCCTCGGCCTCTCCTCGCCGGCCACCTGCTCCAGCCCCCCGCGCATTTTGGTTGCCCTCCGCCGGCCCCTCTCCAACGCACCCACGTCCCGTCTGCACTGGGGGGCCCAGAACCGGACACAACCCTCCAGCTGGGGCCTCCCCAGTGCCGAGGAGAGGGGACCAATCACTTCTCTAGCGCTGCTGGAAATGCTTCGCCTGACGCAGCCCAATGCGCCGGTCGCCTTCTCGGCTACAAGGCCCCACTGGTGGCTCCTCTCCAGCCTCTCACCCGCCGCGACCCCCAGGTCCTTTTCTGCCGTCAGGCCCCAGCTTGGAACAACGCTTGGGATTCTTCCGTCCCCCAGGCAGGACTCTGCACTGGTTCTTGTTGAACCTCATCTGATTTCTCTTGGCCCAATCCTCCAGTTTATCTCAGTCACTTTGGACCCTCTCCCAATCCTCCAACATATCTGCCTCTTCCCCCTAGCTTAGTGTCAGCTGCAAATTTGCTGAGGGTGCCATCCAGCCCCTCATCCAGGGCATTAATAAAGATCTTGAACAAACCTGGTCCTAGAGCCCATCCTTGTCCTGTCCCACTGCCCTAAGATGCTGTATGACCCATAATTCATCTGCTATCTGTTGATGGGATTTTGATCGTCTCTTGACGGGTGGATCCTTTTGTGGGGCTCAGCTCCTATTATTCTCTGGCCATCCAGGCATTGCTGGTCACCCAGCCAGCCCAGCTTCAGGGACTGAGTCCGTTGTTCACGACCCCGTTCACACACTCTTCCCTCACACCAAGGCAAGCTCCCTGCAGGAGCAAGTCCCTTTGTTTGCCAAGGAACAGCCAAGACTTCTGACCTGCTTGTGGTGTCTATCAGCAATTTCTTTCTAATTCCTCCATGCCCAGTATGCTCATTCGGGCAGCTGGCTTGGAAGGCACAGCTCTCAGGGCTCACACAGCTCCGGGTGGTGCAACTCCGGCAGGACCAGCTCCAGCGGCAGCTCAAATGAGGCCCTGGGGGTGGGTGGGTACAGTGCCTGGCTGCTGGGGTAGCACCTTGCTGAGGGAGGGTAGCTGGACTGGACTGGACTGAGCGGTGGTTTTACACAACAGATCAGGGTATTTTTCCCCCACCAGTTTAATGTTTTGTGTTCCCCATGCTCATGCTTCAGGGCCTGACAGCCACAAGGGTCAGGAAGGTTTCTTAACTGGGTGGTTCCCGGCCCTGTTTGTGCATGTGGGTTTGCGTCTTGGACACTGGGCAGGGCGGCCAAAGGGTGGAGAAGATGCTGAGAATCCTCTTGCCAGCTGGTTGGGGGCTCGGAAGGAAGGGCCATCCCCAGGTCAACAGGGTGGGGACCGTGGGGGAGACATGGGGTTATGTCCTCCTCTGTCGCACAGGGGGCAGCTCGGCTGTGGGGTTTCTCTAGGCAGGTTTCAGATTTCTGCTGTAAGGAGCAACTTCACCCCTCACTTGCCAGGGGAGAGCCCCTCCCCCCGCTGGGCCTCTGCCCCACAGCACCCCTCAGCGCCACACTGGGACCAGCCCTGCCTGCCAGGGGAGAGGACCCCTGACACGCCCCCACCCCACTCCCTCCCCCACAGCACCCCCTGGGGCCAGCCCTGCCTGCCAGGGAAGAACGTCTTCTGCTGGGCCCCTGCCCCACTCCCTGCCCCACAGCACCCCCTGGCGCTGCTCTGGAGCCAGCCCTACCTGCCGGGGAGAGCTCCCCCTGGCGGGTGCCCGCCCCTCCCTCTGCAATTTGCTGCTCCATACTTAGGCCCAGAGCTGCCCAGGGCCCCAAGTCTCCACTGAACTCCCCAGCTGCCCCCCTCTTCCACCCATCTGCCCCAGCTTGCCCACTGCCACCCAACCAGGCCCCTCCACGTGGGGCCGACCACATGCAGGCTGGGGCTGCTGCAGGTGAGCCCCACACGTGGCGGCTGAGCCTTCGGACGGCCCCCCCCTTAATGCAACCGGGCAGCTGGGGCCAAAGGGTTAATCCCCACTTAGTTCATCGGGGAGGGGCGGGGGGCAGGTTTACAGAGGTGACGGGCAGCACACAGAGCCGTGATTGGGCTAATACCAGCTGAGGAGATCGGATGGATTTAGGCCAGGACAGCTGACCTCCCCCACTGCCGTCAACTTGTGCTCTGCAGGGCCCCACGGCTGTGGGGCTGGAAGGCGACGGTGGGGGGGGGTTCACGGTCATGGGACGCCTCTTTGGAAGGCGCAGCAGCCTGGTCCTGGCCCCCCCATGCTGGAAAACATGGTGGGATCACAACTGTCTGGGTGACAGTGTCATCTTGGGCCCACGGTCGGGCCCACGGTCACGGACATGGTGGTTGTGGTTGGCGATATGGTGCCTGTTTACTGGCAATACGGCTGGCAGCACAGCCACCGCGGCTAACCAAATGTCGACTGTTCGCAATATGGCCGCCCTTGTTGACAATAGGTCGAAAATTTGCAATATCGCCACTGTTGATAACAATAGGTTGAAGGTTCCCTATATGGCAGCTGTTAACAATAGGTCGACGGTTCACAATATGGCCGCTGTTGTAAACAATAGGTCGACAACTCATATGATGGCCGCTGTTAACAAGAGGTCGAAGGTTCACTATATGTCAGCTGTTGTTAATAATAGGTCGACGGTTCTCAATTTGACCACTGTTGTTAACAATAGGTCGCCGGTTCTCAATATGGCCGCTGTTGTTAATGATAGGCTGACGCTTGACAATGTGGCCGCTGTTGTTAACACCAGGGTGACGGTTCACAATATGGCCGCCACTGTTTCCAGCATGGCCACTAATAGTGGCTCTATCACTGGCGTGGAGACGGTACAGGTATCGTCACTGCAAGGCCTAGCCATAAATGGCACAACTCCCTTTCCCGTCCATGTTGTGGCCTAAGTTAAGAATATGGCTCCCGCTGGCGATGTCACGGCTGGTATGTTGACAATATGGCTGCCATGGTGGGCAACATGGCGGCCCTTAGAAACAATGTGGCCGCCACAGTTAACAACACGGCAGCCCTTAGCATCAATATGGCCACCACGGTTAACAACATTGTGGCCCTTAGGGACAATATGGCCTCCACAGTTAACAACAGGGTGGCCCTTAGCGACAATATGGCTGCCCCAGTTAACGACGCGGCGGCCCTTAGCGACAATATGGCTGCCCCGGTTAACGACGCGGCGGCCCTTAGCGACAATATGGCTGCCACAGTTAACAACAGGGCGGCCCTTAGCGACAATATGGCCACCCCGGTTAACAATGCAGCGGCCCTTAGCGACAATATGGCTGCCACAGTTAACAACAGGGCGGCCCTTAGGGACAATATGGCTGCCACAGTTAACAACAGGGTGGCCCTTAGCGACAATATGGCTGCCACAGTTAACAACGCGGCGGCCCTTAGCGACAATATGGCTGCCACAGTTAACAACAGGGCGGCCCTTAGCGACAATATGGCTGCCACAGTTAACAACAGGGTGGCCCTTAGCAACAATATGGCCACCCCGGTTAACAACGCGGCGGCCCTTAGCGACAATATGGCCAGGCGTCCTGGCTCCCAACCCCGCTCTGACCCCCCGTCTCCCCTCTCTTCCAGCCGCACCGTTCCCAGGCTGCTCCGGCGCCCGGCCCACCGTGATGTCCGTCCGGCCGTCCGGCCTCCTTTCTCCTCGCCTATCTGCGCCCCGGAGCCCGACGGACTGAAGAGCCCCCGGACGCTGTGCCAGTCCCCTCCCGCCTCCGTGGCGCCATGTCCCCTCTCCGGTTCCTCTTCCACTTTTCCCACCACCCCAGGTGGGGCCGCCGGCCGCGTTGGCTTCCTCTCCTCGGCCTTCTCCTGCTCTGCTGGCTGGTCTGCGTCCAGGGGACCACCTTCAAGGTCGGGGTGATGGGCCCCTGGAGCTGCGACCCCCTGCTGGCCCGGGCTCTGCCGGAGACGGCCGCCCAGCTGGCCGTGGCGCGGCTCAACAAGGACCCGGCGGTGAACCGGGGCTACTGGTTCGACTACGTTGTCTTGCACGAGGAGTGTCGCACGAGCCAGGCGCTGGTGGGATTGGTGAACGCCGAGCGCTACGCCTTGGGCATGGTGGGGCCGCTCAACCCAGCTCTGTGCGGGCCGGCTGGGCTTCTCGGCCAAGCCTGGAACAAGCCGGTCGCGTCCTGGGCCTGCCCGGGCGGCGAGGTGGAGACGGAGAGATGGGAGACCTTCATCCGGCCCCTGCCGCCGGCGTCGGCCGTGCTCTACGCCATCCTGAAATACTTCCACTGGGCCCACGTGGCCGTGCTTACGTCCCAGCAGGAGCTGTGGGTGGAGGCGGGGCGGGAGCTGGCCGGCGCCCTGAGCGGCCTGGGATTGCCCGTCCGGGTGGTGACCGCTGTGGAAGAGGGGGAAGAAGGAGCTCGCAAAGCCCTGCGGTGGGTGCAGAGGGCTCATAACGTCAGAGGTACGGAGGTAGGGGGAGCCAGGACCCCTGGGTTCTCTCCCTGGCGCTGGGAGGGCAGTGGGGGCTGGTGGTTAGAGCAGGGGCCGGGAGCCAGGACTCCTGGGTTCTCTCCCCGGCGCTTGGAGGGCAGTGGGGGCTGGTGGTTAGAGCAGCGGGGCTGGGAGCCAGGACTCCTGGGTTCTCTCCCCAGTGCTGGGAGGGCAGTGGGGGCTGGTGGTTAGAGCAGGGGGGCTGGGAGCCAGGACTCCTGGGTTCTCTCCCCGGCGCTTGGAGGGCAGTGGGGGCTGGTGGTTAGAGCAGGGGGTGGGAGCCAGGACTCCTGGGTTCTCTCCCCGGCGCTGGGAGGGCAGTGGGGGCTGGTGGTTAGAGCAGGGGCGTAGCTGAACTGCACAAATTCAGACAGAATCTCCAGGGACCCCAAAAACCCCTGGGAGTGGATGAGGCAGGGGGGCTCACCCTCTAAAGGTGGGAGAATGCCCCATCCCTGGGAGACATCCAGGGCCGAGGCAGCGCGCTAGAGAACGGGGAAAACTCGGAGTGCCGGTCTGGGCCCATCTGTGCTGGGGAGGTGTGAACGAACTGCCAGCCAGGGGCCCGGATGGAGATAGGTGCGTAGTGGGAGGGCTGGGGAGGCATGGGGGGTGCACAGAGCTAGGGATCCCTTCCCCATAAGTTAGGGAAGTATGGATTGGGTACAGGGGCTCTAAGATGGCTCGGAAGCTAGCTAGACGGTCGGGCCCAACGGGTATTGGTCAATGGCTCCGTGTCTGCTGGGTGGTCGATTTTCCACCGGAGAGCCCCATGGCTTGGGCCTGGGGCTGGTATTGTTCAACATCTTCATTAACGACCTGGACGAGGGGATGGATGGCGCCCTCGGCAAATGCCTTGGAGGGTCGGGACAGGGTCCAGATTGACCGAGAGAAATTGGAGGATGGGGCCGAGAGAAAGTGGATGAGGTTCAGCAGAGCCCTGCCCGCGGGACGGGAGAATCCCAAGCCTTGTTCCAGGCTGGCTAAGGAGCCGGGCAGCAGAAAAGGCCCTGGGGGTCGCAGTGGGCGAGAGGCCGGAGAGGAGCCCCCAGTGGGGCCTTGTAGCCAAGAAGGCGACCGGCGCATTGGGCTGCGTCAGGCGGAGCATTTCCAGCAGCGCTAGAGAAGTGATTGGTCCCCTCTACTCGGCACTGGGGAGGCCCCGGCTGGAGGGTTGTGTCCGGTTCTGGGCCCCCCAGTGCAGAAGGGACGTGGGTGCGTTGGAGAGGGGCCGGCGGAGGGCAACCAAAATGCGCCGGGGGCTGGAGCAGGTGGCCGGCGAGGAGAGGCCGAGGGACTGGGGCGTGGTGAGTTGGCAGAAGAGAAGAGCGAGGGGGGTTTGCTGGCAGCCTTCACCTCCCTGCAGGGGCTCTGACGAGGCCAGGGGGAGGCTGTTCTCGGGGGTGCCGGGGGGCAGGACGAGGAGCGATGGGCTCACGTCGCGGTGGGGGAGGTGGAGGTTGGATATTAGCGAAAACTCTTTCTCCAAGAGGGCGGCAAAGCACTGGGACGGGTTCCCCAGAGCGGTGGGGGGATCTCCAGCCCTAGAGGTGCAGCTGGCCCAAGCCCTGGCTGGGACGATGGAGTCGGGTTGGTCCTACTTTGGGCAGGGGGCTGGACCCGACGACCTCCTGAGGTCCCGTCCCGCCCAGGGGGTCTGTGATTCTATCCATGGAGGGATGGATTGATAGGGCTGGGAGGTGTAGATGGACAGACAGAGCGGTGTGTGAGGGGGCTGGGTGTGGGGGGTGTATGGATGGATGGGGAGGTGTGGGGCTGGGTGGATGGACAGATGGAGAGGTGTCTGGGTGGGTGGATGGGTGAAGAGGTGTGGGGGTGGGTGGGTGGATGGACAGGTGTGGGGGAAGGTGAAAGGACAGATGGAGAGATGTGGGGGAGGGAGATGGCCAGATGGAGCGGTGTGGGGCTGGGTGGATGGCTGGAGAGGTGTGGGGGTGGGTGGATGGCCAGATGGAGATGAATAGGGGTAGGTGGATGGGTGGAGCGGTGTGGGGCTGGGTGGATGAACAGATGGAGAAGTGTGGGGGTAGGGGATGGACAGATGGAGTGGTGTGGGGGTAGGTGGATGGGTGGAGCGGTGTGGGGCTGGCTGTCTGGACAGATGGAGCAGTGTGGGGGTGGGTGGATGGACATATGGAGAGGTGTGGGGGTGGGTGGATGGACAGATGGAGAGGTGTGGGGGTGGGTGGACGGCTGGAGAGGTGTGGGGGTGGGTGGATGGACAGATGGAGTGGTGTGGGCTTGGGTGGATGGCTGGAGAGGTGTGGGGGTGGGTGGATGGACAGATGGAGAGGTGTGGCGGGGGGTGGATGGCTGGAGAGGTGTGGGGGTAGGTGGATGGACAGATGGAGAGGTGTGGAGTAGGTGGATGGCTGGAGAGGTGTGGGGGTGGGTGGATGGACAGATGGAGCGGTGTGGGGGCGGGTGGAAGGGTGGGTGTGGAGGGATGCACAGCGTGAGAGATGGGGGGCGGATGCAGAGGTGGAAGGGGGTTGGGGGTGCAGACGGAGAGGTTGGGGGCATGAACAGATAGATGAAGGGAGAGAGAGGGAGCTGTGGCGGGGTGGGTGGATAGAGAGGTGTGGGGCTGGGTAAATGGAGGGAGAGGTAGGGAGTGGCGTGTGGGGGTGAGTGGAAGGATGGGAGCTGAGGGTGATAGAGAGGTGCGGAGGGTGTCCTGGTGGAAGGAGGCAACCCCATCTCCAGCCATGGGGGGAGGGGCGGTGAGGTCTGCTGACTCTGCCCCCCACTCTCACCTCCGTCTTGGTGCCTTCCTCTTGCCCCACCCCCCGCAGTGGTGGTCATGTGCATGCACTCGGTGCTGCTGGGGGGGCAGGAACAGCAGGTCCTGCTGGAGAAGGCAGAAGACCTGCGCATGACCGACGGCTCCTTCGTCTTCATCCCCTACGACGCCCTGAGCTACAGCCTGCCCTACCGCCGGACCCCCTACCCCGTGCTGGCCAACAACACCAAGCTGCGGCTGGCCTACGACGCCGTGCTCACCGTCACCGTCGACGCCCCCGGGCGCAACTTCCGCGAGGCCTTCCGCGAGGCCCAGCAGGCGCACGAGCTGCCGGTTCACCTGGACCCCGCTCAGGTGAGGCCCGGCTGCGGGGAGGTGGTCTTCACCCGGGCGGAAAGGTGGAGGGGATGGGGCCATGCCCCACAGGGAAGCTGGGCAGTAAAATTGTGGCCAACGGGAACATGGGATGGAGGTACCCATCTAAGGGCCAATGGGGAGGTTGGGATGGAGGTCTCCAGCCATGGCCAATGGGGAAGAGGAAGGGAGTAGAGTTGGCCAAGGTAGCGTCGGTTCCCAGCCATGACCAACGGGGAGGTTGGGATGGCGGTCTCCAGCCATGGCCAACGGGGAGGTTGGGATGGAGGTCTCCAGCCATGGCCAATGGGGAAGAGGAAGGGAGTAGAGTTGGCCGAGATAGAGTGGGTTAGTTCCCAGCCATGTGCAATGGGGAGGGGGGATGAAGATGCCCGTCCATAGCCAATGGGGAGCTGGGTTGATGTGCCTAGCCACGGCCAATGGCTTAGATGAAGGGAAGGAGGTGCCTTTCCATGGCCAAAGTGGAGGCGGGTTGGAGGTCTTTAGCCATGACCAATGGGATGGTGGAATGGAGGTACCCAGCCATGGCCAATGGGGAGGTAGGAGGGAGTTGTCTGGCTATGGCCAATGTGGAGGTGGGATGGAACAGCCCATCCATGGCTGAAGGGGAGGTTGGGATGGAGGTCTCCAGCCACGGCCAATAAGGAAGATGAAGGGGGTAGAGTTGGCCAAGGGAGTGTTGGTTGGTTCCCAGCCATGGCCAATGGGGAGGTTGGGATGGAGGTCTCTAGCCATGATCAATGGGATGGTGGGATGGAGGTGCCCATCCATGGCCAATGGGGAGGTAGGAAGGAGTTGTTTGGCCCTGGCCAATGGGGAGGTGAGATGGAGGTGCCAGTCCTTGGCCAATGGGGAGTCACAAGGAAAACAGTGTTGGCCAACGGGTCAGCTGATGCACACCCTGGCCAATGGGGAAGAGGAAGAGAGTAGTGTTGGCCAAGGGAGAGTCAGTTGGTGCCCAGCCATGGCCAATGGGGATACAAGACCAGTGGCCAACTGGAGAGGGCGAGCCAAGACTTGACCCCCTCCCCCCACTCCCACCACCCCAACATCACTCGCCACTTGCCCCCCAGGTGCACCCACTCTTCGGCACCATCTACAACTCCATCTACTACCTGGCCCACGCGGTGGAGCGCACGCGGCAGGCCGGCCGCTGGGTGATGGGTTCCAGCATTGCCGAGCACGCCCGGGACTTCCAGCTGGAGGGCTTCTGCCAACCGCTGGCGGCCGACCCGGACGGCGAGCCCGTGGTGAGCTACATTATCCTGGACACCGATGGCAAGGGGAACCGGCTCTGGCCCACCTACACTGTGGCCACGGGGCTCGAGGGGCTGCACCTCGTGGGCCACGCCATCCACTGGCCCCACAGCGCCAGACCCAGCACTGACTCAGGCTGCTGGTTTGACCCAACTACTATCTGCTCTGGGGGTGAGCGATTGCCTCTGTCTGCCGGCTCCCCACGTATCCTTCTTGTAGGTGTCTTGTCCGTCCGCCTGTCCGTCCGCCTAGCCCCACACACACCTGCCCACTCACCCTCCTGTCCATCTATCTGTCCTCATGTTCGCCTGCCCATCACCGCACACACCCGTCCATCCGTCCCCACCTGCCCCCCATCCACCCAGCTGTCTGTGCATCCATCTGTCCCCATCTACCCACCCATTTGTCCTTCTGTCCATCCATCCGTCCCCACATGCACCCACACATCTGTCTGTCCGTCCATCCATCCCCACACACATGTCTGTCCATCCAGTCATCCCCCTGCATGCTTATCCACCCATCTGTCCGTCCCTCTGTTCCCACGCAAGCCCTTCCACCCAGCCATCCACCCATTGCAATGCACGATCACCTGTCCGTTGGTCTGTCCATCCACATACTCACCTGTCCATCAGTCGGTCCATCCATCCATCCATCCACACACTCACCTGTCTGTCCATCTGTCCATCCATCCACACACCCGTCCATCCATCCACACACCTGTCTGTCCATCTGTCCATCCATCCATCCATCCACACACCTGTCCATCCATCCACTCACCTGTCCGTCCATCCTTCCACCCACCTGTCTGTCCATCTGTCCATCCATCCATCCACACACCCGTCCATCCATCCACTCACCCGTCCGTCCATCCGTCCATCCATCCACACACCCATCCATCCATCCACACACCTGTCTGTCCATCTGTCCATCCATCCATCCATCCACCCACCTGTCTGTCCATCTGTCCATCCATCCATCCATCCACTCACCTGTCTGTCCATCTGTCCATCCATCCATCCATCCACACACCCGTCCATCCATCCACTCACCTGTCTGTCCATCTGTCCATCCATCCATCCATCCACTCACCTGTCTGTCCATCTGTCCATGCATCCACCCACACATCCACCCCTCCGTCTCATCTACCCATTTGTCCGTCCATCCGGCTGGCCCCAGGCGTGCCTGCCCGTCCATTTCCATGCAAAGAACGCCACAGACGGGTTGTTTTGCTTTCGAGGTGATCTTTGGGGGCCGGGCGCAGAGCCCCCTCCCCTGTGCGTCATAGACCCCATACTGTTCCCGCCCCAGGAGGGTCCTGGATCTGCCCAGTTCGATGCTCGATGGGACATCCCGGTTGGGCTCCCGACCCTGAATTATCACGACCACTTGAGTCTGAGGCCAGTCGGCAGAGAATCTCCTCCCCCTGCCCCACCTGCCTTCCGTCCGTGGGGTGGAGCAAAGGGAGGGGTGTCCTTTTGGGAAGGGGGTGGGTGGAGGGAAAGGGGGCATGGGGGCTCTCCCATGTGGGTTTCAGGAGGAGGGCGGATCCTGAGTGGGGCTGGGGCTGCTACACTCCCTGCCCCACTGTCTCCCTCTGCCCCATAGGAGTGGACCCCAGCTCCATCCTCCTCCTTTTCGTCTTGGTTTCCGGCTTGGTCCTGGCGGGGACGGCTCTTGCTTACTACGTCAGGTGAGTGCCGGGACTGGCGGGGCCGCCGGCGGCCATGTTAGAGCCCCTGGCCTGGCCCATTGGGGGTTATTGGCCATGCTGGCCGCCATGTTGGATCCTGGCTGATTCTGTGGTGAGATCATGGCCTCGTTGGCGGCCATGTTGGATCCTGGCACTTCCTGCTGGGGGCTAATGGTGTCATTGGTGGCCATGTTGTATCCCAGCCCTTCCTGCTGGGGGCTAGTGGTGTCATTGGCGGCCATGTTGGATCCCAGCACTTCCTGCTGGGGGCTAGTGGTGTCATTGGTGGCCATGTTGGATCCCGGCACTTCCTGCTGGGGGCTAGTGGTGTCGTTGGCGGCCATGTTGGATCCTGGGCTAATGGTGTCGTTGGTGGCCATGTTGTATCCCAGCCCGTCCTGCTGGGGGCTAGTGGTGTCATTGGCGGCCATGTTGTATCCCAGCACTTCCTGCTGGGGGCTAGTGGTGTCATTGGCAGCCATATTGGATCCCAGCACTTCCTGGGGGGGCTAATGGTGTCGTTGGCAGCAATGTTGGATCCTGGCACTTCCTGCTGGGGGCTAGTGGTGTCATTGGTGGCCATGTTGGATCCCGGCACTTCCTGCTAGGGGCTAATGGTGTCATTGGTGGCCATGTTGGATCCCGGCACTTCCTGCTGGGGGCTAGTGGTGTCATTGGCGGCCATGTTGGATCCTGGCCCTTCCTGCTGGGGGCTAGTGGTGTCATTGGTGACCATGTTGTATCCTGGCCTTTCCTGCTGGGGGCTAGTGGTGTCATTGGTGGCCATTTTGGATCCCGGAACTTTCTGCTGGGGGCTAGTGGCATCACTGGCGGCCATGTTGGATCCTGGCCCTTCCTGCTGGGGGCTAGTGGCATCACTGGCGGCCATGTTGGATCCTGGCCTTTCCTGCTGGGGGCTAATGGCGTCATTGGCGGCCATGTTGGATGCTGGCCCTTCCTGCTGGGGGCTAGTGGTGTTGTTGGCGGCCATGCTGGATGCTGGCCCTTCCTGCTGGGGGCTAATGGTGTCAGCCAGTGGTGTCATTGGCAGCTGTCCCTACTAACTCCCTCAATTCCCCCATTTCATGGATTGTAGGGCATTGCCGGGTCTCCACCCTCCTGTGCCCAGTGAGGAGGGGGATAGCCCAAGCTGAGGGGAGTTGCATGCACCTTGTAGGCTGGGGCAAGAGTTCAAAAAGATCTGGGCAAGGCGGAGAAAGGGTCTGAAGTCAGCAGGACGAAGTTTAATAAGGACAAATGCCAAGCCCTACATTTCGGGAGAAGTCGTTCTGCTCAGCTGCGCGATGGTTAGTCTCGCGTCCCGCCGTGTTTTAGGAAAGATGGGGAGAAACCAGAGCAGGTCCAGAGAAGAGCAAGAAGAAGGATGGAAGTTCTGGAGAACATGAGTGATGATGAACGATTGAAGGAACGGGGCTTGTTTAGTTGGGAAAAGAGAAGGCCGAGAGGGGACGTGATGGCGGTTTTCAAGCATCTCAAAGAGGGTCACAAGGAGGCGGGGGAAAAATGGTTCTCCTGGGCCTCTGAGGACAGGTCAAAGCAATGGGTTTAAGCTGCAGCGAGGGAGGTTGAGGTTGGAGGTGAAGAAAACTTCCTATCTGTCGGGGAGCGGGGGGGTGTTAAACACTGGAGTAAATTGCCTGGGGAGGTTGTGGGATCTCCATTGCTGGAGATATTGAAGAGCAGGTTGGATGGACATCTATCGGGGATGGTCTGGATGGTGCCTGGTCCTGCCATGAGGGCTGGGGATGACCCCTTGACGTTCCTTCCTGCTCTAGAGTTCTATGATTCTAATGTGTCCCCCCCACCAGCCTCTCTCGGCCGTTGGGATTGGGCAGCTCCAAGGCCCTGCAGCCCATGTCTTTATTTCCACACCCCCCAGGCGCCGGCTCCTCCATGCCCAGCTCATGAAGGGACCCAACAAGATCATCCTGACGATGGAGGACTTGACTTTCATCAACACCCAGAGCAGCAAGAAAGTAAGAGGCTCTCGGGGTTGGGGGGGGAAGGGTGGGACCCCGAGTGGGAGCTGTAGAAGAAAGCTGTCGATGTTATGCCCGTTGGGTCACAACCTAGAGGTCGGGGGTCACACGTGGGAAGGTCAGAGGTCATACCCGAGGTGGTGGTGGGGGACACAACTTTGAGGGTTGGGGGAGACATCCTTGGAGTCAGACACCACACCTTGAGAGTGAGGGTCAGAGGTCACAGCCTTGGGGGTCCGGGGTAACACCCTAGAGGTCAGAAGGTCACAGTCTTGGGGGGGTCAAAGGTCACACCCTAGAGGTCAGAAGGTCACAGTCTTGGGGGGGTCAAAGGTCACACCCTAGAGGTCAGAGGGTCACAGCCTGGGGGGGTCAGAGGACACACCCTGGAGGTCAGAGGGTCACCGATTTGGGGGGTCAGAGGTCACACCCTAGAGGTCGGGGGTCAAAGGTCACACCCGAGATGGCAGCAAGCCAATGGGGGCTCTGCGGGTGGCCAGGCTGGAGCCAGGAGTCTGGGGTCAGAGGTCTCAGGACCAGAAGTGCCGAAGGGGGGGGGCCCTCCTGCTAACGCTCTGCCCGTCGGCCCTGGCAGAGGATGGACGACAGCCGCACCAGCCTGGCGGGGAAGAGCGTCTCGGACATGCGGAGCGTCAAAAGTGTGGCCGCTGCCCCCGACAACACAAATGTGGCCGTGGCCGAGGTAACCTGCCCCCTGGTGCCCCCCCCGCTCTGTGCTGGGCGTGGCCGGTGGCTCGCGGGGCAAAGGGTGGGCCCCAGGGCTCCCACCCCTGCCAGACAAATACCCCTGGGCATTGCCTCCACTGGGTGGATAACCCAGAGCACCCTCTGCTGGGTAAATACCCTTCTCTGGGTAAAAATGCTTTCCTGCATAAATACTCCCTTGGGAGTCACTGCCTGCTCCCTCTGCTGGGGAGGCACCTTTTCTGGGTTAATACCATGGGGGTTGCCTTCAATGGGTAAATACCTCAGGGCAATCTCTGCCAGGGAAATATCCCCTTTTGGGTAAATACCCATCCCTGGGTAAATACTGCGGGAATGGCTTCCAATGGTTAAATACCCCAGGGAACCCCGTGCCAGGTAAATACCCTGGGAATTGCCTCCAGTGGGTAAATAACCCAGGGCGCTCTCTGCCAGGTAGATTCCCCTTTCTGGGTAAATTACCATCCCTGGGTAAATACCCTGGGAGTTGCCTCCAATGGGTAGATAACCAAGACACTCTCTGCCAGGTAGATTCCCCTTTCTGGGTAAATACCCATCCCATGGTAAATACCCTGGGAGTTACCTCCAATGGGTAGATAACCCAGGGCAACTTCTGCCAGGAACATACCCCTTTCTGGGTAAATACCCATCCCTGGATAAATACCCCAGGTAAGTATCTGCCTGGGCTTTGCTGCCTAAGATGGCTCTGCCCATCACCCCGAGACATTCAGCCACCTCCCCCGGGCACCTTGGCTCCCTTCCCGTCCCCAGCTCCCCCGCTGCCCTTCTCCCCTCCCCCCCGCTCTGCCCCCCGTTCCGCCGGCTTTCGGGGAGCCCCCTCCCCTTGCGTGATTGACAGCTGCTTCCTGCTCTCCGTAGGGAGATGACAGTCACAAACGCAACAGGCATATTCCTTTCCTTCTCCTTTTGTTTAACAACCAAGGGCTAGTGGCGGCCATGCAGGTAAGCGGCCAAAGGCGGCCGGGAGGCTGCCTTTGGGCTACCACGTCCCCTCCCCCTCCCGGCCCCAGATCTGCCCCCTCCCTCCCCGCCTGGCCCTGCAGAGGGCGGAAACCCCCTTCCCCCCTCCCAGCTGGGTGTGTGGATGTTGGTGAACGGGCTGAGAATTTCTCCCGGCGCCGCCCTGCAGGGGGCGCCGCAGAGGGGTGGGAGCCGGTCTCACCATTGGCGTGTGGAGTGCTGAGATCGTGGCCCTGCCGTGCTAGGTGCTGTACGGACCTGGGTGTAGCCCGGGGCAAATCTTCCCCATCTCTTATGGGGAACGCTGGTCCTGCTGGGATGGGCGTTGGATGGACTCTGCCCGAGCTCTGGGCCGGGGTCTCCGCCAGGGTTCGAACCGCCGCCTTGACACACACACAACAAAATTTATTCCACCCACCGGTGGAAAAAGTTAGTGAGAACGCTGGCCTCCTTGCTCAATGTCCTCTCTAGGAGGCCGCACTGAGGCTTGGGGAGGGAAGATTCCTTGTCTTCCGCTAGTGGCCAGATTGGGGAATTTCCCACCACCTCCGTCCGAATTGTACAGCTCCTGACGCAGCAAGTCCTGGGTTTTTACAGCCAGAGCTTCCCCCGACTTAAAATCACCCCCCCGGGACAGAGTAGCCCGTCACCCCAGCCGGCAGCTGCCGGAGAAATTTCAGCAGGTGAGGGGGAGATTTGTCCCAGCCCCTGAATGTAACAAAATTTCACCCCCCATTTTCACGGCCTCTTGTCCACCGGCTCTAAGGGGGGTTTAGAATTTCGGCCTTTCTTACCACAAAACAAATCAGCTTTTCTTGGTTCTATTAGCAAACTCCTGGGGCCTCTCCTTGGCTCTGTGTTGGGACCCTGGGTGAGTTGGCCCATGACTCGGTTTCCCCCAACATGCCTCGTTAAGAAATTGGAGTGAGTATGCAGATTCGCTCAGGCTGCCGGCCCGGCCCCGTTCCCTCACCCCCCACACCACAAGCGGGTCTGGTTGTTGGGGTCGCAAGGCCCTGATGTAACAGGTGGATCTGTCCTGCGTGGATTCAGTCGCAGGAAGGGTGGTGTTCCAGCTCCGTCCGAGGGGTATTTTGGCAGCTAAATTCTTCACACAATACTCTGGTGAATCAGGGAGTTTTAAATCATGCTGGTGGATTTTTCTGTCAAGCCAAAAAAATATTATTTTTAGGTATTTTTGGGGTGAGGGGGAAATGACCTGAAATTTGGAGGAAGACAGAGAACATTGTGAACCTGCAAAAAAGTCAGCACTTGGGGTGGTTGTGGTGTGTGTTTGTGTGTGTTTGTCAAACACAACTCCAAAAAAAGATTTGGCTTTGGCTGTATGTCTTCCATCTTGAGGCATTCAAACGTTTCCTTCCGAGCTGTTTAATTAAACATTCAGTTCACAGCCGTTTAATTAAATGTTTAATTCAGAATAGGGATCTGTCCAGGCTGAGCTCCTGAAGGGAAATGCTTGGCACTACCCCAGCAGTCTCTTTTATATCGGCCTGTTGGGCTCTGATTTCTACCACTGAGATGGCCACTCTATCGTCCTTGGAGGACCTCTTGTCTGCTCCTCTTGCTGGCACAGGATGTGGTGAGATCTTTGGCCTCCTGCAGGGGGCGTCGGGGCTTCATCCACCCCATCAGAGAGTCGTTTAATTAAACGTTTCGTTCAGAGCCGTTTAATTAAATGTTTCGTTCTGAGCCGTTTGTTTAAACGTTTTGTTCAGAGCTGCTTAATTAAACGTTTCATTCAGAGTTGTTTAATTAAATGTTTTGTTCAGAGCTGTTTTAATTAAACGTTTCGTTCAGAGCTGTTTTAATTAAACGTTTCGTTCACAGCCATTTAATTAAACGTTTCAGACAGAGACATTTAACTATTTCGTTCAGAGCCGTTTAATTAAACGTTTAGTTCAGAGCCATTTAATTAAACGTTTCGTTCAGAGCCATTTAATTAAACGTTTCATTCAGAGCTGTTTTAATTAAACGTTTCGTTCACAGCCATTTAATTAAATGTTTCAGACAGAGACATTTAACTGTTTCGTTCAGAGCCGTTTAAATGGCTCTGAACGAAACGTTTAATTAAACGGCTCTGAATGAAACGTTTAATTAAATGTCTCTGAAAGAAATGTTTACTTAAATGGCTCTGAATGAAACATTTAATTAAGTAACCATTTTGTTCAGAGCCGTTTAATTAAACGTTCGGAACCATTTAACTATTTCATTCAGAGACATTTAATTAAACTTTTCGCTCAGAATAGGGATCTGCCTTGGTTGAGCTCCTGAGGGAACTGCCTGGGTGTAGCCCAGGAGCTTCTTTTATATTGGCGTGATTTGCTTCTGCCAAAACAGCCCCTCTATCCTCCCTGGAGGACCTCCTTGTCTGCTCCTCTCCCGGGCACTGGGTGCAGTAAAACTTCTGGCCCCCTGGAGAGGGCCTCGGGGCTTCGTCCTCCCCATCACAGAGCCTTTTAAGTAAATGCGCCATTCACAACCATGTCACTCAATCTGAATCTCTCTGTCCCTTCCTTCCCGGAATTCCCGTTTGCGCTCAAGTACGTTTCGAACACGAAAAGGAGTTTTGAAACAGCGCACGCCCCCCTTCCCCCACCCCCACCCCCGTCTGGCTCCGAAACGGGACCTTTCTGCCCTCCTTTGTTTTTTGAACGAAACTTTACCAGAATCGAGGCCCAAAATGTTGGGGTGGTGGAAACGGCCTCTGGGGATGGAAAGCTGCTTTGGGGAGCAATTTTCCCACTTCCTCTCCCTGGGGGAGACCAACAGAGGGGTCCAGAGATGGGAAACAGCCCCATGTAAACCGTACCCCCCTGGAGCGACTGGCTGCAGGGGGGTATTTGTGGGCTCGGCTTTCCACAGCCGAGGGAGAATTCAGAGAGGTCTCAGCCAGCTGGGGAGCACCCTCCCTCTCCACCATCCCTCGCCCCACCCCGTGTCCTCCCCCTCCAACCCCGGTGCCATCTTTGCTTGTGGTGTGGAAAAAGAGAGGATTGTCTTTCCTGAAAGCTTTGGTGCTGAATGCAGACCAGCCTTGGCTTTGGTGGTGAGAGCAGCAAGCCAGGACTCCTGGGTTCTCTCCCCGGCGCTGGGAGGCCAGTGGGGGCTGGTGGTTAGAGCAGGGGGCCGGGAGCCAGGACTCTTGGGTTCTCTCCCTGGCGCTCGGAGGGCAGTGGGGGCGGGTGGTTAGAGCTAAGAGCCAGGACTCCTGGGTTCTCTCCTGGCTCTGGGAGGGCAGCAGGGGCTGGTGGTTTGGGCTGGGAGCCAGGACTCCTAGGTTCTCTCCCCAGCTGTGGGAATTAAGGCATCTTTAGGGTCGAGAACAGGGAAGACCCGTCCTCCATGCTGGACACTTCCAGAGGCCTGCTGGGAGGCGTGAGACCAGACTGGTGCATCCCCAGCTTCTGAAACAATAGCTGATGGAGTGTAAATCTAGTTTCGGTCCATTCCCTGCGCCGGCGGGCGGTGGGAACGTCAGTCTCCCTGGGCCGTGGTGTTACGGGGCTGCTGTTCCCTCTCCTCCCCTAGGGCGACTGGGTGTGGCTGAAGAAGTTCCCTGGAGAGAAACACACGGACATCAAGCCAGCCACCAAAACCACCTTCTGCAAGGTGAGGGTGACCAGAGGTCAGTGGGTGTCCTGGCTGCTCTGACATGCAGGGAGAAGTCCCCTGCCTGGCCACTGGCTGTTACCACTGCTCTGGTGTGGGATGCGCCACCTGCAGTCCCCTGCCCGGCCACCAGGTGTCACCACTGTTCTGGTGTGGGATGTGCCAGCTGCAGTCCCCTGCCCGGCCACTGGGTGTCACCACTGCTCCCTTGTGGGATGTGCCATGTGTCACCCTCTGCCCGGCCACCAGGTGTCACCACTGCTCTGGTGTGGGACGCGCCAGCTGCAGTCCCCTGCCCGGCCACCAGGTGTCACCACTGCTCCGGTGTGGGATGTTCCATGTGTCACCTCTGCCCAGCCACCAGGTGTCACCACTGCTCCGGTGTGGGATGTGCCATATGTCACCTTCTCCCCGGCCACCAGGTGTCACCACTGCTCCAGTGTGGGACGCACCAGCTGCAGTCCCCTGCCTGGCCACCAGGTGTCACCACTGCTCCGGTGTGGGATGTTCCATGTGTCACCTCTGCCCAGCCACCAGGTGTCACCACTGCTCCGGTGTGGGACGCGCCACCTGCAGTCCCCGGCCCGGCCACCAGGTGTCACCACTGGTCGGTGTGGGACGCGCCAGCTGCAGTCCCCTGCCCGGCCACCGGAGGTGACACCTGGTTCACGCCCTGGGCTGCCCATGGGGCTCTCGCCTCTTCTCCCTCCCAGCTCCGGGACCTGCGGCACGAGAACGTGAACCTCTTCCTGGGCTTCTTCTACGACTGCGGGGTCTTCGCCATCATCTCGGAGCATTGCAGCCGCGGCAGCCTGGAGGACCTGCTCCGCAACGAGGACATGAAGCTGGACTGGATGTTCAAGTCGTCCCTGCTGCTCGACCTCATCAAGGTGAGGCCGGGGCGGGAGCTGCCCCCCAGCCTGCAAACCCTGGGGTGCTGAGCGCCTCCCCCAGCCTGCAAACCCTGGGGTGCTGAGCGCCTCCCCCTGTGCCTGCAAATCCTGGGGTGCTGAGCGCCTCCCCCAGCCTGCAAATCCTGGGGTGCTGAGCGCCTCTCCCTGCCCGCAAACCCTGGGGTGCTGAGCGCCTCCTCCTGCCTGCAAACCCTGGGGTGCTGAGCACCTCCCCCTGTGCCTGCAAATCCTGGGGTGCTGAGCACCTCCCCCTGTGCCTGCAAATCCTGGGGTGCTGAGCACCTCCCCCAGCCTGCAAACCCTGAGGTGCTGAGCGCCTCCCCCTGTGCCTGCAAATCCTGGGGTGCTGAGCGCCTCCTCCTGTGCCTGCAAATCCAGGGGTGCTGAGTGCCTCCCCCTGTGCCTGCAAATCCTGGGGTGCTGAGCGCCTCTCCCTGCCCGCAAACCCTGGGGTGCTGAGCGCCTCCTCCTGCCTGCAAACCCTGGGGTGCTGAGCGCCTCCCCCTGTGCCTGCAAATCCTGGGGTGCTGAGTGCCTCTCCCTGCCCGCAAACCCTGGGGTGCTGAGCGCCTCCTCCTGCCTGCAAACCCTGGGGTGCTGAGTGCCTCCCCCCCGCCTGCAAACCCTGGGGTGCTGAGCGCCTCCCCCTCTGCCTGCAAACCCTGGGGTGCTGAGCACCTCCCCCTGCCTGCAAACCCTGGGGTGCTGAGCGCCCCCCCAGGCTGCAAACCCTGGGGTGCTGAGTGCCTCCCCCCCGCCTGCAAACCCTGGGGTGCTGAGCGCCTCCCCCTCTGCCTGCAAACCCTGGGGTGCTGAGCGCCTCCCCCAGCCTGCAAACCCTGGCGTGCTGAGCGCCTCCCCCTCTGCCTGCAAACCCTGGGGTGCTGAGCCTTGCGGCCCCCGTCTCCCCAGGGCATGAAGTACCTCCACCACCGGGAGGTGGTGCACGGGCGGCTGAAGTCGCGCAACTGCGTGGTGGACGGGCGCTTTGTGCTGAAGGTGACGGACCACGGCTACAACGAGCTGCTGGAAGTCCAGAGGATACCACGCCAGGCCCTCAAGCCGGAGGGTGAGGCCGGGGAGGGAGCGGCCGGGGTGTGGGCGGGGAGGAACACGGGCTGGAGGCTGCGTGGCGTGGGGAGAACCTCAGGGGGCCTGAGCCGGCTCTTCCTCCCGGCCCCAGAGCGGTTGTGGACGGCGCCCGAGCTGCTCCGTGACCCGGCCCTGGAGCGCAAGGGGACCTTCCGCGGAGACGTCTTCAGCGTTGCCATCATCATGCAAGAAGTCATCTGCCGTAACGCCCCCTACTGCATGCTGGACATGCCGGCCGAAGGTACCGGGGCTGGCGGGGGGGGGCGGGACCGGGCCCCCCACTTCCGACCCCTAGGGGGGAGGCCGGAGGTGACGTCGGGTTCCCCCCTCCGTTGGGCAGAGATCATCCGGAAGGTGGAGAAGCCGCCCCCGCTGTGCCGGCCCTCCGTCTCGGTCGACCAGGCGCCCATAGAGTGCATCCAGCTGATGAAGCAGTGCTGGGGGGAGCAGCCCGAGCGGCGGCCGACCATCGACCAGATCTTCGACCAGGTGCCGGGAGGTGGTGGGAGCCGGAGCCGGGTCGGGGCGTTCCTGGGCACAGCTGGGAGGGCCAAACCGGGGCCACCGACAGCCCAGCCTGGGGGTCCCCAACGCTCAGGCACCAAACCCGTCCTAAGCACCACGTCTGGGCGTGCTGGCCAGCTAGAGTCACACCGGTTCTCCTGGGCCACCTCCCGTCCCCTCCTTACCCAGGCGGGAGGTTATGGAAACCCATCTCAGCCCATCAGCCCAACTTCTTCCAGCCCCAAAGGGACCAGCCGCGTCCCCAGGTCAACGTATCCCTCAGATCTGAGCCCAAACTCACACCAGATCCACCCAGGTTCTTCCAGCCCCAACGGGACCAGCCCCGTCCCCAGGTCAACGTATCCCTCAGATCTGACCCAAACCCACGCCAGATCCACCCAGGTTCTTCCAGCCCCAACGGGACCAGCCCCGTCCCCAAGTCAACGTATCTCTCAGATCTGACCCAAACCCCACGCCAGATCCACCCAGGTTCTTCCAGCCCCAACGGGACCAGCCACATCCCCAGGTCAACGTATCCCTCAGATCTGACCCCAAACCCCTGCCAGATCCACCCAGGTTCTTCCAGTCCCAAAGGTACCAGCTCCGTCCCCAGGTCTACGTATCCCTCAGATCTGACCCAAACCCCACGCCAGATCCACCCAGGTTCCTCCAGTCCCAAAGGGACCAGCCCCGTCCCCAGGTCAACGTGTCCCTCAGACCTGACCCCAAACCCCACGCCAGATCCACCCAGGTTCTTCCAGCCCCAAAGGGACCAGCCCCATCCCCATCCCCAGGTCAATGTATCCCTCAGATCTGACCCCAGACCCACGCCAGATCCACCCAGGCTCTTCGAGCCCCAAAGGGACCAGCCGCGTCCCCAGATCAGAGCCAGACAATGGCGCTCAGAGATGCTGGAGCCCATGGGTAGTGGAGAGGCTGGAGCCAGAGCTGATAAGACCTGGGTGTGCCGGAGGCAGGGCCGGTGGGGCTCAGAGATGCCGGAGCCGGTGGGGATGGGGGCGAGCTCACCAGAACCACTTCCCCCCCGGAGAGCAGAGATGCCGGAGCCAGCGGCGAGGGGGCGCCGGAGCCGGGCGGCTCCGTCTCACGCGGTGCTCCCGTCCCCGGCAGTTCAAGAACATCAACAAGGGCCGGAAGACCAATATCATCGACTCCATGCTGCGTATGCTGGAGCAGTACTCCAGCAACCTGGAGGACCTCATCCGGGAGCGGACGGAGGAGCTGGAGGTCGAGAAGCAGAAGACGGACAGGCTCCTCACCCAGATGCTGCCGCCGTGAGTCGGGGCCGGGGGTTGCCGGGCGGGGTGGGGCAGCCAGGAACCCGGGCCTCCCAGCCCCACTGACGCCGCCTCCCGGTGGCCCAGGTCGGTGGCGGAGGCGCTGAAGATGGGCACGCCGGTGGAGCCGGAATATTTCGAGGAGGTGACCCTGTACTTCAGCGACATCGTGGGCTTCACCACCATCTCGGCGATGAGCGAGCCCATCGAGGTGGTCGACCTCCTGAACGACCTCTACACCCTCTTCGACGCCATTATCGGCTCCCACGACGTCTACAAGGTGCCGGCCGTTGGGGGTCACCGAGTTGGGGGGCGGACGGGGGCGCCGGCTGGCGGGACGGGGCTCTTGATGACACTGCAGGGTTGCCCAAGCCGGCGGCGGCGGCGGAAGAGGGGGGTCAAGGATCCATCCAGGGATTCGGGGTGTTCGGGGGAACCGCCTCCATTTCTGACCCCTCCCCGGCAGGTGGAGACCATCGGGGACGCCTACATGGTGGCCTCGGGGCTGCCGAAGAGGAACGGGAATCGCCACGCGGGGGAGATCGCCAACATGTCCCTGGACATCCTGAGCGCCGTCGGCTCCTTCCGCATGCGACATATGCCCGAGGTGCCCGTCCGCATCCGTATCGGCCTCCACTCCGGTAAGTGGGTGGGGCCTCCGCCCTTTCACCATGGTCATGTCCCTTATTCCTCCGTGCCCCCTTCTGGAGCATCCCTGGGTCCTGCATCCCTCCCACAAGGAGTCCCCCCCGACTTTTGGTGTCAGCAGTGGGATCTCAGTCTTTCCCCTGGGTTGCCCAACTGAGTGGGGACAGGGGTGCTATCCCCAGGGCTGCAGTGCTACCCCCACAAACCCACCTGGTGGGGCTCCCCCCACAGTGGGGCTGGGAGTTAACTCCCCACTGGGAGGCAGAGGGCACCTCTCCATCCCCGTCAGAGCAATGGGCGCAGGCTCTCTGCAGACTCCGGTGCCTTGGCCGTACCTGTCACACTCCCCGTCCGTCCGTGACTCACCCTCTCCCGGCAGGGCCCTGCGTGGCTGGCGTTGTGGGGCTCACCATGCCCCGGTACTGTCTCTTCGGGGATACCGTCAACACCGCCTCTCGCATGGAGTCCACCGGCCTTCGTGAGTCCGGGCCCCTCAGCGGGCGTGGCCTGAGGGCGGGAGGGAGGGAGAGGCCCCGGGTGCGGTCCGAGGGGGAGGGGTGGGGGTGGGGCTTGGAGATTCGGGGTGCTCACCCCCTCGCCCCACTCCCAGCTTACCGCATCCACGTCAACGTCACTACGGTCAACATCCTCCACGCGCTGAAGGAAGGCTTCAGGCTGGACATTCGGGGCAAGACGGAGCTTAAGGTACCGGCGACCCACAGCCCCTGCCCCACAGCCCTGCCGGTGCCCCTCACTCCAGCCCCACAGCCTGGCCGGAGCCGCTCACTCCCAACCCATGGCCCCAGCCCCACAGCCCGACCCACAGCCCTGCTGGGGTCTCTCACTCCAGCCCCACAGCCCGGCCGGAGCTGCTCATTCCTGACCCACGGCCCCTGCCCCACAGCCCTGCCGGTGCCCCTCACTCCGGCCCCCCAGCCCGGCCACTGCTGCTCACTCCTGACCCACAGCCCTGCTGGGGCCCCTCACTCCTATCCCACAGCCCCTGCCCCATAGCTCTGCCGGTGCCCCTCACTCCCGACCCACGGCCCCAGCACCACGCCCTGACCCACAGCCCTACACTCTGACCCCCCAGCCCTGCCGGTGCCCCTCACTCCGGCCCCACAGCCCCCTGCTCACCAACTCTGTCGCAGGGAAAAGGCGTAGAAGACACGTACTGGCTGGTGGGACGAGACGGATTCAATAAACCCATCCCCACGCCCCCCGACCTGCAGCCAGGGTAAGAACCCCACTGGCCTGGAGCCCCCCGCGCCTGGACACTGACAGCATATCTAGAGGGGACCCCAGGGGAGAGGAATCGAGCAGCCAGGGACTTCGGGGGAGACGGTCCCCTGGTAGGAAGCCGGACTCCTGGGTTCTCTCCCCGGCGCTGGGAGGGCAGTGGGGGCTGGTGGTTAGAGCAGGGGGTGGGAGCCAGGACTCCTGGGTTCTCTCCCCGGCGCTGGGAGGGCAGTGGGGGCTGGTGGTTAGAGCAGGGGCTGGGAGCCAGGACTCCTGGGTTCTCTCCCCGGCGCTGGGAGGGTAGTGGGGGCTGGTGGTCAGAGCAGGGGGTGGGAGCCAGGACTCCTGGGTTCTCTCCCCGGTGCTGGGAGGGCAGTGGGGGCTGGTGGTGAGAGCAGGGGGTGGGAGCCAGGACTCCTGGGTTCTCTCCCCGGCGCTGGGAGGGCAGTGGGGGCTGGTGGTTAGAGCAGGGGCTGGGAGCCAGGACTCCTGGGTTCTCTCCCCGGCGCTGGGAGGGCAGTGGGGGCTGGTGGTTAGAGCAGGGGGTTGGAGCCAGGACTCCTGGGTTCTCTCCCCGGCGCTGGGGGGCAGTGGGGGCTGGTGGTTAGAGCAGGGGGCCGGGAGCCAGGACTCCTGGGTTCTCTCCCTGGTGCTGGGAGGGCAGTGGGGGCTGGTGGTTAGAGCAGGGGCCGGGAGCCAGGACTCCTGGGTTCTCTCCCCGGCGCTGGGAGGGCAGTGGGGGCTGGTGGTTAGAGCAGGGGGTTGGAGCCAGGACTCCTGGGTTCTCTCCCCGGCGCTGGGGGGCAGTGGGGGCTGGTGGTTAGAGCAGGGGGCCGGGAGCCAGGACTCCTGGGTTCTCTCCTGGCGCTGGGAGGGCAGTGGGGGCTGGTGGTTAGAGCAGGGGCCGGGAGCCAGGACTCCTGGGTTCTCTCCCCGGCGCTGGGAGGGCAGTGGGGGCTGGTGGTTAGAGCAGGGGGTTGGAGCCAGGACTCCTGGGTTCTCTCCCCGGCGCTGGGGGGCAGTGGGGGCTGGTGGTTAGAGCAGGGGGCCGGGAGCCAGGACTCCTGGGTTCTCTCCCTGGTGCTGGGAGGGCAGTGGGGGCTGGTGGTTAGAGCAGGGGCTGGGAGCCAGGACTCCTGGGTTCTCTCTCCAGCGCTGGGAGGGCAGTGGGGGCTGGTGGTTAGAGCAGGGGCCGGGAGCCAGGACTCCTGGGTTCTCTCCCTGGTGCTGGGAGGGCAGTGGGGGCTGGTGGTTAGAGCAGGGGGTGGGAGCCAGGACTCCTGGGTTCTCTCTCCAGCGCTGGGAGGGCAGTGGGGGCTGGTGGTTAGAGCAGGGGGTGGGAGCCAGGACTCCTGGGTTCTCTCCCGGCGCTGGGAGGGCAGTGGGGGCTGGTGGTTAGAGCAGGGGGGCGCTCATGCTATTGCTCCCACAGGGCCAGTAACCACGGCCTCAGCCTGGACGAGATCCCGCAGGATCGGCGGAGGAAGCTGGAGAAGGCTCGGTCCGGGCAGAACAAGTAGTCGGGGCAGCCAGGGAGAGGGAAGCCGGGCTGTGCAGAGGTGAGGCTGAAACCAGGCGGGCTGGGAGCTCTGGCCCCGCCCCTTACAGGGTGGGGCTACCCAAGGCTCCTCCCCTTCACCATCTGAGCACTGAGCTGCTCAGCTCTATGGTCCCCAGTTAGCTCAGGGTTGTCCCCAACTTTTGCATGTGGAGTCCTCCAGCGCTCTTTAACCATAGAGACGTGGCCTAGAGCAGCCACCGACCTGGAGCCACTCTGCCCACCATGCTTCCCAGAGCCTTGGCCCTGTCTCTGTGATCCTGGGAGGGGTAAGGGCTGTGCCTTTATGGGAATGAGAGTCCTCCAGCACTCTTTAACCATAGAGACGTGGCCTAGAGCAGCCACCGACCTGGAGCCACTCTGCCCAACACATTAGCCAGAACCTTGGCCCTGTCTCTATGGTGGTGGGCGGGGCCCAGGGGAGCATCTTAGGCTTAACCTAGGGCTGTTGCATTTGGAGTCCTCCAGCACTTTTTAACCATAGAGATGTGGCCTAGAGCATCTCCCCAGTAAAACACGATGGTGGGATGCTGGTTTGAGAGACAGAGAGACATGATTAATTCTGCCTCCCCTCCCCCTCCCCTCATACAGCCAATGGGATGAGGCTGACACCACCTGACATGTCCTGGCCAATCCCTGTGGGCC
The DNA here is from genome assembly GCF_033958435.1 of Carettochelys insculpta. NCBI lineage: Eukaryota > Metazoa > Chordata > Testudines > Carettochelyidae > Carettochelys > Carettochelys insculpta. The sequence continues at coordinate 259,868 of NW_027439077.1, forward strand.
TTTCTGCCACGGGGCAGGCACAAATTTGTCTTCCACCCCACAGGAGAAGGATGGGGGTCGTGCCAGGTGGACACCTGGCATTGGTCATCAGAAATGGACTCTCCTGGATGCTGGCCCCGCCTGCCCAGGTGCATTCTGGGATTGTGGCCCTGATCAGGGAATTAGTGTTTGCTTTGCCGCCAAACAGCCAGGGGCATTCTGGGACTCTGGCCAACCCAGGAACTTCCAGGCACTTCCAATTACAGAACCAGGTGCATTATGGGATGTTGGAGAAACTTCTGTGCATCTACTAGAGAAAGAGGTGCATTGTGGGACTTCGGAGGAACTTCTGAGCATCTTCTTGAGAAAGAGGTGCATTATGGGACTTTGGAGGAACTTCTGGGCATCTCCTCGGTAAAGGGGTGCATTGTGGGATTCTGGAGGAACTTCTGGGCGTCTCCTTGAGAAAGAAGTGCATTGTGGGACTCTGGAGGAACTTCTGGGCATCTCCTTGAGAAAGCGGTGCATTGTGGAACTCTGGAGGAACTTCTGGGCGTCTCCTTGAGAAAGCGGTGCATTGTGGGATTCTGGAGGAACTTCTGGGCATCTCCTTGAGAAAGCGGTGCATTGTGGGATTCTGGAGGAACTTCTGGGCATCTCCTTGAGAAAGCGGTGCATTGTGGGATTGTGGAGGAACTTCTGGGCGTCTCCTTGAGAAAGCAGTGCATTGTGGGACTCTGGCCAGCCTGGGAATACATATTCTTTCCTTCTAATGCGCAGGGGCTGCTGGGACCAGCGAGTCACAACCGTTCTGGTGGGGCAGGGAGGGAAGGGGTACAGACTGAGCCTCTGCAAGGAGGCAGGGGGAAGGTGGTGGTGTCCCCTGTAAGCTGGAATCTCGGGTGGCCCCGTTGGGGCACGTAAAAATTTAGTCCACCCACGGAGGGTAAAAATGAGTGGGGAGGCAACGGGGCAGGTCATTTCTTCACTCCCCCAATTGTTGTCAGTTGGGACTAATGCCCCCAGGGGGCAGTGATGGGGTGACATTCCACGCACTCCCCACTGGCTCAGGGGGCAGGGCCTGGCCCCTCTAGGGGCGCCGGCTCCCCCCGGCCAGGGCAGGACTGGTTGGCTCAGGGGGCAGGGAATGGGGCAGGGCCTGGCCCCTCTAGGGGCACCAGCTCCCACCCTCCCTCCATGTTGTCTGCCCCGCTTGAGACCCAGGGATCCCCTGACCCACACAGTTTCGCTAGCCACTGGCCAGGACATGGGGAGAAAACACCAGCCCAGCCGGGCTTGGTTCATATTTGTCTGTGGACAAAAATAAATATCTATTGACTGCCGTGGAACGACTCTGCTCATATTTCTCGGCAGACAGTCAAGGAGTTCCCATCCCAGCAGCCCTTGCACTCGAGCCATATTTAGCAGCAGAAACAGTTTCTTAAAGGGGTGGCCACTGTTGGGCCATAAGCACCGGTCAATATTTAGCTGCAGGCCGGAAAAATTCTTAAAGGGATGGCCTTTCCCGCCAGCGGTCTGAGCTGCATTTCTGGTGGGTGCTGATAGACGGGGTGAATATTTTTCTGCAGACCAAAATAAAATCTTAAAGGGACGGCCTTTCCTATCAGCCCTGATAGATGGGGTGAATATTTTTCTGCAGGCAAAAATAAAATCTTAAAGGGATGGCATTGCCAATTGGCTGTGATAAACCAGGGGGAGTATTTTTCAGTGGACAAATAAAAAAATCTTAAAGGGATGGCCTTTCAGATCAGCTCTAATAGACTGTGTGAATATTTTTGTGCAGACAAAAATAAAATCTTAAAGGGATAGCCTGTGATTGGATGCATTATCTACTGGGGCAGGAGGCAAAATATTTCTTAAAGGGATGGTCATTTTTATAGTTGAAGATTTGCTTTGCTGTTAAAGGGATGGCCGGCGACTCGTTGCAGTCCCCAGGTGCATTTTTCATGGTCATTTGATTTGCTTGGAACACAGTTGTTTCTAGTCAGACCAAAAAAAACAAAACAAAAGAAAAATGGTTCCTTAAAGGGATTCTTGGGATCGTCCAGCTCTTAAAGGGGCGGCATCTTTATCTCAGCCGCATTTGTGAGGTACTTGGTGTATATTTGGCCATAGATTGACAAAAAGGAAAGTTTCTTAAAGGGTTGGCTGGTGAGCATGGCTCTCTTAAAGGGAGGGCCTGTGAGCAGCTATCTTTGCCCGCCATTTTTTTACGTACTTGAATATTTTGGCTGTGGACAGAAAAGGAAAGACTCTTAAAGGGATGGCTGGTGATCAGCCAGCTCTTAAAGGGGAGGCTGGTGAGTGGCCGTCTTCATGACACCTGCATTTCTGATGTACTTGGTGAATATTTGTGCGCCGATGAAAAAAGGAAAGGTTCTTAAAGGGATGGCTGGTGATCATCCATCTCTTAAAGGGAAGGCTGGTGAGCGGCCATCTTCTTCTCACCTGCATTTCTTAAAGGGATGGCTGTTGAGCAGCCACCTCTTAAAGGGGCGGCCGGTGAGCGGCCATCTTCTCACCTGCATTTCTTAAAGGGATGGCTGATGAGCAACCATCTCTTCAAGGGGTGGCCGGTGAGCGGCCATCTTCTCACCTGCATTTCTTAAAGGGATGGCTGATGAGCAACCATCTCTTAAAGGGGCGGCCGGTGAGCATCCATCCTCATCTTACTGGCATTTCTGATGATAGTTGAGGCCCTGGGCCACGACTTGTCTGCAGACCAGAAAACGTTGGTCTTAAAGGGATGACTCACACTTGGCCAATTCTTAAAGGCCCGGGACGCTTGTCTCGGGGGCGCGGGGGAGGGAACGGCCTGGCCTGGGGAGCTGATTGACTATTATTTTCCATCCCTTTAAGACTTGTGTATAACTTCCATTTTTCCCGCCCCACGTGCTGAGGTTTGGCCGTACCTGGGAGGACAGCCAGGCGGGAACGGGGGGTGACATTGTGACCAGGCAGGAGCTACGCCCCTCGTCAGCAGGGTCGTTAACGATTGCATGTGACAGTGTAAATAAAGACTCCTGGACACCTCCAGGCATGTCCTTTCCTCGGGGCCGAGCCTGAGACCTCCCCACCTGTCCCTGCCCTGGACAAATCAGAGCTCCCCCTCGGGGACGGCTTGGGAGCATCAGCCCCGTTGGATAAGGGGTAAACTGAGGCACAGTGCACACAAAAGAGATTTGCTTACGGACAGCAGAACCCAGGAGTCCTGGCTCCCAGCCCCCTCCACCCTAACCACCAGCCCCCACTGCCCTTCCAGCACTGGGGAGAGAACCCAGGAGTCCTGGCTCCCACCCCCTGCTCTAACCACCAGCCCCCACTGCCCTCCCAGCGCCGGGGAGAGAACCCAGGAGTCCTGGCTCCCCCCTGCTCTAACCACCAGCCCCACTGCCCTCCCAGTGCCGGGGAGAGAACCCAGGAGTCCTGGCTCCGCCCAAGACAAAGAGCCATTGAGAGCAGAACGAAGCTGTGGTTTATTGCCCCCAGGACAGGATCCCCCATGCGGCGCAGGGGGCCTCATGGCTGGTAGCCATGGGGGCTCAGAAGGACGTGCTGTTGCTGATCTGTTTGGGGTCCAGGTAGGGGTACGGGAGGGCCAGCGATTTGTTCCGCTCCTGGATCTCCTGGGAGATCTCAGCCAGTTGCTCCTGGAAGTCGGAGAACAGCTGCTTCGGCTTCTCCTCGGTGAAGTGCTCGTTGCGGTACGTGCCCAGGAAATCCTGCAAGGGAATGGGTCAGTGGGGCAGGGCGGCGGGGCTGGGCTCACTCGCCCAGAGCTGAGATGCGCCCACCTCTGGGGCAGGGCGGTCAGGGACACAGGAACCCCTCACCTGGCACTGAGATGCGCCCACCTCTGGGGTGGGGCGGCTGGTGACACGGGGACCCCTTGCCCGGCACTGAGATTCACCCACCTCTGGGGCGGGGCAGTCAGGGACACAGGAACCCCTCACCTGGCACTGAGATGCGCCCACCTCTGGGGCGGGGCAGTCAGGGACACAGGAACCCCTCACCTGGCACTGAGATGCGCCCACCTCTGGGGCGGGGCAGTCAGGGACACAGGAACCCCTCACCTGGCACTGAGATGCGCCCACCTCTGGGGCAGGGCGGTCAGGGACACAGGAACCCCTCACCTGGCACTGAGATGCGCCCACCTCTGGGGTGGGGCGGCTGGTGACACGGGGACCCCTTGCACAGCACTGAGATTCACCCACCTCTGGGGCAGGGCGGTCAGGGACACAGGAACCCCTCACCTGGCACTGAGATGCGCCCACCTCTGGGGCGGGGTGGCCAGTGACACAGGGACCCCTCGCCCGGTGCCGAGATGCGCCCACCTCTGGGGCGGGGTGGCCGGTGACACAGGGACCCCTCACCTGGCACTGAGATGTGCCCACCTCTGGGGCGGGGTGGCCAGTGACACAGGGACCCCTCGCCCGGCGCCGAGATGCGCCCACCTCTGGGGCGGGGTGGCCGGTGACACAGGGACCTCACACGTTCCTGCCCCCCAGCGCACTCACCGTGTCTCCCGGCTCGCTGGTGTTGAGCCAGAGGAGGTAGAGGGCCAGGGCGGTGGTGCTCACTTCGGGGATGGTGTCGAGGTAGCTCTCCAGGGAGGCGGCCCCCTTGCTCTGGGCTGGGGGATTCCTCATGGAAGGTGGGAGGTTCGGCATCCAGCTGCTGAAATCATACTGCCGAGAGACACCCCCCCCACCGGGGTCAGAACATCCAGGAACCGCCCCCTCCCCAAGCCTGGGTCCCCCCCCCGTGCCACACCCCAGTCAGGCAGTCAATGGGGGCGGGACAAGTGGGGTGAAGGGTCATGGGGGGGCCGGGGGTCTCCCTGGGGTGAGGGGAAGGTGAGTGGCGGTAAGACGAGGGTCCAGGAAATCAGTGGGGGTTCGAGGGCTGGAACCCAGGACTCCATGTGGGCTGCAGATGGGGGTTTTTGGGGGGGCTGGAACCCAGGACCCCATGTGGGGTGCAGGTAAGGGTTTGAGGGGGGGCCTGGAGCCCAGGACCCCATGTGGGGTGCAGGTGGTGCCTTTTGGGGGGGGGCTGGAACCCAGGACCCCATGTGGGGTGCAGGTGGGGGTTTGAGGGGGGGGCTGGAAGCCAGGACCCCATGTGGGGTACAGGTGGGGGTTTTTGGAGGGGCTGGAGCCCAGGTCCCCATGTGGGGTCCAGGTGGGGGTTTTCAGGGGGGCTGGAGCCCAGGTCCCCAGGTGGGGTCCAGGTGGGGGTTTTCAGGGGGGCTGGAGCCCAGGTCCCCATGTGGGGTGCAGGCAGGGGTTCGGGGGGGCTGGTCCCCAGAACCACATGTGGGGCAGGGTGTGGGGCCCCATGTAGCCAGGCTGTCCCTCCCCACCTGCCCCTTGTTGAGGCTGGCGTGCCGGGCAGAGCAGGAGTAGATCCACATGGTGAGGTACTTGATGAGTTCGGAGATGCAAGGAAGGAAGGCAGGAATCCCTGTGGGGTGGACAATTCACGTCACTTGTGGGGCTGCCCCACACCGCGGCCCCTGAGATCCCACAGAGCTGGGGCCCATGCGCCTTCGCAACAGCCGCCTGCCTCTTCCCGTGGGGGGGAGATCGGGGCTGGATGCCCCATAGCCCCTTCACCATGCTCCACCAGAGCAAAGGGAGTCACTGGAGAGAGACGCCCATTGACCTAGCTGGGATCTGTCCCCACTGACTCAATGGAGAGACGCCCATTGACCCCAGCTGGGATCTGGCCCCATTGACTCAGTGGAGAGACGCCCATTGACCCCAGCTGCGATCTGGCCCCATTGACTCAATGGAGAGACGCCCATTGACCTAGCTGGGATCTGTCCCCACTGACTCAGTGGAGAGACGCCCATTGACCCCAGCTGGGATCTGGCCCCATTGACTCAGTGGAGAGACGCCCATTGACCCCAGCTGGGATCTGGCCCCATTGACTCAATGGAGAGATGCCCATTGACCCCAGCTGGGATCTGGCCCATTGACTCAATGGAGAGATGCCCATGGACCCAGCTGGGATCTGGCCCCATTGACTCAATGGAGAGATGCCCATGGACCCAGCTGGGATCTGGCCCCATTGACTCAGTGGAGAGATGCCCATTGACCCAGCTGGGATCTGGCCCCATTGACTCAATGGAGAGACGCCCATTGACCCCAGCTGGGATCTGGCCCCATTGACTCAATGGAGAGACGCCCATTGACCCCAGCTGGGATCTGGCCCCATTGACTCAATGGAGAGACGCCCATTGATCCAGCTGGGATCTGGCCCATTGACTCAATGGAGAGACGGCCATTGACCCAGCTGGGATCTGGCTGACAGTCAGAGGCAATTTAACCTCCTGCACAGCTGACTCTGGGGGTGACAGGTCCCCTACCGGACGCCTCGTTTCCCAGGAAGCCTTGCTGGAAGATCTCGGCCGCCCAGGCTTGCAACTCGCTGTCGGCCTGGACGTGGGCGTCGCTGGGGTAGTGGTGATTCACGATGCCCGAGACGAAGCTGCAAGAACCGAGAGGTGTCGGGGTCACAGCCGGCCTCCTCGCACAGTCGCTCGGCCAACGGCGGAAAACCTACCGCTGGGCGCGTGGCTGGTTCCTTCTTCTCTCTCCTTCCCACTCGCCCTCTTTCCTTCTTTCTTTCTTTCTTTCTTTCTCTTTCTCTTTTTCCCCCTCGCCCCCTTTCTTTCTTGCCTTCTCACGCGTTCCCTCCAGCGACCTGCCCCCAAAACTCCTGTCGACAGCTCGTGGCCCCACGCACAAGCGGCCTGCTCCAGCGAGAGAGAGAAGCTGCGCCGCCCGAGAGGCCTCTCGCCAGAGCAGCCCCCACGGACAGGGCTCCCCCGTGACCCTCCCGGAGGATGCAGGCGGCTTTCCTGTCGCCCGACGCTGCCGGGCCGCCGTCCTGTCGACTTACGGCGCGGCCGCGCCTCGAGTTTCGCCGACGCAGCCCTCTCGGGTCGCCGCAGCTCGCGAGTTCGGCTTCCAGCCGCCTGGCCCGGCGTGCCGGCGGGGGTCAGATCTCAGGCCCCAGCGCCCGGGGCTGGAGGCCTCAGTGCCGAGATCCGGCCTCACACGTGGGCGGTGGGGCCGGCTCGGGAGTCGGGCAATCCGGGGGTTTGCCGGCGTGGCCGACGGCCGGCTGCCGACGCTCGGGGAGACTGGCGGGAAGCTGGGATTTCATTTCCTTCCAGGGCCCAGAAAATCTTCCCCAATGCTCCGCGCTCAACGGGTGACCTGAATGCCAGGGTACAAGGCCGGGGAATAAACAGCCCCTCACCTCTCGATGGCGGACCAGACCTTTAAGCAGTCGTCCCGGTAGTGGTAGTTGGGGATGGCCTCCACCCCGCGCTCGCGGATGTCATCGGGGCAGCAGAGGGAGGAATAGGTCAGGCACGGCAGGGCCTTGGCCAGCAGTTCTGTGATCCCCACGACCCCCAAACTGAAGGCCTGGGAGGCGGGGAAGAGACGGGGCCAGGGAGTGAGAACCCGGACGTCACCCAGCGTGGGGGCTCCGCAAATCGCTGCGCCAGGACGCCTGGGTTCTCTCCCCGGCGCTGGGAGGGCAGTGGGGGCTGGTGGTTAGAGCAGGGGGTGGGAGCCAGGACTCCTGGGTTCTCTCCCTGGTGGTGGGATGGCAGTGGGGGCTGGTGGTTAGCGCAGGGGGCCGGGAGCCAGGACTCCTGGGGTCCCTCCGCAGCACTGGGAGGGCAGTGGGGGCTGGTGGGTAGAGCAGGGGGTGGGAGCCAGGACTCCTGGGTTCTCTCCCTGGCACTGGGAGGGCAGTGGGGGCTGGTGGGTAGAGCAGGGGGTGGGAGCCAGGACTCCTGGGTTCTCTCCCTGGCACTGGGAGGGCAGTGGGGGCTGGTGGTTAGCGCAGGGGGCCGGGAGCCAGGACTCCTGGGTTCTCGCACCGGCAGTGGGGGCTGGTGGTTAGAGCAGGGGGCTGGGAGCCAGGACTCCTGGGTTCTCTCACCGGCAGTGGGGGCTGGTGGTTAGCGCAGGGGGCCGGGAGCCAGGACTCCTGGGTTCTCTCCCCAGCCCGCTGGGGGCCTTAAAACCTTTTCCTGTGACCCCCTCTCACCTTGCTGGCGGCTGCGCCCGGTTTGAGCAGCAAGTTCCGGCCCAGCGTGTTGATGTACAGGGTGTAGTGCGTGTGGGGTAGCAGGAGCTGGGGAGCGGAGAGACAGAGGCATGAGGGGAGGCAGGTGACGGCCTGCCCCTCGGCAAGGCTCCCCGTCGAACCCCACCCTGGTGCCTCGTTGGAGGGGGAAAAAATCTCTTCCACACCAGCTTTGCTGGGTGGTGCGCACGGCGCGGGGAAGAAAATGCATTCCACAGCCCGGAGGGCCGCGTGCAGCGGGTGGGGGGGCCCTGGGCTCACCTTGAAGAGGGGGTGGCAGGTGGGGAAGTGGCGGAGCGTGGCCAGCACAAAGGCCTCGTTGAGCAGGTGGCAGGACAGGAGGTGGCTGACCAACATCTGGGTCAGGAAGTCCGAGTTGCGTACCCAAGTTTTGGCCAGCAGCCAGTCCCACTCCGAGTCGCTGGGCAGGAAGATGGGGCTGGCCGGGCCCGGGCTCTGGGTGAGCTGTGGGGGGAGAGAGGCAGGAGGGGGGAGTGGTTAGAGCAGGGGGGGTGGGAGCCAGGACTCCTGGGTTCTCTCCCCGGCACTGGGAGGGCAGTGGGGGCTGGTGGTTAGAGCAGGGGGCCGGGAGCCAGGACTCCTGGGTTCTCTCCCCGGCGCTGGGAGGGCAGTGGGGGCTGGTGGTTAGAGCAGGGGGTGGGAGCCAGGACTCCTGGGTTCTCTCCCCGGCGCTGGGAGGGCAGTGGGGGCTGGTGGTTAGAGCAGGGGGTGGGAGCCAGGACTCCTGGGTTCTCTCCCCAGCGCTGGGAGGGCAGTGGGGGCTGGTGGTGAGAGCAGGGGGTGGGAGCCAGGACTCCTGGGTTCTCTCCCCAGCGCTGGGAGGGCAGTGGGCGCTGGTGGTGAGAGCAGGGGGTGGGAGCCAGGACTCCTGGGTTCTCTCCCCAGCTCTGGGAGGGCAGTGGGGGCTGGTGGTTAGAGCAGGGGGTGGGAGCCAGGACTCCTGGGTTCTCTCCCTGGCCCTGGGAGGGCGGTGGGGGGTGCAGGGCGGGTACCTGGATGGCGATGGGGACCAGCTCCCCACTGGGCTGGAGATGCAGCAGGCAGAGGGGGGCGGCGATGTACTGCAGGTAGCCGTTGATGGTGTTGGCCGGGAGGCCATCCAGGATTTCGTAGTCCACGATGAAAATGTTCCCCAGCTGCAGGGCAGGGGGTGCAGAGCCGGACCCATGGGCAAGGGGCCATCAGTGCTGCGAGCTTCCCCACAGCGGTGCCCTCCCCCGGCGCTGCGAGCTTCCCCTCAGCGGTGCCCTCCCCCGGCGCTGCGAGCTTCCCCACAGCGGTGCCCTCCAGCGCTGCGAGCTTCCCCTCAGCGGTGCCCTCCAGCGCTGCGAGCTTCCCCACAGCGGTGCCCTCCCCCGGCGCTGCGAGCTTCCCCTCAGCGGTGCCCTCCAGCGCTGCGAGCTTCCCCACAGCGGTGCCCTCCAGCGCTGCGAGCTTCCCCACAGCGGTGCCCTCCCCCGGCGCTGCGAGCTTCCCCACAGCAGTGCCCTCCCCTGGCGCTGCGAGCTTCCCCACAGCGGTGCCCTCCCCCGGCGCTGTGAACTTCCCCACAGCGGTGCCCTCCAGCGCTGCGAGCTTCCCCTCAGCAGTGCCCTCCCCTGGCGCTGCGAGCTTCCCCACAGCGGTGCCCTCCCCCGGCGCTGTGAACTTCCCCACAGCGGTGCCCTCCAGCGCTGCAAGCTTCCCCTCAGCAGTGCCCTCCCCCGGCGCTGCGAGCTTCCCCTCAGCAGTGCCCTCCCCTGGCGCTGTGAGCTTCCCCTCAGTGGTGCCCTCCCCCGGCGCTGCGAGCTTCCCCTCAGCGGTGCCCTCCAGCGCTGCGAGCTTCCCCTCAGCGGTGCCCTCCAGCGCTGCGAGCTTCCCCTCAGCGGTGCCCTCCCCCGGCGCTGCGAGCTTCCCCACAGCGGTGCCCTCCAGCGCTGTGAGCTTCCCCTCAGCGGTGCCCTCCCCCGGCGCTGCGAGCTTCCCCACAGCGGTGCCCTCCAGCGCTGTGAGCTTCCCCTCAGCGGTGCCCTCCCCCGGCGCTGCGAGCTTCCCCACAGCGGTGCCCTCCAGCGCTGTGAGCTTCCCCTCAGCGGTGCCCTCCCCCGGCGCTGCGAGCTTCCCCTCAGCGGTGCCCTCCCCCGGCGCTGCGAGCTTCCCCACAGCGGTGCCCTCCAGCGCTGTGAGCTTCCCCTCAGCGGTGCCCTCCCCCGGCGCTGCGAGCTTCCCCACAGCGGTGCCCTCCAGCGCTGCGAGCTTCCCCTCAGCGGTGCCCTCCCCAGAGCCCCGCTCACCTCCAGCTCATGCAGCAGGGTGGTGCCCTCGCCCAGGAAAGGGGCCACCATGTCTGGGGTGACAGGGAAGTTCTCGGGGATCTGGATGCATTTCCGGATGAGGAGGGGGTGCAGCCCATTCAGGAACTGATACCCGAAAAAGGCGTCCTCTTTCCAGTGCTCCTGGACGTACTCTGGAGGGAAGGACCAGAGAAAGTCGTGCTGGCCTATATACCAGCAAAGCGGAAAAGCAGCCCCGGAGCACTTTAAAACCGAACAAAATAATTTAAGATTTAAGGCACAGAGAACCAAAAATAGTCATCAAGGTTGACACATTAGAAAAACTATCAGAAGGAGCGGGGAGGGCAAAGCCGGGGAGCCTCCTCCTGGCTCTCTGATTTGCTCACTGTGCCTAGAATTCTTCTGATTCGTCAACCACTTTGTCAGTTGCGCCCGAGCTTGGGCAGAGTTAAGGTGAAATTGTTGTGGTGTAACAGAGAGGCAGCTGTGTTGGTCTGGCGCTTCGAGGACAACCAGAAGTTCTGTGGCACCTTATAGACTAACAGATATTTTGGCGCAGAAGCTGTCACAGGCAAAGGCCCGCTTCGTCAGCTGCACCTGAGATAGGGCAGAGTTAAGGTGAAGTTGTTGTGCTGTATCAGAGAGGCAGCCGTGTTAGTTTGTATCTTCGAGAACAACAAGAAGTCCTGGGGCACCTTATAGACTAACAGATATGGTGGAGCAGAAGCTGTCCTGGGCAAAGAGCCCTTCGTCAGATGCACCTGATGTAGGGCAGAGTTAAGGTGAAATTGTTGTACTGTATCACAGAGGCAGCTGCGTTAGTCTGTATCTTTGAGGACAACCAGATGTCCTGGGGCACCTTATAGAATAACAGCTATTTTGGAGCAGAAGCTTTCGTGTGCAAAGTCCCCTTCGTCAGAGACACCTGAGGTAGGGCAGAGTTAAGGTGAAATTGTTGTGCTGTATCACAGAGGCAGCCGTGTTAGTTTGTACCTTTGAGAACAACCACAAGTCCTGGGGGACCTTATCGACTAACAGCTATTTTGGAGCAGAAGCTTTCGTGGGCAAAGTCCCCTTCGTCAGAGACACCTGAGGTAGGGCAGAGTTAAGGTGAAATTGTTGTGCTGTATCAGAGCGGCAGCTGTGTTAGTTTGTACCTTTGAGAACAACCACAAGTCCTGGGGCGTGCATCTGATGAAGTGGGTCTTCGCCCACGAAAGCTGATGCTCCAAAATATCTGTTAGTCTCTAAGGTGCCGCAGGACTTCTTGTTGGTGTCGAAGATACAGACTAACACAGCTCCTCTCTGATGCTCAGAGTTACCCTCTGGAGCCGCCTGGCGGGATGGGGAAGACGCAGAGGCTGAAGGACACTGAGAACTGCCCCTACAGCCGTGACCCAGCTGGAGGGGAAGGTGACGTCCCGTCTGTAGGTGAGTCGGGCAGAAACCGGGGCAGTGGGAACGGATCAGACCCATCTGCCGTCGCCTGGTGCCTGGGGCAGAGCCGGGCCTGGGGGCTCAGAGCTGTGAGACGTGTGCCCCGCTGTGGGGCTGGGCTCCTCTCTCCTCTCGCCAACGGCGGAGCACTGAGCCGGACCCCCAGAACCGGGCTCCACGCTCAGCTCTGACCCAGCCGGCCAAGGGACTGGAGGGAGCGACCCTCGGGAGCGGTGAGTGACCACAAGGGTGTGTGTGTGTGTGTGTGTGTGTGTGTGTGTGTGTGAGAGAGAGAGAGAGAGAGAGTAAAGCCTGGAGGGAGCAACCTTTGGTCATCGTCAGTGACCACAAGGGTGCGTGTGTGTTGTGTTGTGTGTGTGTGAGTAAAGCCTGGAGGGATCAACGTTTGGTAATGGTGAGTGACCACAAGGGTGTGTGTGTGAGAGTAAAGCCTGGAGGGCTCAACCTTTCGTAATGGTAAGCAACCACAAGGGTGCATGTGTGTGTGTTGTGTTTTGTGCGTGTGTGTGAGTAAAGCCTGGAGGAAGCAACCTTTGGTAATGGTGAGTGACCACAAAGGTGTGTGTGTGTGTGTGTGTGTGTGTGTGTGAGCGTAAAGCCTGGAGGGATCAACCTTTCGTAATGGTAAGCGACCGCAAGGGTGCATGAGTGCGCGTGTGTGTGTTGTGGTGTGTGTGTGTTTTGTGTGTATGTCTGAGTAAAGCCTGGAGGAAGCAACCTTTGGTAATGATGAGTGACCACAAGGGTGTGTGTGTGTGTGTGTGTGTGTGTGTGAGCATAAAGCCTGGAGGGATCAACCTTTCGTAATGGTAAGCGACCACAAGGGTGCATGAGTGTGCATGTGTGTGTGCTGTGTTGTGTGTGTGTGTGTGTGTGAGCAAAGCCTGGAGGGATCAACCTTTGGAAATGGTAAGTGACCACAAGGGTGTGTGTGTGTGTGTGTGTGTGTGTGTGTGTGTGTGTGTGTGTGAGCAAAGCCTGGAGGGATCAACCTTTGGTTCTGGTAAGCGACCACAAGGGTGCGTGTGTGTGTGTTGTGTGTGTAAACTACGCCCGTTCCATGCACGTCACACCCTGGTGCCGCACCCGGGGGCCGCACAGCCGCCGAGGGGGGGAGCTGGGCCGGGGGCCTGGGCAGGCCGTGGGGCTCAGCAGGGCCCGGCCGCGTGGGGCGGCTGTGGGGGAGGCGTCACCCACCTGTGATGGGGGTCTTTTGAAAGCTGATGACTTTGTTGATATCTTCCAGCTTCGCCCAGGAGTTGTTGCAGGTCATAAATCCCTTGAGCCGCAGCTTCAGCTGCCTGGGGGGGCGACAGCGCATGGGTGTGGGAGAGATGTGGGGCAGGGCGTCCGTGGGGTTGTTGTTGGGGGGCAGGGGCCACGTCGGGGCTCGGGGAGTCCCTGGGGTGCAGGGAGGCCTCCCCCCCTACCCGATCAGGGCAAGCAGGAGGTTATAGGGGGCAGCTGAGCACATGGGGCCGGGGGCGAGTGCAGGGTCGGGGGGTAGGGAGCAGGGTGTCAGTAAAGGGCCAGGGTTAGGGTACTGGCTGTGGGTGCAGGGTGTGGGGTTACAGTACGGAGCAGGGGTGCAAGGAACGGGGTGAGGGTGTGTAAGGAACGCGCCCGCAGGCACTCACAACAGCAAAGCAAAAGCAGTTTCTCGGGTTCCAGGTTCCTAACCCGGTACTCACACCCGAACTCTGCCCCCTAACCCGGTACTCACACCCGAACTCTGACCCCTACCAGGTACTCACACCCTAACTCTGCCCCCAACCCGGTACTCACACCCTAACCTGGTACTCACACCCTAACTCTGCCCCCTAACCCGGTACTCACACCCTAACTCTGCCCCCTAACCCGGTACTCACACCCTAACTCTGCCCCCAACCCGGTACTCACACCCTAACCTGGTACTCACACCCTAACTCTGCCCCCTAACCCGGTACTCACACCCGAACTCTGCCCCCTAACCCGGTACTCACACCCTAACTCTGCCCCCTAACCTGGTACTCACACCCTAACTCTGCCCCCTAACTCTGTACTCACACCCTAACCCGGTACTCACACCCTAACTCTGCCCCCTAACCCGGTACTCACACCCTAACCTGGTACTCACACCCTAACTCTGCCCCCAACCCGGTACTCACACCCTAACTCTGCCCCCTAACCCGGTACTTACACCCTAACTCTGCCCCCTAACCCGGTACTCACACCCTAACCTGGTACTCACACCCTAACTCTGCCCCCAACCCGGTACTCACACCCTAACTCTGCCCCCTAACCCGGTACTTACACCCTAACTCTGACCCCTAACCCGGTACTCACACCCTAACCTGGTACTCACACCCTAACTCTGCCCCCTAACCCGGTACTCACACCCTAACTCTGCCCCCTAACCCGGTACTCACACCCTAACCTGGTACTCACACCCTAACTCTGCCCCCTAACCCGGTACTCACACCCTAACTCTGCCCCCTAACCCAGTACTCACACCCTAACTCTGCCCTCTAACCCGGTACTCACACCCTAACTCTGACCCCTAACTCTGTACTCACACCCTAACTCTGCCCCCTAACTCGGTACTCACACCCTAACTCTGCCCCCTAACCCGGTACTCACACCCTAACCTGGTACTCACACCCTAACTCTGCCCCCTAACCCGGTACTCACACCCTAACTCTGCCCCCTAACCCGGTACTCACACCCTAACTCTGCCCCCTAACCTGGTACTCACACCCTAACTCTGCCCCCTAACTCTGTACTCACACCCTAACCTGGTACTCACACCCTAACTCTGCCCCCTAACCCGGTACTCACACCCTAACTCTGCCCCCTAACCCGGTACTCACACCCTAACCCGGTACTCACACCCTAACTCTGCCCCCAACCCGGTACTCACACCCTAACCCGGTACTCACACTCTAACTCTGCCCCCTAACTCTGTACTCACACCCTAACTCTGCCCCCTAACCCGGTACTCACACCCTAACTCTGCCCCCAACCCGGTACTCACACCCTAACTCTGCCCCCTAACCCGGTACTCACACCCGAACTCTGACCCCTAACCTGGTACTCACACCCTAATGCAGTACTCACACCCTAACTCTGCCCCCTAACCCGGTACTCACACCCTAACTCTGCCCCCTAACTCTGTACTCACACCCTAACCTGGTACTCACACCCTAACTCTGCCCCCTAACCCGGTACTCACACCCTAACTCTGCCCCCTAAATCTGTACTCACACCCTAACCTGGTACTCACACCCTAACTCTGCCCCCTAACCCGGTACTCACACCCTAACTCTGCCCCCTAACTCTGTACTCACACCCTAACTCTGCCCCCTAACCCGGTACTCACACCCTAACTCTGCCCCCTAACTCTGTACTCACACCCTAACTCTGCCCCCTAACCCGGTACTCACACCCTAACCTGGTACTCACACCCTAACTCTGCCCCCTAACCCAGTACTCACACCCTAACTCTGCCCCCTAACCCGGTACTCACACCCTAACTCTGCCCCCTAACTCTGTACTCACACCCTAACTCTGCCCCCTAACTCTGTACTCACACCCTAACCTGGTACTCACACCCTAACTCTGCCCCCTAACCCGGTACTCACACCCTAACTCTGCCCCCTAAATCTGTACTCACACCCTAACCTGGTACTCACACCCTAACTCTGCCCCCTAACCCGGTACTCACACCCTAACTCTGCCCCCTAACTCTGTACTCACACCCTAACTCTGCCCCCTAACCCGGTACTCACACCCTAACTCTGCCCCCTAACTCTGTACTCACACCCTAACTCTGACCCCTAACCCGGTACTCACACCCTAACTCTGCCCCCTAACCTGGTACTCACACCCTAACTCTGCCCCCTAACTCTGTACTCACACCCTAACTCTGACCCCTAACCCGGTACTCACACCCTAACTCTGCCCCCTAACCCGGTACTCACACCCTAACTCTGCCCCCAACCCGGTACTCACACCCTAACTCTGCCCCCTAACCCGGTACTCACACCCTAACCCGGTACTCACACCCTAACTCTGCCCCCTAACCCAGTACTCACACCCTAACTCTGCCCCCTAACCCGGTACTCACACCCTAACTCTGACCCCTAACCCGGTACTCACACCCTAACTCTGACCCCTAACCTGGTACTCACACCCTAACTCTGCCCCCTAACCCGGTACTCACACCCTAACCCGGTACTCACACCCTAACTCTGCCCCCTAACCCAGTACTCACACCCTAACTCTGACCCCTAACCCGGTACTCACACCCTAACTCTGACCCCTAACCTGGTACTCACACCCTAACTCTGCCCCCTAACTCTGTACTCACACCCTAACTCTGCCCCCTAACCCGGTACTCACACCCTAACTCTGCCCCCTAACTCTGTACTCACACCCTAACTCTGACCCCTAACCCGGTACTCACACCCTAACCTGGTACTCACACCCTAACTCTGCCCCCTAACCCGGTACTCACACCCTAACTCTGACCCCTAACTCTGTACTCACACCCTAACTCTGCCCCCTAACCCGGTACTCACACCCTAACTCTGCCCCCTAACCCGGTACTCACACCCTAACCCGGTACTCACACCCTAACTCTGACCCCTAACTCTGTACTCACACCCTAACTCTGCCCCCTAACCCGGTACTCACACCCTAACCCGGTACTCACACCCTAACTCTGACCCCTAACTCTGTACTCACACCCTAACTCTGCCCCCTAACCCGGTACTCACACCCTAACTCTGACCCCTAACCCAGTACTCACACCCTAACCTGGTACTCACACCCTAACTCTGCCCCCTAACCCAGTACTCACACCCTAACTCTGCCCCCTAACTCTGTACTCACACCCTAACTCTGCCCCCTAACCCGGTACTCACACCCTAACTCTGCCCCCTAACCCGGTACTCACACCCTAACCTGGTACTCACACCCTAACTCTGCCCCCTAACCCAGTACTCACACCCTAACTCTGCCCCCTAACTCTGTACTCACACCCTAACTCTGCCCCCAACCCGGTACTCACACCCTAACCCGGTACTCACACCCTAACTCTGCCCCCTAACTCTGTACTCACACCCTAACTCTGCCCCCTAACCCGGTACTCACACCCTAACTCTGCCCCCTAACCCGGTACTCACACCCTAACTCTGCCCCCTAACCCGGTACTCACACCCTAACCTGGTACTCACACCCTAACTCTGCCCCCTAACTCTGTACTCACACCCTAACTCTGCCCCCAACCCGGTACTCACACCCTAACCCGGTACTCACACCCTAACTCTGCCCCCTAACCCAGTACTCACACCCTAACTCTGCCCCCTAACCCGGTACTCACACCCTAACCTGGTACTCACACCCTAATGCAGTACTCACACCCTAACTCTGCCCCCTAACCCGGTACTCATACCCTAACTCTGCTCCCTAACCCGGTACTCACACCCTAACTCTGCCCCCTAACCCGGTACTCACACCCTAACCTGGTACTCACACCCTAACTCTGCCCCCTAACCCAGTACTCACACCCTAACTCTGCCCCCTAACCTGGAACTCACACCCTAACCTGGTACTCACACCCTAAGGCAGTACTCACACCCTAACTCTGCCCCCTAACCCAGTACTCACACCCTAACCTGGTACTCACACCCTAACTCTGCCCCCTAACCCAGTACTCACACCCTAACCCAGCGCTCACACCCTAACTCTGCCCCAACCCAGTACTCACACCCTAACTCTGCCCCAACCCGGTACTCACACCCCAACCCAGTTCTCACACCCTAACTCTGCCCCCAACCCAGTACTCACACCCTAACTCTGCCCCCCAACCCGGTACTCACACCCGAACTCTGCCCTAACCCAGTACTCACACCCTAACCCTGTACTCACACCCTAACTCTGCCCCCTAACCTGGTACTCACACCCTAACCTGTACTCACACCCTAACTCTGCCTCCTAACCTGATACTCACACCCTAACCCTGTACTCACACCCTAACTCTGCCCCCTAACCTGGTACTCACACCCTAACCCTGTACTCACACCCTAACTCTGCCTCCTAACCCGGTACTCACACCCTAACTCTGCCCCCTGATCCTGTACTCACACCCTAACCCTGTACTCAGACTCTCTGTCCTGTTCTTTCTCTCTCTCCTCCCTGCCTACTGGGCAAAGGGTTTTTTCAGAGCAGGCTTAAGTGGGACCAGTTGGCCCCCGGGTGGCTTCCTCCCCAGCTGCTCACGCTCTGCTTGTTTGCCTGCCCTGCTCTTCCCTCTGTTCTCACCCCCTCCCAGCCTGACCTCATCACAGGGGGCAGAGTTAGGGTGTGAGTACAGGGTTAGGGTGTGAGTACCGGGTTAGGGGGCAGAGTTAGGGTGTGAGTACAGGGTTAGGGTGTGAGTACAGGGTTGGGGGCATGGTTAGGGTGTGAGTACAGGGTGAGGGTGTGAGTACAGGGTTGGGGGCAGAGTTGGGGTGTGAGTACAGGGTTAGGGTGTGAGTACAGGGTTAGGGTGTGCGTACAGGATTGGGGGCAGAGTTAGGGTGTGAGCACAGGGTTAGGGTGTGAGTACCAGGTTAGGGGGCAGAGTTAGGGTGTGAGTACAGGGTTAGGGTGTGAGTACCAGGTTAGGGGGCAGAGTTAGGGTGTGAGTACAGGGTTAGGGTGTGAGTACAGGGTTGGGGGCAGAGTTAGAGTGTGAGTACAGAGTTAGGGGGAAGAGTTAGGGTGTGAGTACAGGGTTAGGGTGTGAGTACAGGGTTGGGGACATAGTTAGGGTGTGAATACAGGGTTAGGGGGCAGAGTTAGGGTGCGATTACAGGGTTGGAGCAGAGTTAGGGTGTGAGTACAGTTTGGGGGGCAGATTTAAGGTGTGAGTACAGGTTTGGTGGCAGCGTTAGGGTGTGAGTACAGGGTTAGGGTGTGAGTACAGGGTTGGGGGCAGAGTTGGGGTGTGAGTACAGGGTTAGGGTGTGAGTACAGGGTTGGGGGCAGAGTTAGGGTGTGAATACAGGTTTGGGGGCAGAGTTAGGGTGCACGTACAGGGTTAGGGGGCAGAGTTAGGGTGCAAGTACAGGTTTGGGTGCAGAGTTAGGGTCTGAGTACAGGGTTAGGGTGTGAGTACAGGGTTGGGGGCAGAGTTAGGGTGTGAGTACAGGGTTGGAGCAGAGTTGGATGCGAGGACAGGTTGGGGGGCAGAGTTAGGGTGCGAGTACAGGGTTAGGGGGCAGAGTTAGGGTGTGAGTACAGGTTGGGGGGCAGAGTTAGGGTGCGAGTACAGGGTTAGGGGGCAGAGTTAGGGTGTGAGTACAGGTTGGGGGGCAGAGTTAGGGTGCGAGGACAGGGTTAGGGGCAGAGTTAGGGTGTGAGCACAGGGTTAGGGGGCAGAGTTAGGGTGTGAGTACTGGTTGGGGGGCAGAGTTAGGGTGTGAGTACAGGTTGGGGGGCAGGCTCAGGGCGTGGGCCCAGGGCTGCGTTAGAGCAGAGGTTTACGCGGGGCTAGGATTAGGGTTACGAGCTGCGCCTGGGGCTGGCCCACAGGCAGGCGCCCGGGGCGCACGGCTCACCCGTTGGCAGACCGCTGCAGGTAGCTGGCGCGCTTGGAGAACGGGTACGCGTCGTTGCTCTCCAGGTTCATGATGTTCTCCTCAGCCAGGCAATGGGGTAGCCCGGGGGCATACTCCTTCCACCTGCGAATACCCAGGCGTACGTCAGCCCCAGCCTCCTTCCACCCCACCCCCGGGCCTCCCCAGCCGGGGAGGGGGGGGCCCACCACGCCCTCCCCCCCCCCCAGATCCCCAATCAGGCTGTGCCCCCGGGGGGCCTCCCTCACCCCAGCTCACCTATAGCGCTCCTGTCGAGACTTCAGCTCCTCTGCCCGCTGCTGCAGAAGCATGGGGCACTCGGTGTCGTCCACCACCGTCTGGCCTGCGGGGCGAGGGAAGACAGTGATGGGGTGGGTGGGTGGGGGGACAGAGAGACAGACAGCCTGTGTGGGGCTGGATACATATAAACATGGGGGAAGTCTGGCGGTGCAGAGGTACAAGGGATGCATGAAGTAGATGGCTACAGGGATATATGGGGGTAGCTAGGTAGGTACAGGAAACATACGAGGCTAGAGAAGTACAGGCGATATCTGGGGGTAGATAGATACAGGCGGTGTATGGCGTAGAGAGACACATGTGGTGTACTGAGTAGGTAGATAGGTACTGGCCATGTACGAGGGTAGTGCAGGTTAGCTAGCTAGCTAGGTACCAGCGGTATAAGGGAGTAGACAGATAAGTACAGGCGGTATACAGAGTAGATAGATACATACAAGCAGTGTATGGGGTAGACAGATAGGTACAGGTTGGATATGGGAGTAGATAGAAAAGTACAGGTAGTGTACAGGGTAGATAGATAGGTACAGGAGGTATATGGGAGCAGATAAGTACAGGCGGTGTACAGGGTAGATCGATAGGTACAGACCCTGTGTGGAGTAGACAGACAGGTACAGGCGGCGTAGGAGAGTAGTATGGAATAGATAGATAGGTACAGGCAGTATATGGGAGTAGAAAGATAAGTATAGGCAGTGTACAGGGTAGATAGATAGATACAGGCAGTATATGGGAGTAGAGAGATAAGTACAGGTGGTGTACAGGGTAGATAGATACAGGAGGTATATGGGAGTAGAGAGATAAGTACAGGCGGTGTACAGGGTAGATAGGTACAGGCGGTGTATGGGAGTAGAGAGATAAGTACAGGCGGTGTACAGGGTAGATAGATACAGGCAGTATATGGGAGTAGAGAGATAAGTACAGGCGGTGTACAGGGTAGATAGATACAGGAGGTATATGGGAGTAGAGAGATAAGTACAGGCGGTGTACAGGGTAGATAGGTACAGGCGGTGTATGGGAGTAGAGAGATAAGTACAGGCGGTGTACAGGGTAGATAGATACAGGAGGTATATGGGAGTAGAGAGATAAGTACAGGCGGTGTACAGGGTAGATACAGGAGGTATATGGGAGTAGAGAGATAAGTACAGGCAGTATACAGGGTAGATAGGTACAGGTGGTATATGGGAGTAGAGAGATAAGTACAGGTGGTGTACAGGGTAGATAGGTACAGGCGGTGTATGGGAGTAGAGAGATAAGTACAGGCGGTGTACAGGGTAGATAGATACAGGCAGTATATTGGAGTAGATACATAAGTGCAGGTGGTGTACGGGGTAGGTAGGTACAGGCGGTATATGGGAGTAGAGAGATAAGTACAGGTGGTGTACAGGGTAGATAGGTACAGGCGGT
This sequence comes from Carettochelys insculpta, assembly GCF_033958435.1. Classification (NCBI taxonomy): domain Eukaryota; kingdom Metazoa; phylum Chordata; order Testudines; family Carettochelyidae; genus Carettochelys; species Carettochelys insculpta. The sequence continues at coordinate 281,037 of NW_027439077.1, forward strand.
GTATGGGAGTAGAGAGATAAGTACAGGCGGTGTACAGGGTAGATAGATACAGGCAGTATATGGGAGTAGAGAGATAAGTACAGGCGGTGTACAGGGTAGATAGATACAGGTGGTATATGGGAGTAGAGAGATAAGTACAGGCAGTGTACAGGGTAGATAGGTACAGGCGGTGTATGGGAGTAGAGAGATAAGTACAGGCGGTGTACAGGGTAGATAGGTACAGGCGGTGTATGGGAGTAGAGAGATAAGTACAGGCGGTGTACAGGGTAGATACAGGAGGTATATGGGAGTAGAGAGATAAGTACAGGCAGTATACAGGGTAGATAGGTACAGGTGGTATATGGGAGTAGAGAGATAAGTACAGGTGGTGTACAGGGTAGATAGGTACAGGCGGTGTATGGGAGTAGAGAGATAAGTACAGGCGGTGTACAGGGTAGATAGATACAGGCAGTATATTGGAGTAGATACATAAGTGCAGGTGGTGTACGGGGTAGGTAGGTACAGGCGGTATATGGGAGTAGAGAGATAAGTACAGGTGGTGTACAGGGTAGATAGGTACAGGCGGTGTATGGGAGTAGAGAGATAAGTACAGGCGATGTACAGGGTAGATAGATACAGGCAGTATATTGGAGTAGATACATAAGTGCAGGTGGTGTACGGGGTAGGTAGATGCAGGCGGTGTATTGTAGGTAGACAGAGAGGTACAGGCGGCGTGGGGGGGTGCTTGCGAGCTAGCAGCAAAGCAGCCCCAGCCCAGCCCCCTTTCTCCTGCCCCGCAAGGCTCCTACCTTTACCCTCCCGCAGTTCCAGGGTACGGTAGCCCTCGACCCACTGGTAGCAGGGGAAGCGGTAGCGCTGGCCGTGGGGGGAGGTCACCTCCACATAGCTGCAGTACCAGCTGTCACTGGGGTAGAAGGAGTAAGGCTCCTTGTGCAGTCGCACCAGGATCACGTCCCCCAGCCAGCGCTGGCATTTCAGTTTGAAGTCCTGCACCTGCCGTTGGGGGGAAAGACACCAGAGTGTGAAGCGGGGGGGGCCGCTCGGGGGGCGGGGTTCATCCATCAGGTCAGCGCTTACGCGTCGTCCTCCCCCCGCCCACCACCACCGAATTACGACGCTTGTCGGCTGGAGGGAAGCGTCTGGTATTGGCGATGGAGGCTCGGCGTTCGGGAGCAGCCGGCCTCCGCCGTGAGGGGCGGAAGACCCCCGGCTTCATCCTGTTCGTTGGGTTTACGGCAGGGCCGAGCCTGGCTCCATGGGGGGCTGGCCTGGGACGGGACCTCTCCTGACTTGTTTCTCCAGGAGAGATGGAAGTGGTGAAACTGGTTGTTGAGTCGGCATGGCCTCCACCCACCTGCGGCTTCAGCGACCGGAAAATCCAGTTCCATACCAAGAGGAAAGTACCAAAAGAGGCCATCTCTTATCAATGGGCCTCTCCCCACTGAGTCAATGGGGCTGGATCCCAGCTGGGTCAATGGGCATCTCTCCATTGAGTCAATGGGCCTAGATCCCAGCTGGGTCAATGGGTGTCTCTCCATTGAGTCAATGGGCCTAGATCCCAGCTGGGTCAATGGGCGTCTCTCCATTGAGTCAATGGGCCTAGATCCCAGCTGGGGTCAGTGGGCATCTCTCCACTGGGACAGTGGGGCCAGATCCCAGCGGGGGTCAATGGGCGTCTCTCCATTGAGTCAATGGGGCCAGAACCCAGCTGGGTCAATGGGCATCTCTCCATTGAGTCAATGGGCCTAGATCCCAGCTGGGTCAATGGGTGTCTCTCCATTGAGTCAATGGGCCCAGATCCCAGCTGGGGTCAGTGGGCATCTCTCCACTGGGACAGTGGGGCCAGATCCCAGCGGGGGTCAATGGGCGTCTCTCCATTGAGTCAATGGGGCCAGAACCCAGCTGGGTCAATGGGCGTCTCTCCATTGAGTCAATGGGGCTAGATCCCAGCTGGGTCAATGGGCGTCTCTCCATTGAGTCAATGGGGCCAGATCCCAGCTGGGGTCGATGGGCGTCTCTCCATTGAGCCAATGGGGCCAGATCCCAGCTGGGTCAATGGGCGTCTCTCCATTGAGTCAGTGGGGCCAGATCCCAGCTGGGTCGATGGGCGTCTCTCCATTGAGTCAATGGGGCTAGATCCCAGCTGGGGTCAATGGGCGTCTCTCCATTGAGTCAATGGGGCCAGATCCCAGCTGGGTCGATGGGCGTCTCTCCATTGAGTCAATGGGGCCAGATCCCAGCTGGGTCAATGGGCGTCTCTCCATTGAGTCAATGGGGCCAGATCCCAGCTGGGTCGATGGGCGTCTCTCCATTGAGTCAATGGGGCTAGATCCCAGCTGGGGTCAATGGGTGCCCACTGTGGGGAGCTGTTCCGACTTTTCAAGCCAGGACTCCTGGGTTCTCTCCCCGGCTCTGGGAAGGCAGTGGGGACAGGTGCTTAGAGCAAGGCAGGCTGGGAGCCAGGGCTCCTGGGTTCTGTCCAGCTGACTCAGCGTATATGACAGCAGGCAATTTTCCCCTGCCTCTGACTGTGACTCAGTTTCCTCGTCTTTGAGGTGAGTTCCATCATGTGTTCCTGCAGGATGGGTGGGCCGCAATTAATCCTCTATGTTTTCCTCTTCCTTTGCTGCATAAGTGCGTCAGCCCTGGGAGTGACCCACGCCTGGTGTTGACGCAGGGTCATCTCGGTTACACCCAGATTGACTGGAGCCTGATCTCTGCCAGGTGGGCCTGTCGGCAGCCTGAGGCATAAGGGAGCCGTGAGCTCGTTGGGCCCTCTACGCACACCCCAGAACGACGGGGCCCTGATCTAAGACGGGACAACGCAACTGTGTCCTAACATCGGCCTGGGGACCCACAAGAGGTGTTCTGGAACGGCTGTATTGGATCAGAGCCATGGGCCCATCTACCCTGGCATCCCGCCTCCTTCTTGTTGCCCTTGGTCACACCTGGGGCCCATATGGTCCGAGGTCCCCCTGGTGCAGAAACGCAAAGTCCTCCACTGGGGAAGGAACAATCGGTTTCCCACAGACAGACAGGGGAGCGACGGTCTAGGAGAGCTCAAGGGCGCAGAGTGGGGCAGAGGGCTCAGAATGGTTCTCCTGGGCCTTTAAGGACAGGTCAAGGGAATGGGCTTAAGGCTGAGGTTGGATGGGAGGAATAACTGCCCGCCTGGAGGGGGTTAAACACGGGAATACATTGCATGGGGACATGGTGGGATCTCCATCGCTGGAGAAATTTCAGAGCAGGCTGGAGGGGCGTCGACCGGTGATGGTCTAGACGGTGCTTGGTCCTGGCGTGAAGGGACTCGACGACCTCTCGAGGCCCCTTCCCGTTCTCGTGCTCTACGATCCCGCCTCCTCCATGCTCCGCCAGGTAAGCCCATGGGCCCCTCTGCCCCGGCGGCCCCCCGGCCGCGTGAAATCACACCACGCGTGCCAGGGAGGAAGCGCCTCAGCCTGCTCTGGCCTGCGGTTATCGCAACAGGTGGAGAAGGCGGGCGCGGCCCCAGGGGGTCCCAGAAGGAGTTAATCCCCCAGCAAAGGCGGCTCTTAATCCTGAGCTCTGGGGGAAGGAAACTCCTTTCTCCCACGCCCTTTTCGTCGCTGTCGTACACGGCCCTGGGCGTGTGCTGTCCGAAGGGCATCGTATTGGCTCCAGGCTCTGCCACGGGGGGACAGAAAGAGCCTCCAGCACCAGATTTCCACTGGTTTGGCAGCTTATCTTGGTAATGGCATCCTGGTTTGGCAGCTGCTGGACCGGGGGGGCCGTTTCTGTGCTCAGCACCCCAGGGTTTGCAGGCAGAGGGGGAGGCGCTCAGCACCCCAGGCTTTGCAGGTAGGACGGCGCTCAGCACCCCAGGTGCGCCTGGTTAACGCACGACGATGTTTCAAGGACCCACCCAGAACGGAGGCCCCGGCGGCTGGTGCCCCCCACCCAGCTCGGACGGCGCAGCCGGTCCTGGCCAGCGGGAGAGGACCCCGGGGCCCAGCTGGTCCCAGCAGAGAAGAGGGGCCGGGGGGCCCTGGACCGAACACAAGGACGAGGGACGCAGCAGAGGCTGGGCTTGGAGGGGGCCAGAAACACGTCCCACTCGGTCCTAACCTGCAGCTCCCAGGCCGCCTTCGGCTCCCACGGAACGGCCCAAATTTCCCATTCATCCTGATATCTGGAAAGCTCCTCGGCTCATATTTCCCTTCTTCTTCCGTGGGGGGGTTTAGTTTTTAAGGCCCCGGCAACTCCGCTCAGGCCCCCACCTCCCCTCCGCGCTCTGTAATGAATAAAGCCCTCGCCGCGCCCTCCAGGGTCGAGCCGGGTTATTATTAGCCCGCTGGGGAAACTGAGGCTGGGCACCGTGCCCCAGATCACGCAGGAAGGCTGTGACGGGACAGGCCCGGAAACCTGGTCGGTCACAGCCCAGCTGGGTGCTCTAATTACGAGGTCACCCTGCTTTGTGCCATTGCAAAGAAGAGAGGGGGTGTTTTTTTGGGGGGCGGGGTTGGGCTATTCTGAAGATTATGCAAATGAGGTTGTTTTATTTTTCGACTCCCAGACCGGGACGGGAGCTCGGGAGGTCGTCGGGTCCGGCCCCCTGCCCAGAGCAGGACCAGCCCGACCCCGTCGTCCCAGCCAGGGCTTGGGCCAGCTCCACCTCTAGGGCTGGAGATCCCCCCACCGCTCTGGGGAACCCGTCCCAGTGCCTCACCACCCTCCTGGGGGGAGAGTTTTTCCTCCTCTCCGACCCCCACCTCCCCCACCGCGACGTGAGCCCATCGCTCCTCGTCCTGCCCCCCGGCGCCCCCGAGAACAGCCTCCCCCCGGCCTCGTCAGAGCCCCTGCAGGGAGGTGAAGGCTGCCAGCAAACCCCCCTCGCTCTTCTCTTCTGCCAACTCACCACGCCCCAGTCCCTCGGCCTCTCCTCGCCGGCCACCTGCTCCAGCCCCCGGCGCATTTTGGTTGCCCTCCGCCGGCCCCTCTCCAACGCCCCCATGTCCCTTCTGCACTGGGGGGCCCAGAACTGGACACAACCCTCCAGCCGGGGCCTCCCCAGCGCCAAGTAGAGGGGACCAATCACTTCTCTAGCGCTGCTGGAAATGCTCCTCCGGACCCAGCCCCATGCGCCGGTCGCCTTCTCGGCTACAAGGCCCCACTGGGGGCTCCTCTCCAGCCCCTCACCCACTGCGACCCCCAGGTCGTTTTCTGCCGCCCGGCTCCTTAGCCAGCCTGGAACAAGGCTTGGGATTCTCCCCTCCTGGGGGCAGGGCTCTGCTGAACCTCCTCCGCTTTCTCTCGGCCCCATCCTCCAATTTATCCAGCTCACGCTGGACTGGACTCGATGCCCTCCTGAGGTCTCTTCCCCGCCGGTTCTGCGATCCCCTGACTCCAGAATCTGGAGATTGATGGTCAAACCCCCGCCCTCCTGCCCTCGGCTGCTGGACCCCTTCGAGCTGCACTCACCGCCCCCCGAGTGAAGTCCTTTCCGAAGTTGTCAAGGGGCTTTTTCTCGCTCTCCTCCTGGCTTCCCACCAGGGTGACCGCGATGGAGCTGAACGTGCCGGCGAGGAGGTAGTTCCCAGTGGCAACGCGGATCTTGTAGGTACCCATCTCGGGCGGCGAGGCAGGGAGGACAGCGGGCGGGATCCTTTCTCCGACGGTGGCGGCGCCGGCTGCTGGCCGCTTTTATATGCGCTGCTGGCCTGTGGCGAGCAGCCGGTGACAGAGCTGGGGGTTATTTGCCAGCTCGGTTACTCCCCAGCCTGGGGGAGGACGAGGGCGGAGCCAGGATCTGTTAATTAGCACCTCTAATGACTCGCCTGCCAGGGCGTCTGGGACCGGCCAGGGCTGTTCCTCTGCCCGGGGAAGGGAGTGGGGAAGTCTGGGAAGGAGGATGCTACCAGCTACCCCTGCCGCTCGGCTCTGGGATTTCTTGGGTGGGCTGCAGCCTTTCCTGGGTTCTCCTACCGCGTCGGCCACGAGCACCCGTTTCCTTCCCCTCCCACCCCTGCTCTGCCCCAGGCCCCACCCCCTTCGCCTCCCACCCCGGCCTGCCCCAGGCCCCACCCCCTTCGCCTCCCACCCCGGCCTGCCCCAGGCCCCGCCCCCTTCGCCTCCCACCCCTGCTCTGCCCCAGGCCCTGCCCCCTTTCCCCCACCCCTCATCTCCTCAGGCCCCGCCCCTTCCCCTCCCACCCCAGCTCTGCCCACCCCCCTCCGGCGAGGAGTTCCCCAGGTTAACCGCGGGCCGAGTGAAGACCCATGCCCTTCTGTTTGTTTGAACCCTGCCACCCTTTGGCGCCCCCTCCTTCTTGTGCCACGGGAACCTTCCCCCCCCCCCCGTTATTTTCGCCATGCCCATCGTGATTACATGGCCCTCTGCCCCACCCGCTCTTAACCCCGTCTGTTCCAAGTTCCTGGTCCGAGCCTCGAACCCCTGGCGCCGCCCTTTGCCGAACCTTCTCCGAGCCGAGGAACCTTTTTCTGAGTAGAGCCGTGCACGTCTGCCGGGTGGGTGAGTCGGCACAGGGCTCCAGGGCAAATCTCTGCCGTTAATCCCCGACTGCCGACATCCTGGAGGGCCGTGGTCCTGCTCAGCCCGCCTGCCTCGGCCTGTGGGCCCCTGCGAGAAAAGCTTTCCAGCTCAAAGGGCTGCGGCTGGGGCGTTTTTGAAGACGACGGAGCAACTTTTCGGTAGGCCAGGTCATCTCTCCGTTATTCGGCACTGGGGAGGCCCCAGCTGGAGGATTGTGTCCGGTTCTGGGCCCCCCAGTGCAGAAGGGACGTGGGGGCGTTGGAGAGGGGCTGGCGGAGGGCAACCAAAATGCGCCGGGGGCTGGAGCAGGTGGCCGGCGAGGAGAGGCCGAGGGACTGGGGCGTGGTGAGTTGGCAGAAGAGAAGAGCGAGGTGGGGTTTGCTGGCAGCCTTCACCTCCCTGCAGGGGCTCTGATGAGGCTGGGGAGGGGCTGTTCTCGGGGGTGCCGGGGGCAGGATGAGGAGCGATGGGCTCACGTCGCGGTGGGGGAGGTGGGGGTCGGAGAGGAGGAAAAACTCTCCCCCCAGGAGGGCGGTGAGGCACTGGGACGGGTTCCCCAGAGCGGTGGGGGGATCTCCAGCCCTAGAGGTGGAGCTGGCCCAAGCCCTGGCTGGGCCGATGGAGTCGGGTTGGTCCTGCTTTGGGCAGGGGGCCAGACCCGACGACCTCCTGAGGTCCCTTCCACCACCCTTGATTAAGGCTGAGGATTATACTGGAGCGACAGTAGCCTTCTTCCCCAGACACAGTCGTTCCTACGCTGGGAATTTCTGTTGGCGTAATTAGGTGGGCAAGGAGTGTGTCGGGTCATGTTACGATTATAAGGGTTAGCCAGCAGCCTGGGAGTAAAAGGGTTAACCTCGGTGGTGGCCGCAAATGTTATCCCCAAAATCTAAGGTTTTTAGAATTTTTGAGGGGAAGTTTATACCACAACCTGGTAAATAAGGTTTTGGAGGTGCTTTCGCTGGCCCCCACTTCTGCATTTATCTTGCTAAAGTGGGGAAAAAGCCATGACCTGGTGGCAGCAGTGGGATATGCCGATCGGGTGTCCTCACTAAGTCCAGCATCAATATAGTGATCCCTGGGAAGCTTGGGGTCACCAGGGTGCCTAAGGAGGTTAACTCTTTTACTCCCAGGCTGCTGGCTGACCCTTATAATCACAACAGTTCGCGTCCACCTTTGAAATGTCCTCGCCTTCGTGAGTCACCCCGAAGGAGATCACACCCAGCGTTTGCTCCTTGGGCCACGTGCCAGGTCATCACAGGGGAGGACGCCTGCATACACAGCCACCCCGGGCGGGCGTGAAGAGAGCTCTTTCGAAAGCTGGCCCAAGAGCCGTGACATTCCAGCCTCGTGGAGGCAGGCTGAAGTCTGGCTGTGTCCGCCGAATGCTTCCCTCCTGGCCCCTGCGCTTGGCCCTCTGAGGTCCGCGGGGTTTGCACCCCTTGAAGCAGCCTGGGAGGAAAACTGTCCTGTCTATCGAGGGGGAAGTGCGGCTCAGTGGGTGGAGCACGTGAGACCTGGAATTGACTCCCAGTGTTTCTGGGGCGGGGGGCAAGCTTTGAGCATGGCATTGTAACCCTCTGTGTCTCATGTAATACTGGAGGTTTCTCCAGGCACAGCTGAGACAACCCAGCAAGGGCAAATTGCTTAAACCAGGGCTACTCACAGCACAGCCTGGAGGTCCCCCATGCTAAGGCACTAAATCCCTCACACCGAGCACGTCTGTGCCATCCTGGCCGACCACAGTCACACCAGCCCTTCCCTCCAGCACTCCAGTTCTCCTCGGTCACCTCCCGCCTCCTCCTTACCCAGGTGGGAGGTTAAGGAAACCATCTGAGCCCATCTGAGCCCATCTGTCCAGGTTCTTCCAGCCCCAAAGGGACCAGCCCTGTCCCCAGGTCAACGTATCCCTCAGATCTGACCCCAAACCCCACACAAGATCCACCCAGGTTCTTCCAGCCCCCAAAGGGACCAGCCGCGTCCCCAGGTCAACGTATCCCTCAGATCTGACCCCAAACCCACGCCAGATCCACCCTGGTTCTTCCAGCCCCAAAGGGACCAGCCACATCCCCAGGTCAACGTATCCCTCAGATCTGATCCCAAACCCCACGCCAGATCCACCCAGGTTCTTCCAGCCCCCAAAGGGACCAGCTGCGTCCCCAGGTCAATGTATCCCTCAGATCTGACCCAAACCCCACACAAGATCCACCCAGGTTCTTCCAGCCCCCAAAGGGACCAGCCGCGTCCCCAGGTCAATGTATCCCTCAGATCTGACCCAAACCCCACACAAGATCCACCCAGGTTCTTCCAGCCCCCAAAGGGACCAGCCGCGTCCCCAGGTCAATGTATCCCTCAGATCTGACCCAAACCCACGCCAGATCCACCCGGGTTCTTCCAGCCCTAAAGGGACCAGCCGTGTCCCCAGGTCAACATATCCCTCAGATCTGACCCAAACCCCACGCCAGATCCACCCAGGTTCCTCCAGTCCCAAAGGGACCAGCCCTGTCCCCAGGTCAACGTGTCCCTCAGATACTACTACCCAGTATAAAAAGGATGTGGATTTGCTGGAGTAGGTTCAGCGGAGGACAACGAAAATGACCAAGGGGCTGAAGCACAAGACCGATGAGGAGAGGCTGAGGGATTTGGGCTTGTTTAGTTTGCAGAAGAGAAGACTGAGGGGTGATTTAATAGCAGCCTTCAACTTCCTGAAGGGGAGCTCTAAAGAGGAGGGCGAGAGGCTGTTCTTGGTGGTGTCAGACGGCAGAACAAGGAGCAATGGGCTGAAGTTGAAGAGGGGGAGGTGCAGGTTGGATATTAGGAAAAGCTACTTCCCCAGGCAGGAGGTGAAGCACTGGAATGTGTTGCCTAGAGAGGTGGTGGATTCTCCATCCCTGGAGGTGTTTAAGTCCCGCCTGGACAAGATCCTGGCTGGGATGGCTCAGTGGGGGTTGATCCTGCTTGAAGGAGGGGGCCAGACTCAATGACCTCCTGAGGTCCCTTCCAGTCCTGGGAGTCTGGGATTCTATGAATTGAGTTCCATTATTTCAGCGGTCGCGGGAAAGGCAGCCAGCGGAAGCCCCTCGCTCGCCCGGCTACCCAAGGCTGCGCTGGGACCCCTCACAAAAGACAGTCCTCGAGCCTGTGTCCCTGCATGCCAGCGTCTGCCCCCCCGGTTAACCATTTCTTCCCACCAATAACGAGAGAGAACCATCGATAAGTAAACGGACCATGAGACAGTTTATTAAGAAGTGGGAGTTTTCAGTGAGAGAAAACTAACCAAATAACACGAACGCCCTAATCCTAACAATCCGTCCCAAATCAACACCCCCACAAGTTTATCATTGTTCTTCTTAGAATCATAGAATCATAGAAGAGTCGGACTGGAAGGGACCTCGAGAGGCCATCGAGTCCAGCCCCCTGCCCCCATGGCAGGACCAAGCACTTTCTAGACCATCCCTGAAAGCCACCTCTCTAACCTCTTCTTAAATAGCTCCAGTGATGGAGATTCCACCACCTCCCTTGGCAACTCGCTCCAGTGTTTGATCACCCTGACGGTTAGGAACTTTTTCCTAATGTCCAACCTGAACCTCCCCTGCTGCAATTTAAGCCCATTGCCTCTTGTTCTACCTCAGAGGCAAGGAAGAAAAAGTTCCCTCCCTCTGCCTTTTGACACCCTTTTAGACACCTGAAAACTGCTGTCATGTCCCCCCTCAATCTTCTCTTTTCCAAACTAAACAAGCCCAATTCTCTCAGCCTTTCTTCATAGCTCAAGTTCTCTAGACCTTTGATCATTCTCGTTGCTCTTCTCTGGACCCTCTCCAATTTCTCCACATCCTTCCTGAACTGCGGTGCCCAGAACTGGACACAAAACTCCAGCTGAGGCCTAACCTTCAACATTCCAGACGGTTGCCCAGGACTTTCTACCGTAAGGCTGGTTTAAAGTCTGTCGGATGGTACGATGAGCTCACGTCCTTGCTGTCGCAAGTGGTGACGAGCGCTCGGTCTTGCTGGGAGTCCCGCGGTGTCTGTCGCTGGTGGAAGTCCACGCCCCTGTGCCGCTCGGCTGGAAAACACCATGAAAGGCCCGGTGCTGGCCTCCTATTGTCCTCGTCGTGGGTGTAAGGAAGGCCCCAGCGGAAACTCAGTGTGGGTGAAGGCTGGGAGGAATGCATCTCCCAGGGCCCATATGCATGAGAATGCAAAGGCGTGCATCTGGGATGCCTTGCAAACAAAACCTGATGGGTAGCAAGGCAGCAATGAGCTTTTTGTCTCCTGTAGACACGTGGTTGTAAAAGCACAATTTACGCTAACGCTCAGTGTAAGGATTCTGAAATCTCGCCGAGGCGCCAAGTCGTTGTGGGGGACAGGACAGTCGTCATGATTGCATAAGACATGAATTACACAGGGCTCCCCTGGTTTAAAGCGTTGTAAAGCAGAAGGGGAGGGATATAAGTTGAACTGGTCAGCTGCGTGCCTGGGCTTTGTCTAAGTCTCGGCCATTGTGGGGGAAAATCGGCTCAAAGGGTTACAAGTTTTTCACACTGTGCCAGGGAGTCCTTCTATGAAGTCTCTGTGGTGTTACCGAGAGAGGGGTTTGTCTTGTATATTCCCCTGCCTGGTTTGTCTTGTAAAAGTGACCTTGAGCACGTCTACTGCCGGTAGAAACATCTCAGGGTAATTCTGCTGAGACTTTCATAGGTTAAAAAGAAACAGTTAACAACTAAGCTGTTTCAACAAACTGTATAAAAAGCCCTTGAAACTGCTTCTCAGGGCTGCCTCTTCTCGGGGAGCTGGCAGCCTGCGTGCACGCGTAATAAAGTTTCCTTTTCGATGTCACTCTGGCCCCACTGCATTGACCTCCAGCCTCGGACCTTTGGGGGACACTGTGCCACAAGGGACCGGGGATCCCCAACACCGTGTAGCGGTAAGCCTGCTTTCTTCCCCGCTTGTTAAAAGCCAGGGCTGGATACGAGGGTTTGTATCTTGTAGGAGATTCTACTTAGGCAGATATGAGTGACCGAGAAGGCCAGTGAGAGCCGAAATGACAGGGTTTTGCCAGACAGTGTGACTGGCGGGCGGCTGGTAGGAGGAGCAGCGGCCGGACGGCGCGGCCGGTGGGGCAGCTGCCAGGGAGCAAGCAGAACGCCAGACCAGGGCAAAGGCGGTATTGCCTCCGGTTCCATGAGGGAGTGTGGATTGGCCGGTTACAGTATTGGGCTGTATCAGAGAGGCAGCTGTGTTAGTCTGTAGCTTCGAGAACAACCAGAAGTCCTGTGGCACCTTATAGACTAACAGATATTTTGGAGCAGAAGCTTTCGTGGATGAAGACCCGCTTTGTCAGATGCACCTGAGCTAGGGCAGAGTTAAGGTGAAATTGTTGTACTGTATCAGAGAGGCAGCCGCGTTAGTCTGTAGCTTCGAGAACAAGCAGAAGTCCTGTGGCACCTTCCAGGCTAACAGATATTTTGGAGCAGAAGCTTTCGTGGACGAAGACCCATTTCATCAGATGCACCTGAGCTAGGGCAGAGTTAAGGTGAAATTGTACTGTATCAGAGAGGCAGCCGTGTTAGTCTGTATCCTCCAGAACAACCAGAACTCCTGTGGCACCTTATAGACTAACAGATATTTTGGAGCAGAAGCTTTCGTGGACAAAGACCCACTTCGTCAGATGCACCAGAGCTAGGGCAGAGTTAAGGTGAAATTGTTGTACTGTATCAGAGGGGCAGCCGTGTTAGTCTGTATCTTCCAGAATGACCAGAAGTCCTGTGGCACCTTATAGACTAACAGATATTTTGGAGCAGAAGCTTTCGTGGACGAAGACCCGCTTCGTCAGATGCACCTGAGCTAGGGCAGAGTTAAGGTGAAATTGTTGTACTGTATCAGAGAGGCAGCCTCGTTAGTCTGTAGCTTCGAGAACAACCAGAACTCCTGTGGCACCTTATAGACTAACAGATATTTTGGAGCAGAAGCTTTCATGGACGAAGACCCGCTTCCTCAGAGGCAGGAGTGGGGGGGCGTTTCAGAGGGGTATTTAAAGAGTGGGGTCCCAGTAAAGGGGGAGGGCCAGAGCTGACAAGGTCTATTCAGCAAGGTGGAAATGGCCCAGTATCGACAGCACTTATCAAAAGAGGGAAAAACAAGTCACATCAGCCCTCTTCCCCAAAGCCCCGCCCCCTGCTTGTTTGTCTCCGCCCCCTGCTCCCCCATTGCTCACCCCTCTGGAGAGTAGATACTTCCTGGCTCTCGCTGTTCTAGCCTCCCCGCTGCTGGCGGAAATCTCACGGCGGCCGAAAGGACGACGAAGGGCGTGGCGGTTCCCGGGCTGATCTTCGAAGCGGACGCCAGCTCTCGCCGCAGGCCGCGAGCGCAAGTTCAGAGCCAGCGAACGCCTGGCAGTGCTCCCACGGTTCGTAATCTCTTTATCGGTGTATTGAGAATCCAGGACAGGCTTGTAAGCCGCTGCCCGCGTTCATCTCGCCTGTAGCCTGGATTATCCCCCCCGCGACAAGGTCATATTTAAGCTGCTGCTTAATCTGATCCAGGGAAAAGACTCCCTATGTGCCCCGTATGGCCCTGGGCGGGGGTCCCTATATGTCCTGTATGGCTCTGGGCAGGGGTCCCTATATGCCCTGTATTGCCCTGGGTGGGGGGTCCCTATATGCCCCATATTGCCCTGGTTGGGGGGTCTCTGTATGCCCCATATGGCCCTGGGTGGGGGGTCCCTATATGCCCCCTATGACCCTGGGTGGGGGGGTCCCTATATGGCCCTGGGTGGGGGTTCCTATATGCCCCATATGGCCCTGGGTGTTTTCTCTAGGCCGAGGACCTGGGCGTTTGTTCCTGTGGGCGATGCTCAGAATAAAATTTATTCCCCATCGGGGGCAGAAGACATGAGAGAGAACCCTGCCAGGAAGATGTGGAAGAGTAAATCAGGAGGACAGGAGCCTCGACCGGCTTCCTGGAGGATTAATCCCACGGAGTCATCTTTAATTAAAGGTTCACCTTGAATTCCTGAAGACAACCGGTCGGACGACGGTTGCGTCATTTTTGTGGGTGCCACTGGGTAGCCTTTTCGCCGGTCCATAATGCTCCGGCCCCGTTGTCCATGTTCCGAGAAGTTTATTCCGGGATCGGCTGGCGGTGTTCTCTTCGCTGTCAGATCGTGGGACCTCGCGAGGTCGTGGACCTGATCCGTGTCTGTCTAACCTGCTCTTCAGTATCACCAGCGATGGAGATCCCACAACCTCCCCCAGGCAATTTATTCCAGCGTTCAACCCCCGCCCCCCAGACAGGTAGGAGGAGTTTCCTGATGTTCAACCTCAACCTCCCTCACTGCAGCCTGAGTCCATTGCTCTGACCTGTCCTCAGAGGCCCAGGAGAAACATTTTGCTCCCTTCTCCTTGTGACCCTTGAAAACTTGTCTCACGTCCCCTCCGTCTTCTCTTTTCCAAACTAAAACAAGCCCGGTTCTTTCTGTCTTCTCTCGCAGCTCATGTTCTCCAGAACTTCCATCCTTCTCAGCGCTCTGCTCTGCACCTGCCCCGGTTTCTCCCCATCTTTCCTGACATGTGGGGCCCAGACCCGGACAACGTACAGATTGAACCTTCCTCGTCTCGCACGCTCTGGTCCGGCAACCTCCGTTAGTTTGCCAGATGACCGCTGATTGTGGGTGTGGCGGAGTTTCCCGTGGTCCGGTAAAGTTGGTTTCCAGCCACCAGGCCTGGCTGTCTGCGTTCCGGGTTGTCATTTAGCAGTAATTTACCCCAAAAAGTCTTCTCAGAGCTCAGCAAACGGTGGAAGTGTCGGTAATGCTGCTAGACAATAGTGACCTCCTGGTGTTCGGCAAATTCCCGACGGTGCCGGACGAGAGACATTCAATGTGCATCCCACATCTTTAATCATAGACTCCCTGGGCAGGAAGGGACCTCAGGAGGTCGTCGGGTCCGGCCCCCTGCCCAAAGCAGGACCAACCCGACTCCGTCATCCCAGCCAGGGCTTGGGCCAGCTCCACCTCTAGGGCTGGAGATCCCATCGCTGCTCTGGGGAACCCGTCCCAGCGCCTCACCGCCCTCCTGGGGGGAGAGTTTTTCCTCATCTCCGACCTCCACCTCCCCCACTCCGACATGAGACCATTTACTCCAGAGTAAGCGAGAGGGCAATCAGAGCCTTGGGTGATGGGTCCCCATCTGGCCCTGGTTGGGGGTCCCTAGATGCGCCATATGGTTCGGGGCAGCCCTACTTGATTTAAACCCGTGTACTCTGGATAGAGCATAGGTCATGTACAAGTCTTGGTCACGTCACTCTGCCTTGGACAAAACTTCTAGCTGGCCCCAGGAGCAACCCAGGTGTTGCTCTTCCATCTCGGGAGCCCTTCTCCACGTTGGCTGAGGGCTTCCTCGTTTGCGTTTCCCTGGCGGGCTCCATGGCAGAGCGTGACGGGCTCTGCTGGAGGATGGTTTTCCGAGAGGGTGGCCTGGCCGTCCCCAACTTTCTTCTCTGGATGTGAACGTCCAGTGGTTCCTGTCCCATATGGCCCTGGGCGAGGGTTCCCTACATGCCCCATATGGCCCTGGGTGTGGGGACCCTGTATGGCCCTGGGCAGGGGTCCCTATATGCCCCGTATGGCCCTGGGTGGTGGGTCTCTACATGCTCCGTATGGCCCTGGGCAGGGGGTCCCTATATGCCCCTGTTATGTTTCAGGTACTCCACCCAACAATCCCACCGCTGCCACCATGTGATGGTTTCTTTTCCACTTTAGCAAGATAAATGCAGAAGCGGGGGCCAGCCAAAGTCCCTTTAAAACCTTCTTTACCTGGTTTTGGTCTCAACTTTTCCCCCCAAATTTTAAAAACCTCAGGTTTTGGGGATAAAATTCACTGCCACCACCCAAGCAACAATAAGGGAACCAGGGAGAGACTCCTTGGGAAATTTTAGCCCCAGAAGTAAAAAACCAGGACACAAACATTAACCAATACCAAGTTGATAAAAAGAGAGAACTTTTATTCTGACAGCAATATTCGTGTTGCAAGCCTTATGAGTCACCCGGTAAAACACAGGGAGTTTTTACCCTGGGCCCCGAGCTGAGTTACAAGGAGAGTAAAAGAACATTTTTAAAAAGTGCCCGGACGTCAGACCCCACTTTTTAAACCGTAAAACAATAAAGCCGCACGGGTTTATTTCAACTTTACCCAACGTGCAGAAGAGGGGAGGGGCTGGTTTTGGAGGGAGCTATTTTGCTTTGTTTTGTTTTGTTTTGTTTTCTGATGGCTGGAAAGAAACAGAGAAAGACAGAGAACAGAAGAAGGGAGGAGCCAAAATTTAATTTTTACCCACATTCCTATAGGCCAACCCCGCCTGGCTAAGGAGGTTAACGCTTTTAAGTCCAGGCTGCTGGCTAACCCTTGCGATTATAACAGCCCTGTGTGGCCCTGGGCGGGGGGTCCCTACATGCCCCATATGGCCGTTTGGGGGGGGGTCCCTATATACCCCGTGTGGCCCTGGGTGGGGGGTCCCTACATGCCCCATATGGCCCTTTGTGGGGGCTCCCTATATACCCCGTGTGGCCCTGAGCAGGGGGTCTCTACATGCTCCATATGGCCCTGGGCAGGGGGTCCCTATATGTCCCATATCGCCCTGGGTGGGGGGTCCCTACATGCCCCGTATGCTCCTGGGTGGGGGGTCCCTACATGCCCTGTAAGGCCCTGGGTGGGGGGTCCCTACATGCCCCATACGGCCCTGGGCAGGGGGTCCCTACATGCCCTGTATGGCCCTGGGCGGGGGGTCCCTACATGCCCCGTATGCTCCTGGACGGAGGGTCTCTACATGCCCCGTATGGCCCTGGGGGAGGAGTGGCCCGTCCGGCCCGGGGGCAGGGGGTGGGGGAGGGGGAGGAGCGCTGCCCTTCCTCCTGCCCTCACTCAAGATGGCGTCCCCGGGACCGCCCCCCCCGCGCGCCGCTCTCGCGAGATCCCCTCGGCACCGCCCTGCCCCAGGAGGGCGGGGCCGGTCGGGCGCGGTTGCCCGGGGCGACGGCAGTGACGACGACGACGACGGCGGCGGGGGGAGGGGGCGCGGAGTCGGCGCGCGCGGGAGCGAGGCTGGGGGTGGGCGCGCGGCGGCAGCTGTGGGGGAGGGGTTACCTGGGGGGGGCTACAGGGGGCAGGGGGAGCTGTGGGGGAGGGGTTACGTGGGGGGAGCTGTGGGGGAGGGGTTACATGGGAGGGTTACGGGGGCAGGGGGAGCTGTGGGGGAGGGGTTACCTGGGGGGGCTACAGGGGGGAGGGGGAGCTGTGGGGGAGGGGGTTACCTGGGGGGGTTACAGGGGGAGCTGTGGGGGGGGGTTACATGAGGCAAGGGGGAGCTGTGGGGGGAGGGTTTACATGGGGGGGCTACAGGGGGGAGGGGGAGCTGTGGGGGAGGGGTTACATGGGGGGTTACATGAGGTGAGGGGGAGCTGTGGGGGAGGGGGTTACTTGGGCAGTTATGGGGGGAGGGGGAGCTGCAGGGGAAGGGGGTTACATGGGGGAAGGGGGAGCTGCGGGTGGGGAGGGGGAGCTGTGGGGGTGGGGGTTACTTGGGCAGTTATGGGGGGAGGGGGAGCTGCAGGGGAAGGGGGTTACATGAGGTGAGGGGGAGCTGTGGGGGAGGGGGTTACTTGGGCAGTTATGGGGGGAGGGGGAGATGCAGGGGAAGGGGGTTACATGAGGGGGAGCTGTGGGGGTGGGGGTTACTTGGGCAGTTATGGGGGGAGGGGGAGCTGCAGGGGAAGGGGGTTACATGAGGCAAGGGGGAGCTGTGGGGGAGGGGGTTACTTGGGCAGTTATGGGGGGAGGGGGAGCTGCAGGGGAAGGGGGTTACATGAGGTGAGGGGGAGCTGTGGGGGTGGGGGTTACTTGGGCAGTTATGGGGGGAGGGGGAGCTGCAGGGGAAGGGGGTTACATGAGGTGAGGGGGAGCTGTGGGGGTGGGGGTTACTTGGGCAGTTACGGGGGGAGGGGGAGCTGCAGGGGAAGGGGGTTATATGAGGTGAGGGGGAGCTGTGGGGGTGGGGGTTACTTGGGCAGTTATGGGGGGAGGGGGAGATGCAGGGGAAGGGGGTTACATGAGGTGAGGGGGAGCTGTGGGGGTGGGGGTTACTTGGGCAGTTACGGGGGGAGGGGGAGCTGCAGGGGAAGGGGGTTATATGAGGTGAGGGGGAGCTGTGGGGGTGGGGGTTACTTGGGCAGTTATGGGGGGAGGGGGAGATGCAGGGGAAGGGGGTTACATGAGGTGAGGGGGAGCTGTGGGGGTGGGGGTTACTTGGGCAGTTATGGGGGGAGGGGGAGCTGCAGGGGAAGGGGGTTACATGAGGTGAGGGGGAGCTGTGGGGGTGGGGGTTACTTGGGCAGTTACGGGGGGAGGGGGAGCTGCAGGGGAAGGGGGTTATATGAGGTGAGGGGGAGCTGTGGGGGTGGGGGTTACTTGGGCAGTTATGGGGGGAGGGGGAGATGCAGGGGAAGGGGGTTACATGAGGTGAGGGGGAGCTGTGGGGGTGGGGGTTACTTGGGCAGTTATGGGGGGAGGGGGAGCTGCAGGGGAAGGGGGTTACATGAGGCGAGGGGGAGCTGTGGGGGAGGGGGTTACTTGGGCAGTTATGGGGGGAGGGGGAGCTGCAGGGGAAGGGGGTTACATGAGGTGAGGGGGAGCTGTGGGGGTGGGGGTTACATGGGGGGGTTTTGGGGGGAGGGGGAGCTGTAGGGGGAGGGGGCCAGGAGGCTCCATTGGGGGTGTAGTGGGGATGGGGGGAGATGGGGTGCTATAAGGTGGCACCGATGGGGATGGAAAGGGGGCTTCCCGGGGGTGTGATAGAGACAGGGGGCCCATTGGGGACAGTAGGGTAGAGGAACAGCCATGGGGAGTAATTGGTGGTTGGCAGTTCAGCTTGGGACTCATGGGGGGGGGGGGTCTTTGATCACCCCAATCTAACTTCTTTGCACCCCGTGGCTAGGCCCTGAGTGGATGACGCTACCTTTGCGGGGGGGCACGGACCCATGGCGCTGGTCAGTGGGCTGGTGCCTGCCCGTTTCCTTACCCTCATGGCCCATCTCGTCATCGTCATCACCATCTTCTGGTCCCGGGTAAGAGACCCCAATGGCGCCCCCCCAGGTGATACGCACGATGTACACCCTGCACACTGGTCTGTCCACCCGATGACGTACACCCATGTGACTCCCACAGTCTACACCCGGACAGCACAGCCGCCTGTCCACCCTGACGACGTGCAGCCGTGTGACTCCCACAACCTATGCTTGGACAGCACAGCCACCTGTTCACCCTGGTGACATACACCCATGTGACTCCCACAATCTACACCTGGACAGCACAACCGCCTGTTCACCCTGGTGACGTACACCCATGTGACTCCCACAATCTACACCCGGACAGCACAGCCGCCTGTCCACCCTGACGACGTGCAGCCGTGTGACTCCCACAACCTACGCTCGGACAGCACAGCCACCTGTTCACCCTGGTGACATACACCCATGCGACTCCCACAATCTACACCTGGACAGCACAACCGCCTGTTCACCCTGGTGACGTACACCCATGTGACTCCCACAATCTACACCCGGACAGCACAGCCACCTGTCCACCCTGACGACTTGCAGCCGTGTGACTCCCACAACCTACGCTCGGACAGCACAACCACCTGTTCACCCTGATGACATACACCCATGCGACTGCCACAATCTACACCTGGACAGCACAACCGCCTGTTCACCCTGGTGACATACACCCATGTGACTCCCACAATCTACACCTGGACAGCACAACCGCCTGTTCACCCTGGTGACGTACACCCATGTGACTCCCACAATCTACACCCGGACAGCACAGCCGCCTGTCCACCCTACGACTAGCAGCCGTGTGACTCCCACAACCTACGCTCGGACAGCACAACCACCTGTTCACCCTGATGACATACACCCATGCGACTCCCACAATCTACACCTGGACAGCACAACCACGTGTTCACCCTGGTGACATACACCCATGCGACTCCCACAATCTACACCTGGACAGCACAACCGTGTGTTCACCCTGGTGACGTACACCCATGCGACTCCCACAATCTACACCTGGACAGCACAACCGCGTGTTCACCCTGGTGACATACACCCATGTGACTCCCACAATCTACACCTGGACAGCACAACCGCCTGTTCACCCTGGTGACAAACGCCCATGTGACTCCCACAACCTACACCCGGACACCATTCCTGGGTTCTCTCCCTGGCGCTGGGAGGGCAGTGGGGGCTGGTGGTTAAAGCAGGGTTCCGGGAGCCAGGACTCCTGGGTTCTCTCCCTGGCATTGGGAGAGCAGTGGGGGCTAGTGGTTAGAGTGCGGGGGCTGGGAGGCCGGCATCCTTTTCCCTGCTTTGGCTGTACCCTCCCTGCCCGATGTCATCCCCTCTGTTCCAGGAGAACAACGTCCAGGCCTCCCTGCCCCTGCAGTACAGCCAGCAGCAGTACGAGCGCCAGGATGTGGAGTGAGTCAGCTGGGAGGACCTCAGCCTGGAGGGGTGGGAGCTGGGGTGATGGGGGACAGTTAGAGCAGGGGGTGGGAGCCAGGACTCCTGGGTTCTCTCCCCGGCGCTGGGAGGGCAGTGGGGGCTGGTGGTTAGAGCAGGGGGTGGGAGCCAGGACACCTGGGTTCTCTCCCCGGCCCTGGGAGGGCAGTGGGGGCTGGTGGTTAGAGCAGGGGGTGGGAGCCAGGACACCTGGGTTCTCTCCCCGGCCCTGGGAGGGCAGTGGGGGCTGGTGGTTAGAGCAGGGGGTGGGAGCCAGGACTCCTGGGTTCTCTCCCCGGCGCTGGGAGGGCAGTGAGGGCTGGTGGTTAGAGCAGGGGGGCCGGTGGTTAGAGCAGGGGGTGGGAGCCAGGACTCCTGGGTTCTCTCCCTGGCACTGGGAGGGCAGTGGGGGCTGGTGGTTAGAGCAGGGGGTCGGGAGCCAGGACTCCTGGGTTCTCTCCCTGGCACTGGGAGGGCAGTGGGGGCTGGTGGTTAGAGCAGGGGGCCGGGAGCCAGGACTCCTGGGTTCTCTCCCCGGTGCTGGGAGGGCAGTGGGGGCTGGTGGTTAGATCAGGGGCTGGGAGCCAGGACTCCTGGGTTCTCTCCCCGGTGCTGGGAGGGCAGTGGGGGCTGGTGGTTAGAGCAGGGGGTCGGGAGCCAGGACTCCTGGGTTCTCTCCCTGGTGCTGGGAGGGCAGTGGGGGCTGGTGGTTAGAGCAGGGGGCCGGGAGCTGGACACAGGCTGGACTGGCTCGGTAGTGGGGTTTGGCAGGGCTGCTGGGGTGGAGGCCGGGGCTGTGTAACCCTGTGTCTCCCTCCCCAGGCTGGTGGTGGCCCTGTCGGTGACGCTGGGCTTGTTTGCCGTGGAGCTGGCCGGCTTCCTCGGGGGGGTGTCCATGTTTAACAACATGCAGAGCCTGCTCTGTATCCTTCCGCATTGCTGGGGGGGGGCCTGAGCACTGACCCCCTGGACCTGCCTGCTTCACCCCCAGATCGGTGACTGTCATCCCCAAGGGCACCACTTGTGGTCAGAACTGGCCAGCTTAGGGGGCAGGGAATGGGGCAGGGCCTGGCCCCTCTAGGGGCATCAGCTCCCCCCAGCCTAGGGCAGGACTGGCCAGCTCAGGGGCAGGGAACGGGGCAGGGCCTGACCCCTCTAGGGGCGCCAGTTTCCCCAGGCCCAGGGCAGGACTGGCTGGCTCAGGGGGTGGGAATGGGGCAGGGCCTGGCCCCTCTCGGGGCGCCGGCTCCCCCCGGGCCCAGGGCAGGACTGGCCGGCTCAGGGGGCAGGGAGTGGGGCACCCGCTTTCCTCACCACCTGCATCTCCCCCCGCACATCCGTCCCCGTGGTTGCTCCCTGACCCGGCTCCCCCAGCCACCGGGGCGCACGGCTCCGCCGCCCTGGCCCTCCTCTTCTTCCTCTTCCAGCGGTGGGAGAGCAGCTACTACTGGTGGATCTTCGCCTTTTGCAGGTCAGTGGCGCCCCCTGCAGGAGCCTAGAGCGTCCCTCGGCCCGGCCCGGCACAGCACAGCGCGCCGGAGATCAGCGCCCCTGCCCCATTCCCTGCCCCTGAGCCGGCCAGTCCTGCCCTGGGCCTGGGGGAACCAGCGCCCCAAGACGAGCCAGGCCCTGCCCTATTCCCTGCCCCTGAGCCAGCCAGTCCTGCCCTGGGCCGGGGGGAGCCGGCGCCCCTAGAGGGGCCAGGCCCTGCCCCGTTCCCACCCCCTGAGCCAGCCAGTCCTGCCCTGGGCCGGGGGGAGCCGGCGCCCCCAGAGGGGCCAGGCCCTGCCCCATTCCCTGCCCCTGAGCCAGCCAGTCCTGCCCTGGGCTGGGGGAACCGGCGCCCCTAGAGGGGCCAGGCCCTGCCCCATTCCCTGCCCCTGAGCCAGCCAGTCCTTCCCGGTCTCCCAATGCCCGGGCTGTCCCCAGTGTGTTATTTCCCTGATGGCTGCTCCCCAGCACTAGCCGCCCACTGCAGTGCCTCCATCTGCCTCTCCTTCTTCGTGATGGAGCGCTGGGAGAGCGCCACCTACTGGTACTTCCTGGCCTTCTGCAGGTAGCCGTCCCCCGGCGGGAGGGATGGGGTTGGCCCCAGAGGAATCTCCTGCCCCTGGCAGAGCCCCCGGCACTGACCCTGCCCACCCTTGTGCCCCACCAGCGCCCTGCCCGCTGCCTTCGAGATCCTGCTCTTCGTGTCCGTCTTCGGTTTCAAGAGGAAGCCCCTGTGAGGCCGAGCCGGGCCCCTGGGGAGGTCGATGCCGTTGGTCCTGTGGGCTTGGAGCTCGGCCGCCTGACACTACAGCCCTGCACACCCGACGCTGGATGGGGCGGCTGGGGGTTAGGGGGCTGCATGGGGTGGGTAGGCGCTGATGCTCTGCCTGTAGGGGAGGGGCTATATTAGCACCACAGGTGTCTGCAGTCCCCCTAGTGTCAACAGGCGGTACTGCACACTGTATTGGCCCTGGGTGCTTGTAGCACCTCCAGAGGCAACAGGCGGCGCTGTGTGTCATATAGCCTTGTGGGCGCCTGTAACTCCTCCAGAGGCAACAGGCGGTGCTGTGTATCGTATAGCCCTGTGGGCGCCTGTAACATCTCCAGTGGCACCAGGCAGTGCTGGGTGCTATATTGGCCTGTGGGCACCTGTGGTGCCCCCGCGTGTAAGCAGATGGTACTGCAAGCTGTACTCCTGGGTACAGCAGGCGTACTGCACCCAGTGCCCCCCAGGAACATCCCCAGTGGCATCAGGTGGTACTGCACACTGCATCATTGCATTGGCCCATGGGCGCCTGTCGTGCCTCCAGTGACAACAGGTGGTAGTGCACGCTGTATCTGCCCATGGGCGCCTGTAGCTCTCCAATGACAACAGACACTAATGCACGTTATATCTGCCTATGGGCGCCTGTAGCGCCTCAAGTGACAACAGGTGGTACTGCACGCTGTATCTGGTCAGAGGGGCTTGTAGCACCTCCAGGGACGACAGGGTGTAGTGCACATTGTACCTGCCCACAGGCACCTGGAGCACCTCCAGTGACAAATGGTGCTGCAAGCTGTCTTTCCCTACAGGCACCTGTAGGGTCCCCAGTGACAACCGGCAGTAGTGCACACTGTATCTGCTCACGGGCGCCTGTAGCATCTCCAGTGACAACAGGCTGTAGTACACATTGTATCTGCCTGTGGGCACCTGTAGCGCCTCTCGTGACAACAGGCGGCACTGCATGCTATATGTGCCTACGGCGCCTGTAACACTTCCGAGGAACCCCCAGTGCCAACAGGCGGTACTGCACCCTGCGTCAGCCCCCTGCCCAGCAGCGGTCGGATCTGTGGGGCAGACGTCCAGGCAGCAGATGGCCCTGCGAAGAGAAGAATTCCTCCTTTGTATGAGTTTCCTCCCCCTCCCCGGAGCCGGGGCTGTGGAGCAGGCTGCGCCCGCTGAATAAAACAATCTTCTCTCACCAGAGCTGGGGTCCGTTACCGCGCCATTGGCTGGGGGGGGCAGGACTCTCCCCATGGGAGGTTGCAGAGGTGATCCTCAGAAGGGGTGACTCAGCTGGGGGGGCTGGCCCCAGGGGACGGTGTCCTGGCTCAGGGGGTGGGTTTGGGTAATGAGCTGTGGGGCAGGGTCAGCCCCATCAGCCGTACGCTGCTCCGTCCCTCCCCCCCATCCGCCCAACCAGAGTTCCCTCGATTTCTCCCCCACCCCGGGTGGGATTAATTTTATGAGGGGCACCGGTGTGGAGAGAGCGTGCCGTAATCCTGCCTTCTCCGTGCACGGCCCGTCTGGCCAGCTGCCACCCCACAGGGGTCCCATCCCTGCCCCCAGCTCACCAGTGTGAGCCCGGGTGGGGGCGTTCCCGGGCTTTAGGGTGCAGCTGGTGCAAGGACCCTGGTCTCCCACCCCCATACCCCAGGTACACCGGGAGAGACAGCCGCAAACACACCCGGAAACAGCCCTGCTTTCCCACATCGGGACCCCGATCTCCGTCGGCACGGCAGCACCCAGCACAACTGGTCCTTGAGTGGCCTCCACCGCCTGACATGCAGGGGTTACAACCGGCTCTGGGGTTGCTGCCCAGTCAGTCGGTGCCATCGGGTGACAGGAGCACAATGGGACTCAAGCACCCCAGGAAAGAGGCCAGAGATGCTGGCTGTGATGGAAGGGGGGTGTTGTTGGGTGGGGCGGGTCCAGAACTCCATGGAGCAGGGCGAGTGATGGGGTAGAAGTCACAGGCACCATCAGCTGCGAAGAACTGGCGCTTCTTTTCTGGGAATTACGGGCCCACCGTTGACGCAGCCGGCACGGAAAAATATAGGCGGTTCTTTCCGGCCGTATGCAAATATCTGCCGCGGTGCATAGTGGGTGGAAGATATCTGGGCCGGAAATGCAAACCGGGGGAGGCGACGGGGTGGGGGGAAGGCTCCCCAGAGGTTACATCAGAGTAGAGGGGAGCCCCATCTTGGGGGCGAAAGAAAGGGAAAGGGGGAGCCCCTCACCATGACCTGCCCCGCTATCGTGCGGCGTTGGGTCCCGGCGGTGGTATGAACAGTGTATTATCAGTAAGGTACATCCTTACCTGTTCCCCCGCTGGGGGGCAGTTGGTGATGATTGGAGAGCGGATGAGACGTGATTATGGTCTCCGCGGTTGCGGCTCGCAACACCGCAACCGGCTCCTGTCTGAACCTCCCCGGCGGGGGGCGTGTTAGTTAGGGAAGGGTGTGATTGGGTTAGGGGTGTAGCTTGTTGTTGTAGAGATAACAGTTGTTGTTTAACGTTGGGGTGTGGAGGGGTGTTGTAGGTATAACGTTATGCTGTGGATTATAATAGGGGTTTTCTTTGTCGTGTTGTAGTCTGGGGTTGTGAGGTTGTAGTTCTGTAGGTGCTTCTTACAGGCTGAACTGCCGCAGCGGGGGGTCCTCGTTCTCCTGTCAGGACGAGCTGTTGTGGGGTGGATCCGATTTAGGTGCTGGCTACAGCCTGAGCTACAGCTTTCTTTTCTTCTCACAAAGAGCAGTCAAGCAGCAGTTTAAAGACTGAAAGTGCAACTTGGCTGCTTTTTGTTTTGATAGCGTATAGACTAGCTCGGCTCTCTCTGTTACTGTTCTCACAGTGTGCGGTTGTGAAGTTGCTGCACTGTCGGTGCTTGTTAGGGGCTGAATTACACCAGGGGGGTCCTCTTTTTCCTGTCACTGTGCAGCCGTAGGGTCGCTGTGCTGTAGGTGTTTGCTGCAGGCTGAACGACAACAGAGGGTGTTCTCATTTTTCCTATCACTGTGCGGTTGTGGGGTTCCAGCACTGTGATGGGATGTGCTTGTTACAGGTGCAACAACACGGGGTGTCCTCTTTTTCCTGTCGCTGTGTAGCTGTAGGGTCGCTGTGCTGTAGGTGCTTGCTGCAGGCTGAACGACAACAGGGGTGTCTTTCTTCTCCTGCCACAGTGTGCTGTTGTGGGGTTGCTCCACCATAGGCCCTCGCTACAGCATGGGGGACCTCATTTTCCTATCACAGTGCACTGTTGTGGGGTCACAGTGCTGCAATGGTAGGTGCTTACTACAGGCTGTGCTAGAATTGGGGTTGTCCTCATTTTCCTGTCACGGTGCACGGCTGTGGGGTCCTAGCACTGTGACGGTAGGTCCTCCCTACTGGCTGAACTACCCCAGGGGGTCCTCATTTTCCCACCCAGTGTGCAGTGCTGGGGTTGCACTGGCCGGTTCTTCTGCAACAGCGGGGGCAACGATCTGCGGTCAGTCTGAATTTACTTCCCTGGCAACGGAGGACTTTACAGTCACAATCTGGCCCTGTACCAGAGAGGGGTACGTTGTAGGCTTACAGCCTGACAGGGGCAGTAAAACCATTACAGGCGCCATTTATTCTTCTGGCCTGGGGATGGGTCAACCGTAAGGTCACCACCCATGGTGGGGAGGGGGAACGTTGTAAGGTCACAGGGGAACAGCGTCACAGTCGGCATGTGTTGCCGGGGGTGACAACGCTACAGTCACCCTCTGTTCCCTTGCAAGGGGGTCACATTGTAACCAGACCAGGATTACTTTGTAACCTGTCTGCGTGCCCTAGTGGGAGGGGGCTGATTGGCCGGCTACTTCCTTCTCTCTGCTCCCTGATTGGCTGGTTCCCGTCTTTGTGCCCTCTGATTGGCTGGCTCCTCCCTCCTCTCTGCTCTCTGATTGGCTGGCTCATTCCTCTTCTCTGCCCCCTGATTGGCTGGCTCCTGTCTCTCTGCCTTCTGATTGGCTGGCTCCTCCCTTGTCTCTGCCCTCTGATTGGCTGGCTTCTGTCTCTCTGCCCTCTGATTGGCTGGCTCCTTCCTCTTCTCTGCCCCCTGAGTGGCTGGCTCCTGCCTCTGTCCCGTGAATGGCTGGCTCCCTCCCCTCCGCCTGCTCTCTGACCCCTGATTGGCTGGGGCCAAGCAATGACGCTCTCCACTAATTGGCTGCCGCCTTTGCTTTCTGTGGTCCGTCATTGGCTGGGAGGGGGCGGGCAGGTCCCCATCCTCCTCGCTGATTGGCTGGAGGCGGGGGGGGAGGGGGACGACTCTCCGCCCACCCTTCTCTTTTCTGATTGGCTAAGCGCTTCCCTCTGTTCCTGGGCAGAAGCCGCCCCCCCCCCGCCCCTCCTCTTCGCCTTACTCTGATTGGCCGCAGCCCACGATGATTGACAGGACAGTCCCTTCCCCCCCCCCACCCCGTTGATGTGATAACGGCGCCGGCGCGAGACCTCGCTGCACCTCGGTGACGTAAGCCTAAGACGCCGAGGGGCGGCGGCCAATAGGGCGCCGGGCGCCCCGAGTTCCCGCCCCCTCAGTCAACAGACGAATCAGCGGGCTCGGGCCGGACAGCCAATGGAGAAGGAGCGGGAGGGCGGTGGCAACCAATGGGAAGGCGTCCGGGCGGGGCGTCGGCCAATGGGAGGGCGGAGGGGGCGGGAGCAATGGGCGGGGCGGCCGGAGAGAGGCCGCCCAGCAGGGGGCGGGTTCCGCCGCGCGCGGCGGCCCATGGCGCAAAGGGGGGGGCGGGACCGAGCTCGGGCCGCGGCCAATGGCGAGGCGGGGAAGGGCGGCCTCGCGCCCGCAAGCCCCTCCCTCCCCCGGCCGGCGGGGCGGGGCGAGGGGGGTCACGTTTTTTCGAACGCCGAGCGCGAGTCGCTGATTGGCCGGGCTGCGGGGGGCGGGGCTCTGCCGGACGCCGTGATTGGCCGGAGCCCGGCGAGCGCGCGGCTTGACGGCGGCAGCGGCGGAGGCTGGCGGAGCGGAGCAGGTGGGGGAGCTCGGGGGGGTCCGGGGCGGGGCGGGGCGGGCGGGGACTCTGGGGTGTGGGGTGGCCAGGCCTATGGGGCTGGGACTATGGAGCTGGGGGCTATGGGGTGTGGGGGGCCGGGGCTATGGGGTGTGGGGGGCCGGGGCTATGGGGCTGGGGGCGTAGCGGGGCTAGGACTATGGAGCTGGGGGCTATGGGGTGTGGGGGGCCGGGGCTATGGGGCACAGGGGGGGCTGGGGGCTGTTTTGGAGACTCTGGGGTGTGGGGGCAATGCTATGGGGCTGGGGGTGTGGAGGGCTCTGGGGTGTGAGGGGGCAATGCTATGGGGCTGGGGGCGTAGGGGGGACTCGGGTGTGGGGGGCCGAGGTTATGGAGCTGGGGGGCGTAGCGGGGCTGGGACTATGGAGCTGGGGGGTGTGGGGGGCTGGGACTAAGGAGCTGGGGGCTATGGGGTGTGGGGGGCTGGGGCTATGGGGCATGGGGGGGCTGGGGGCTGTTTTGGGGACTCTGGGGTGTGAGGGGGCAATGCTATGGGGCTGGGGGTGTGGAGGGCTCTGGGGTGTGTGAGATCAGGGCTATGGGGCTGGGGGCGTAGGGGGGCTGGGACTATGGAGCTGGAGGCTATGGGGTGTAGGGGGGCTGGGGGCTGTTGGGGGGCGGTGCTACGGGTCTGGGGTGTGGGGGGGTTGGGGGTGTGGGGGTGGTGCTATGAGGCTGGGGTGTGGGGGGGTTGGGGCTGTGGAGGGCGGTGCTTTGGGGCTGGGGATGTGGCGGGGGCTGGGCCTATGGGGCTGGGGGTTGTGGGGGGTCTGTTGGTCTGGGGGGGAGTCTGGGGTGTGGAGGGTATGGGGGTCGGGGGCTCAACCCTTGTTGTGAGTTCAATCCCCGAGGGGGCCAATTAGGGGTCTGGGGTGGGGGGCAGGGGACTGCACTCGGGGAGCTCATGAGATCCCGTCCAGCTCTACGAGAGGTGTAGATGGTTGTGTCTGGGCTGTGGAGGGGCCGGGGGGGCTCGGAGGGTGGACGGGGTGGAGGTTTTGGGGGGCTGGAGGTGAGTGTTAGCCAGGCAGGCTGGGGTGTGTGTGTGTGGAAGACTGAGGGGGTGGAGGACTGAGCGGCGGTGGGGGGTGAGTTATGGGGAGAAGGTAGGGGGGCAATGTGGGGGTCATAGGGTGTCCTGTGGTGTAGGGGACTGGGGGTCGTGGGGTGGAGGAAGGCTAGGGGTGGAGGTTTGTGCCAGGGGGCTGTGGCTGTGTATTTTGGGGGGGCTGAGGGGTGCCGTGTGTCACATAGGGGGCTAGGGGAGTGAGGTTTGGGCGGGTCTTGGGAAACGGGCGTTAGGGCTGCGGGTGAGCCAAAGGCTGGAGGTGGGGGGTTATGGGGGGAGTTCGGGGGGGGGGCTGGGGTCACCCTGTGGTAGGGGAGGAAGCCTGGGAGCCAGATGCAACCCAGGTAGGATGGGGGGGGTCTGAGCGTTACCTGTCTTGGGGGGAGCAGGGGTCTGGGGCAGGTGAGCTGAAGTTGGGACTGGGGGGGTTCAGTGCCGGGATGGGAGTGGGCCTCACGGCAGGGGGTGGGGGGTGGCTGACACCCAGGTGCTCCCCCCCCCCGGGCTGAGCCATTCAGTCGATGCCGACGGGGCCGTTAACTTCAACAAGGGAGCGACTGAGGCGTCTTGGGAATGGACGGGACCCCCGGGGGGGGCTTGGAGCACCCCGTGTCTGGCGGAGGGGGGCAAACATGAGGCTTCCTGAAGTCGGGGCGTGGGGGGAGGGAGTCCCCCATCCTCAGGCAGACGTGACTCTCAGCCTTGGAGGTTTATTAAGGCCTAAACCAAACTGGTCTGCCCCGGCCCCAGCAGCTGGCGGCGAGGGGCTGGTCATGCTGTCGCCGAGGGGAAACTGAGGCACACGACAACGATCACCCCAATTATCTCCTGCCGGCTGCCTGCAGCCTCTGACGCCGTCCCTACTCCTGGCGACTCGCCTTACGGACCTAACCTCTGTGAATTTCTCTAGCTCGGGGTCCCCTAACTTATCGCCATCACCCCCCCCGTTTGATTTTTGGGGAAACCTTCATGCCCCCCACCTTTTCTTTACCACCATCCGACCCCCTTTAACAAAAAATTCCCTTTGTGATTTAAAATAAACGCGGAAACTTGATATAAAAATGTTGCTTGGGGTTAAAAATAAGCACAAAGAGATTCTTGGCCCCCTGAGCCCTCCTGCCTAGCCGAGCAAGCCCCGCAAACCAAGAGCTGCCTGCCCGAGGCCCTCCTGTCCCCCAAAACCAGGCACTCCCAGCCCCCCATCTTCCTCCTCCCCGACCTACACTCACTCCCCTTTGCAGGACCCAGCTGGTCTTCGCCGGCTGTCTGCTTTTTATAGCGGCTGTTCCGGGTCAGCCCCTGCTATTTTATGTGGACGAGAGCAAGAAGCAAACGCCGGCTCTCTTTTGGGGTGGGGGAGAAAAACCCGAGGGGGTGGGTTGCCTTGTGCCCCCCCCCCAGGGATGGCTTCACACCCCCACAGTTTGGGAAACCGTCTTTGAACGGTTATATTCACAGCCTCCTCCGGCGAGGAGTTCCCCGGGTTGGCTGCGCGCTGGGAGGGAAGAACTTCCTTGGGTTAGTTTCAAACCCGCTGCTGGATAGTTTCATTTGGCAGCTGCTAGTTCTTTTGTTGTGGGAACGAGTCGCTAACTTTTCTTTGTTTGCCCTCTGGGGATTTTACACGCAAGAAGGTCACGCGCCCTCGCGTGAGCCGGGTTTCGCCGAAGTGGGGTCCGGCGTCTTCCCTGGCGGTACGTGGGTCCTGCAGCCGGGGAAGCAGCGGAAAGAGAAATCCAGGGGTGCGGGGGGAGGCAAATGGGAAGGGTTAGGACAGCCTGTACCTTCGAGAACAAGAAAACACGGCTGCGTCTCTGATACATCTCTACGCAGCGTTCAAGGCGTGGGCGTACTGTAGTTTTATAAAGGGGCAGTAAAATAGCCTTTGTCTTATTTTATATCCCTTTTGAAACCATTCCCCTTTGCTTTTCCGACCGCCGCGGCACGCGGTGCGGATGTTTCCGGAGAGCTTTCCACGACAGCCCTGAGGTCGCGTGCCTGATGAGCTGTAGCTAAATCAAACCCCGTCGTATCGGACGTCTGCGGGGGGCGTTATTTTTCCCGAGCTGCGTTGCTTTAGGCTTGTCCGTGTTAAATTTCTTTTGCCGTTTCGTTGCCCCGCTGCTGAGTTCAGTGCGATCTTTTTGAAGTTCTTCGCAGGCTCTTCCGCATCCCTTACTCTGTGCGTCTGCGGGGAGAAGCCGTGTTGCTGCCGAGCCCAGCGCGATCGGTTTTGCCGCGTCCTCACGCGTGGCAAAAATCGATCCCTGGACGGCCGACCCCCTCCCGTAATTGTAGAGATCTCCCGAGTTTAACGTTTACCAGGAATTTAGTTTGTCTGTTAACCGTTGGCCATTGGTTGCCGTTCTCGAGGTTCAGAGGCAGAGCTGTCGAGTTTTTATAGCTGCGGGTGGACCTGTGCCCACTCGAGCTGTGTCGGGGCGCCAGATTTCATCCCCCTGTGTTGCGCTTTTCCTGCCGGCTTGTGGTGTGTGCGCGCCTCAGTTTCCCTCACCGCCGCCCCCAGAACCTAGCTGGGGCCGGGCGTGAGCATGTCTCAGAGATCGATAACGGCGCTGCCCTTCTTCACCGAATCCTCGAGGGGTCAGGGAGAAGCCAACGACGGTCCTGGAAACTTAGGACCTGGTGGGCTGGGATGTCTTCTAACGAGACGGCAAGGAACACAGCGTGTGGTTTGCTTTAACGAATTACCGACCTGCCGGGTGTTGCATAAAACCAAACCTGTTCTAGTTCAGTGTGGAGCTGGACCCAAACTGGTACAGTTTGAAACACTTTCTTTCAAGGTCCATATTTTCCCAAGAAATTCTGGTACCGTATTCAGCAATTGCTAAAAGGATTCAAAAATAACACATAAGTTGCCTCTAAATGCAATTTAACAGCACTTTAGTTTCACGCGACGACGAGTTGCGACTACAAATTAAATGATAATAGATACAGCCAGTCATTTATACGCGCACGCAAAGTTATGCTGGCGAGATTATTTCTTTTCCCCCACTGCGGGTTGAGCCTCTCTAATCCGGCGCTCACCCCTCCCCCCCACCCCCGGCAACCTCCGTAATCCAGCATGCGTTTATTTAGCCAGCTGGGTGCTTATTGTGGGTGTGGCCGAGTTCCCCACGGTCCTGTAATGTTTGTTTCCAGCTGCCAGGCCTGGCTGTCTGTGTGCTGGGCTGTTTAGCTGTAATTTAACCCCAAAATGTCTTCTAAGAGCCCAGTAAACCGTGGACGTGCGAGATCGGTGGTTCCGAAACGTTTCGGCCTCACGCTCGCCTTTTGATTTTTGAGACGCCCCCACACCCCACCTCTTCTTTTCTTTTCTTTTTTTTACCATCATCCAACTCTGCTTTTGACAGAAAGTTCCCCCTGGTCTAGAGAAAACGAGCTCTGAGGGACGCTGGAAGGAACTGGGGAGGAAAATGGTTCTCCTGGGCCTCTGCGGACAGGTCAAAGTAATGGGCTTAAGCTCCAACGAGGGAGGTTGAGGTTGGACGTGAGGGAAAACTTCCAACCTGCCAGGGGGGTTAAGCCCGGAACTAAATTGCCCCGGGGAGGTGGTGGGATCTCCATCGCCGGAGAGATTTCGGAGCAGGTTGGACGGACGTCTAGATGGTGCTTGGTCCTGCCGGGAGGCCCCCTCTGGTTCCGGTGTTCTCTGATTCTCCGCAGCCGCCTGCTGACGCTGCTCGGGGAACGACTTGAGGGTCGGAAAAGCGACCTGGCATGAGCGAGGAGGGGAAGGTTGGACTAGCGGTTAGAGCGCTGGCTTGGCCCCGAGCCCCCAGCTCCCATGCGATGCTGGCCAGTCTCTGCTGTAAGGCTGGGATCCTTGTGTCCCAGGGAGGGCAGGTAACGTATCTCTTTTTCTCCCCCGCAGAATGGCCTACAAGGAAAATATAACTCCAGGCACAGGCGTTGGCTTGGCCAAGGTAAGCCAAGCCCATGGACCCCCCCCTCCACGCCCCATCTCAGACTGGGGGGCCCCCTCCCACCCAGCTGCCTCAGGGGGCCCTCTATCTCCACCGCCAATCGTGGCGCCATGAGGACTCGTCCCGTTTCCCGGGGCAGACGGGGTCCCCTGGTTTCAAAAGAGCCTGGCGCCCCCAACCTACACGTGAGAACTCATCACATTGCCGCTGCGCCTGGGGAAACTGAGGCACGCCGGGGGGGGGGGGGCATCCTGCAGGAGCGCAGGAAACACAAACCGTCTGGCCCGTTGAGGGGGCCAGGTAAGCTGAAGAGGTGGTTGTGGGGGTGGGAAAAGGGGGGGGGGGCTCGCTGTCATCCCCCCTCCCCAGTTTCGGGAAAGATGAGGAGAACCCGGAGAAGGTCCAGGGAAGACCCCGGAGAAGGACAGAAGATCTGGAGAACCGCAGCCGGCCGCGCACCTTTCGAGGGTGGTGCGCGCTTTCCTCACCTCGGCGTGCATCATAAAATTTATTCCGCACTCGGAGAGAAACACGTCGCCGGAGCTTTGCCGGTCGCCCTCAGCCGCTCTCTGTCTTTCTGTCCCACAGCATGGTGCGCTGACAGGGCTGGGCCCCCAGCGAGTCCCACGGAACGACCCCCACCTGACCGGCACCCCCTCTGAGTCGCTCCTGGCCCAGAGAGCCATGACGAGCAGCAATAAAATCCTTCTGAAGCCCTGCACTGCCCAGAAGCCAGGTGAGGAGAGACGTTCAGAGGGGACGGGAGCGGATGATGACGCAGGGGAGGCCAGGGATCGGCAACCCAAACAGAGCCCTTTCTGGGCTTTTTTTCCCCCAATTCGGTAAACTCCCTCCTTCAGGAGCTGCAGGGCCCCAAAGCCGACTTTCGGCAGCCCCTCGGCTCAGCCCCGCGCCCGCCCGGCGGCCGCGTTTCCCCCCCCCCAGCGAGTTCTTCCGGAACGGTTTTGGCGAGAAGGGCCTCCGCCGCGCAAATACGGGAGCGCTGCCTTCGGAAAGGAAACGGGGGTAGACGCGCCGGGGGCCGCTCGCAGGGCTGGATTTTTCTGCTTGCGGCCGCACTCCGGTGGGTTTCCCGGAAGCCCTGCTTGGGAAACACCTCGGCAGCGCGAGGGGAAATGGGGGGGGGGGGGGGCTGCAGGCCCCCGACATTCGCCCCCGAGTCGGCTTCGATTAGCCCTGCCGAATTCCCGTTGGCTGGCGGGAAAAGGCGCGGCGCCCTTTCCCGGCAGGTTTCTCTTCCCTTTGCAAACCCAGGCTGTCCCAGCAAAGCCACGGAAAGCCTGGCCTGCGGCACGTGTTTGGGGGGGGCTCGCTGGGGGGGGTGTGTGTAGAGATGTTCCCCCTCTTTTAAGTTTGCAGTTACAGCCTTGGGAGCCCCCAAAAGGGCCTGGGAGTCAGGGCCGCCGCGTCCCCGGGTGGATGGGAGGGCAGGGGAGCCCCCCCCTTCACCCCAGCTTTGCAGACCCGGGGGCTGGCTGGTCTTGGGGGCATCTGGGCGGGATTCTGAGTCTCCCCCTTTCTCCGCAGCAGGCCGGGTGCTCGCCGAGCCTGGATCCGGTGCCCAGGGAGCGCCGTCCATTCCCCAGTGAGTGCTATGGGGGTGGCCGGGGGAGGGGGGGGTCCAGGATAAGGGGGGGTGCTGTGGGGAGGTGGAGGGGGCTGCAGCAAGCAGGTATCGGGGAAGGGGGGGATCCGGGGGAGAAGGGGAGACCGGGCAGGTGGGTCCTGGCAGGCAGGGGGCTGCCCCAGGGAGTTGGGAGGCGTCTGGTGTGAGCAAGTCCTGATGGGGTGGGGGAGAGATGGTGGGGGGGGCTGGTTGTGGGAAGGAGGAGCCATGGGGGTTGGGGGACTCCTGGTGGGAGGGCTGTCCTGGGGGGGAACCTGGAGTGGGTGCGTGGGGGTGGGGGGCCTGGAGTGGGTGAGTCCCGGGAGGGGCAGGAAATGGAGTGGGTGAGTCCCGGGGGGCGGGGCAGGGCTGCCCCGGGGGGGTGGGGCCTGGAGTGGGTGAGTCCCGGGGGGGGCAGGGCTGCCCCGGGGGGGGGAAGCCTGGAGTGGGTGAGTCCTGGGGGGGGCAGGGCTGCCCCGGGGGGGGGAAGCCTGGAGTGGGTGAGTCCCGGGGGGGGCAGGAAATGGAGTGGATGAGTCCCAGGGGGTGGGGCCTGGAGTGGGTGAGTCTGGGGGTGGGGGGGGAAGGAAATGGAGTGGGTGAGTCCCGGGGGGGGCAGGGGAAGCCTGGAGTGGGTGAGTCCCGGGGGGGGCAGGGGAAGCCTGGAGTGGGTGAGTCCCGGGGGGCGGGGGGGAGCCTGGAGTGGGTGAGTCCCGGGGGGGCGGGGGGGAGCCTGGAGTGGGTGAGTCCCGGGGGGTGGGGCCTGGAGTGGGTGAGTCTGGGGGTGGGGGGGGAAGGAAATGGAGTGGGTGAGTCCTGGGGGGGGCAGGGGAAGCCTGGAGTGGGTGAGTCCTGGGGGTTGGGGGGGGAAGGAAATGGAGTGGGTGAGTCCCGGGGGCGGGGGGGGAGCCTGGAGTGGGTGAGTCCCGGGGGGGGCAGGAAATGGAGTGGGTGAGTCCTGGGGGTTGGGGGGGGAAGGAAATGGAGTGGGTGAGTCCTGGGGGTTGGGGGGGGAAGGAAATGGAGTGGGTGAGTCCCGGGGGCGGGGGGGGAGCCTGGAGTGGGTGAGTCCCGGGGGCGGGGGGGGAGCCTGGAGTGGGTGAGTCCCGGGGGCGGGCAGGGCTGCCCCGGGGGGGGAGCCTGGAGTGGGTGAGTGTGGGGGGCCCCCCCTGAGCCCCCGTGTCCCCCAGGCGGGCGCTGACGCTGAACGACTTCGAGATCGGGCGGCCGCTGGGCAAGGGCAAGTTCGGGAACGTGTACCTGGCGCGGGAACGAGCCTCGCGCTTCATCGTGGCGCTCAAGGTGCTCTTCAAGTCGCAGATGGAGAAGGAGGGCGTCGAGCACCAGCTGCGGCGGGAGATCGAGATCCAGGCCCACCTGCAGTGCGTGGGGACCCGGGAGGGGCGGAGCCTCTGGGAAGCGGGGGCGGGGCCTCTGGGGAGCCCCGCCCACCCATGGCACCTCCCCCCCCCCGCTGGTCACATGTGACGGGCTAGGGGGCTTTCTCCCCCAGCAGGCAGGGGTGGCGGTAGGGGGAGCTAGGGAGGCCCAGCTGGGGGCGCTGTAGGGCAGGAAGCCGGGTAGGGGCCCAGCGGGGGGCGCCAGGGGGGCAGGGGGCTGGGGAGGGGTCCACGAAGGGGTGCGGTGGGGCAGGGAGCTGGGAGGGTGGGGCCCAGGAGGCGGCAGTCTCCCCTGGCTGGCAGGAGTGGTGGTAGGGGGTGCCGTGGGGCAGGGAGGTGAAGGGGGGCCCAGGAGGGGGTGCCGTGGGGCAGGGAGCCGGGGGGAAGGCCCAGGAGGGATGCTGTGGGGCAGGGAGGCGAAGGGGGGCCCAGGAGGGGGTGCCGTGGGGCAGGGAGCCGGGGGAATGCCCAGGAGGGGGTGCCGTGGGGCAGGAAGGTGAAGGGGGGCCCAGGAGGGGGTGCCGTGGGGCAGGGAGGGAGGTGAAGGGGGGCCCAGGAGTGGGTGTCGTGGGGCAGGGAGCCGGGGGGAAGGCCCAGGAGGGGGTGCCGTGGGGCAGGGAGGGAGGTGAAGGGGGGGCCCAGGAGGGGGTGTTGTGGGGCAGGGAGCCAGGGGGAAGGCCCAAGAGGGGGTGTCGTGGGGCAGGGAGGTGAAGGGGGGCCCAGGAGGGGGTGCCGTGGGGCAGGGAGACAGGGGGAAGGCCCAGGAGGGGGTGCCGTGGGGCAGGCAGGGAGGTGAAGGGGGGCCCAGGAGGGGGTGTCGTGGGGCAGGCAGGGAGGTGAAGGGGGGCCCAGGAGGGGGTGCCGTGGGGCAGGCAGGGAGGTGAAGGGGGGCCCAGGAGGGGGTGTCGTGGGGCAGGCAGGGAGGTGAAGGGGGGCCCAGGAGGGGGTGCTGTGGGGCAGGGAGGTGAAGGGGGGCCCAGGAGGGGGTGTCGTGGGGAAGGCCCAGGAGGGGGTGCCGTGGGGCAGGGAGGGAGGTGAAGGGGGGCCCAGGAGGGGGTGCCGTGGGGCAGGCAGGGAGGTGAAGGGGGGACCAGGAGGGGGTGCCGTGGGGCAGGCAGGGAGGTGAAGGGGGGCCCAGGAGGGGGTGCTGTGGGGCAGGGAGGTGAAGGGGGGCCCAGGAGGGGGTGTCGTGGGGAAGGCCCAGGAGGGGGTGCCGTGGGGCAGGGAGGGAGGTGAAGGGGGGCCCAGGAGGGGGTGCCGTGGGGCAGGCAGGGAGGTGAAGGGGGGACCAGGAGGGGGTGCCGTGGGGCAGGCAGGGAGGTGAAGGGGGGACCAGGAGGGGGTGCCGTGGGGCAGGCAGGGAGGTGAAGGGGGGGCCCAGGAGGGGGTGCCGTGGGGCAGGGAGGTGAAGGGGGGCCCAGGAGGGGGTGCCGTGGGGCAGGGAGCCAGGGGGAAGGCCCAGGAGGCAGCCCTCTCCCCTGGCCGGCAGGGCTGTGCAGGCCGAGGCCCCGCTCTGACCGCGCCCCCCCCCGGCCCACAGGCACCCCAACATCCTGCGCCTCTACAACTACTTCCACGACAAGAAGCGGGTGTACCTCATCCTGGAGTACGCGCCCCGCGGGGAGCTCTACAAGGAGCTGCAGCGCTGCCGCCACTTCGACCAGCACAAGACGGCCACGGTGAGCGCCGGACGCCTGGGTTCTCCCCGCCGCTGGGGGCAGCGCCGGCTGGTGGTGGGAGCCAGGACTCCTGGGTTCTCTCCCTGGCGCTGGGAGGGCAGTGGGGGCTGGTGGTTAGAGCAGGGGTGGGAGCCAGGACTCCTGGGTTCTCTCCCTGGCACTGGGAGGGCAGTGGGGCTGGTGGGTCAGAGAAGGGGCTGGGAGCCAGGACTCCTGGGTTCTCTCCCCGGCGCTGGGAGGGCAGTGGGGGCTGGTGGTCAGAGCAGGGGGCGGGAGCCAGGACTCCTGGGTTCTCTCCCCGGCGCTGGGGGGCAGTGGGGGCTGGTGGTTAGAGCAGGGGTGGGAGCCAGGACTCCTGGGTTCTCTCCCCGGCGCTGGGAGGGCAGTGGGGGCTGGTGGGTAGAGCAGGGGGTGGGAGCCAGGACTCCTGGGTTCTCTCCCCGGCGCTGGGAGGGCAGTGGGGGCTGGTGGGTAGAGCAGGGGGTGGGAGCCAGGACTCCTGGGTTCTCTCCCCGGCGCTGGGAGGGCAGTGGGGGCTGGTGGTTAGAGCAGGGGCCGGGAGCCAGGACTCCTGGGTTCTCTCCCCAGCGCTGGGAGGGCAGTGGGGGCTGGTGGTTAGAGCAGGGGTGGGAGCCAGGACTCCTGGGTTCTCTCCCTGGCGCTGGGAGGGCAGTGGGGGCTGGTGGTTAGAGCAGGGGGTGGGAGCCAGGACTCCTGGGTTCTCTCCCCAGCGCTGGGAGGGCAGTGGGGGCTGGTGGTTAGAGCAGGGGTGGGAGCCAGGACTCCTGGGTTCTCTCCCTGGTGCTGGGAGGGCAGTGGGGGCTGGTGGTTAGAGCAGGGGGTGGGAGCCAGGACTCCTGGGTTCTCTCCCCAGCGCTGGGAGGGCAGTGGGGGCTGGTGGTCAGAGCAGGGGATAGGAGCCAGGACTCCTGGGTTCTCTCCCCGGCACTGGGAGGGCAGTGGGGCTGGTGGGTCAGAGAAGGGGCTGGGAGCCAGGACTCCTGGGTTCTCTCCCCAGCGCTGGGAGGGCAGTGGGGGCTGGTGGTCAGAGCAGGGGATAGGAGCCAGGACTCCTGGGTTCTCTCCCTGGCACTGGGAGGGCAGTGGGGCTGGTGGGTCAGAGAAGGGGCTGGGAGCCAGGACTCCTGGGTTCTCTCCCCAGCGCTGGGAGGGCAGTGGGGGCTGGTGGTTAGAGCAGGGGTGGGAGCCAGGACTCCTGGGTTCTCTCCCTGGTGCTGGGAGGGCAGTGGGGGCTGGTGGTTAGAGCAGGGGGTGGGAGCCAGGACTCCTGGGTTCTCTCCCCAGCGCTGGGAGGGCAGTGGGGGCTGGTGGTTAGAGCAGGGGTGGGAGCCAGGACTCCTGGGTTCTCTCCCCGGTGCTGGGAGGGCAGCGGGGGCTGGTGGTGAGAGCAGGGGGCCGGGAGCCAGGACTCCTGGGTTCTCTCCCCGCCGCTGGGAGGGCAGTGGGGGCTGGTGGTTAGAGCAGGGGCCGGGAGCCAGGACTCCTGGGTTCTCTCCCCGGCGCTGGGAGGGCAGTGGGAGCTGGTGGTTGGAGCAGGGGGTGGGAGCCCGGACTCCTGGGTTCTCTCCCCGGCGCTGGGAGGGCAGTGGGGGCTGGTGGTTAGAGCAGGGGGCGGGAGCCAGGACTCCTGGGTTCTCTCCCCAGCGCTGGGAGGGCAGTGGGGGCTGGTGGGTAGAGCAGGGGCCGGGAGCCAGGACTCCTGGGTTCTCTCCCTGGCGCTGGGAGGGCAGTGGGGGCTGGTGGTTAGAGCAGGGGGTGGGAGCCAGGACTCCTGGGTTCTCTCCCCAGCGCTGGGGGGCAGTGGGGGCTGGTGGTTAGAGCAGGGGGTGGGAGCCAGGACTCCTGGGTTCTCTCCCCAGCGCTGGGGGGCAGTGGGGGCTGGTGGGTAGAGCAGGGGTGGGAGCCAGGACTCCTGGGTTCTCTCCCCAGCGCTGGGAGGGCAGCGGGGGCTGGTGGGTAGAGCAGGGGGTGGGAGCCAGGACCCCTGGGTTCTCTCCCTGGCGCTGGGAGGGCAATGGGGGCCATTCTCCCTTCCCCCCCCCCCCCAGCCGTTAGGATTTGAGGGGTGACTGGGGGGGATAAGGGCTCACCGCCCCCTGTCTCCCCAGTTCATGGAGGAGCTGGCGGACGCCCTCATTTACTGCCACGCCAAGAAGGTGATCCACCGGGACATCAAGCCGGAAAACCTGCTCATGGGGCTCAAAGGGGAACTGAAGATCGCCGACTTCGGCTGGTCGGTGCACGCCCCCTCCCTCAGGTGAGCCCCGGCTGGGGGGTCCCGGGGGTCCCCTTCCCCGTCCCCTCCCCAGCGGGGCGCTCACCTCCCCCGGCTCCCGCCCGCAGGCGCAAGACCATGTGCGGCACCCTGGACTACCTGCCCCCCGAGATGATCGAGGGGAAGACGCACGACGAGAAGGTGGACCTGTGGTGTATCGGGGTGCTGTGCTACGAGCTGCTGGTGGGCCACCCCCCCTTCGAGAGCGCCACCCACACCGAGACCTACCGCCGCATCATCAAGGTGAGGCCGCCCCGCCCCAGAGGTGGGCGCATCTCGGCGCCGGGCGAGGGGTCCCCGTGTCCTCGGCCGCCCCGCCCCAGAGGTGGGCGCATCTTGGCGCCGGGCGAGGGGTCCCCGTGTCCTCGGCCGCCCCGCCCCAGAGGTGGGCGCATCTCGGCGCCGGGCGAGGGGTCCCCGTGTCCCCGGCCGCCCCGCCCCAGAGGTGGGCGCATCTCGGCGCCGGGCCAGGGGTCCCCGTGTCCCCGGCCGCCCCTGCCCCAGAGGTGGGCGCATCTCGGCGCCGGGCGAGGGATCCCCGTGGCGTCAGCCACACCCCCCCAGAGCTGGGCGCATCTCGGCGCCGGGCGAGGGGTCCCCGTGTCCTCGGCCGCCCCGCCCCAGAGGTGGGCGCATCTCGGCGCCGGGCGAGGGATCCCCGTGGCGTCGGCCGCCCCTGCCCCAGAGGTGGGCGCATCTCGGCGCTGGGCGAGGGGTCCCTGTGTCGTCGGCCGCCCCTGCCCCAGAGGTGGGCGCATCTCGGCGCCGGGCCAGGGGTCCCCGTGTCCCCGGCCGCCCCACCCCAGAGGTGGGCGCATCTCGGCGCCGGGCCAGGGGTCCCTGTGTCCCTGGCCGCCCCGCCCCAGAGGTGGGCGCATCTCGGCGCCGGGCCAGGGCTCACTGAGTATCTGTCCCCCTCTCCTGTGCCCCCCCCCAGGTGGATCTGCAGTTCCCCCCGTTCCTGTCGGAAGGTGCCCGGGACCTGATCTCCAAGCTGCTGCGGCACAACCCCGGGGAGCGGCTGCCCCTGCAGGGGGTGCTGGAGCACCCCTGGGTGAAAGCCCACTCCCGCCGCGTGCTGCCCCCCGTCTTCACCCCTGCCCCCTAACTCTGCCCCCCGCCTCTCCCCCCGGGGCAGCAGGGCCCCCCGATCCTTCTCCCCACACGGGGGGGCAGCGGCTCACTCGGTTTTAACGGTGGGGGGCTGCCCCCCTCTTCCCCTTTTAATAAAGGTTGGACTTTGTTTGCTGTGGGCTCCCGTGTGTCGTGTGGGGGGCAGGTTTTGCCTTCGTGGGGTAGGGGGCAGCTGGTAGAGGCTGCCATGGGGCAGGGAGCGCTGGGGGGCAGGGAGCGCTCGCTCGCCTCCTATCCTGGCTCCTCCCTCCCCCCCCAATCCTGTGGGGCTCCCTGGGGCTGTGGCTGGGGGAGGCAGCTGTGGGGCGGGGCCTCTTGTTCTCTTTCTGTGGGGTCCCCACAACCTTCTCCTGTGCCTAGACCCCTGCCCCCGGCCTTCCCTTCGGGCTCCGTTCAGCTGCCCCCTAGCTCCTGTGCGCCCCTCACTGGGCCCCACCTCCCCTTCACGTGACCCCCATGTCCCCCTATTTGCCCTGCCCCGGGCCTGACCACACCCCCTTTTCTGACCACGCCCCTTTCCCCTCCCCCAGCCTAGTTGCCCTGTTCTGGCCACGCCCCCTCTTCTGACTACGCCCCTTTCCCCTCCCCTCCCCCAGCCTAGTTGCCCTGTTCTGACCACGCCCCTTCCCCTCCCCTCCCCTCGCCTAGTTGCCCTGTTCTGATCATGCCCCTTTCCCCTCCCCCAGCCTAGTTGCCCTGTTCTGGCCACGCCCCCTCTTCTGACTACGCCCCTTTCCCCTCCCCTCCCCCAGCCTAGTTGCCCTGTTCTGCCCCGCCCCCTCTTCTGACCACGCCCCGTTCCCCTCCCCCACGCCTAGTTGCCCCCTGCCACCCATTCTTCGGCCACGCCCCCTACTTTTGGCCCCTTTCATTGGCCCCTTGTCCGCCTGGCCCCGCCCCCACGCGGATTGCAGATGGTTCCGCCCATCCGCCGCTGTCAGTGTCTCCCCCCGCGCACCCCCCCCCCCCCGCGCCTAGGTGCCCGGATGCGACAGCCCGGCCGCCATCTTCCCTGCTCGGCTCAGGGACTCGCGCCACTCGCCGCGCGCCCGCCCCGCCGCAGACCCCGGCCCGCTCCGCCGCCGCCGCCCCCGCCATGTGAGTTGCCCCCCCCCCCGCCGCGATGCAAGCCGGGGAGCGGCGTGCAATGCTCCCCGGGCTGCATCGCCCCGGGTGCATGCCCCCGGCGGGCTCCCCGCCGCCCCCGCAGGGCTGGGGGGCTGCCCCCCAACGCACCCCGGCGCGCTGCAAAACCCGGGGGGGCCCGTCGAGCCCCGGGGCTGCTGAATTGCAAGGAGAGCCCTCGCGTGCAATGCTCCCCGGGCTGCATCTCCTCGGGTGCATGCTCCCGGCGGGCTCCCCGCCGCC
Source organism: Carettochelys insculpta (assembly GCF_033958435.1). Classification (NCBI taxonomy): domain Eukaryota; kingdom Metazoa; phylum Chordata; order Testudines; family Carettochelyidae; genus Carettochelys; species Carettochelys insculpta. The sequence goes on from NW_027439077.1 coordinate 322,939, forward strand.
CCCGCAGGGCTGGGGGGCTGCCCCCCACCGCACCCCGGCGCGCTGCAAAACCCGGGGGGGCCCGTCGAGCCCCGGGGCTGCTGAATTGCAAGGAGAGCCCTCGCGTGCAATGCTCTCCGCGCTGCAGTAACCTGGGGGGCACGCCAGAAGCGGGCCCGTTCCCCTCCCCGCACCCGGCGCGCAAGGGGGTTTCTGCCCCCTCCCCATTGAGTCTCTCATGGAAAGAGCGGGGGGGGGGGGCGGGATGGCTGCAAGGAGATAACTAGCGTTCAGGGGCCCCCGGGCTGTACGAAGTGGGGTGCATGTAAAATTGGGGTCCTCCTCCCTTGTCTCGGAAGAAGGGAGCTTACCCACTCAGCTGCGGAGGGGCTCCCTAAAGCCATCCCTGGTGCGTTGCTCGATGCGAGGAGATAAATACCGTGCAACGAGCCCTGGGCTGCATAAAACAGGGTGCATCCAAAATTTGGGGTCCCCCCTCATCGCCACCGGGCAGGGGGCTTGTGCATCCCGCGGGTGTGTCTCGGCTTGGAGGGGGGGGGGGATAAATAGCGGGCGATACTGCATCGGGGGGGGTGCATGCAGAATTTGGGGTCCCCCGAAACCCAAAAGGGGCTCGTGTGCCCTCTAGGGAAGGCAGCGATGGTGCCAAGGGGTCACCGCTGCCGTGGCCGGCCTCTGCAGAGCAGGGCGCAGAAGGGGCTGCAATCCCCCCCCCAATCAGGTTATCCGCAGTTCTGCCCCACCCCAGGGCTGGTGCCTGTCACCCTATGGCAGCCATGAGAGCAGAGCAAGCAACGGGGCCAGGGAGGGCTGCGTTGCTGCAGGGGGTGGGGTGCCAGGTGCCCCTGGGGGGTGGCGTTGTCATTAGCTGAGGGTGGGGAGGCTTGACGGCCCCTGGCTTGGGAGCTGGGGGCTCGACTGGCTGCTCCAGAGGAGGCAGGAGCCAGGGAATATGTGGGGCAGAGAGAGCTGGAGGGTAGGAGGCTGGGGTGTGGGAGTAAAGGATATTTAGGGGATGGGGTTATGGGGCAGACAGATGGGGGACAGGAAGCTGGGGCATGGGAATAGGGGATATGTGGGGCAGAGGGGGATGGGGTTGTGGGGCAGCGAGATGGGGACAGGAGACTGGGGTCTGGGGTAGGGGATTTTAGGGGCAGAAGGCTGGGGCAATGTAGAAGGACGTGGGGGGCCTGGGAGAGGGGCAGGAGGGTTTAAAACCACCCCCCACACCCAGTGCAGCTGCCCCACTGCTTGGGGGGGGCAGTAGCTCCCCTAGGTTCTGGGCAGGGAGTCGGGGGGCTGGTTCATCCCCCACTTCTCTGCCAGGTATCATTATCTCTAGCATCTGAGGCTGAACGTGGCCACGCGCCAGCAGCCCTGACCCCCGCTTTTCCTTCCCTGGTGGGGGAGGCAGCCCCCCAGCTCGGCAGCCCCTGAGGGGAGCCCCCACCTCCACCCAGCTGGCATCCTGTGGGGCAGTGGGAGGATGTTTTTAAGTCTTAGAGGAGACGGGAAGGTCACAAGACAGAACCGGAGGGAGGGTGGGGCCATAGAGGGAAGTTGGGGCTGGTGGTTAGAGCAGGGGGTGCTGGGAGGCCAGGCTCCCGGCCCCCTGCTCTAACCACCAGCCCCCACTGCCCTCCCAGCGCCAGGGAGAGAACCCAGGAGTCCTGGCTCCCGGTCCCCTGCTCTAACCACCAGCCCCCACTGCCCTCCCAGCACCGGGGAGAGAACCGAGGAGTCCTGGCTCCCGGCCCCCTGCTCTAACCACCAGCCCCCACTGCCCTCCCAGCGCCAGGGAGAGAACCCAGGAGTCCTGGCTCCCGGTCCCCTGCTCTAACCACCAGCCCCCACTGCCCTCCCAGCACTGGGGAGAGAACCGAGGAGTCCTGGCTCCCGGCCCCCTGCTCTAACCACCAGCCCCCACTGCCCTCCCAGCGGTGGGGGGAGAACCCAGGAGTCCTGGCTCCCGGCCCCTGCTCTACCCACTAGCCCCCACTGTCCTCCCAGCACCAGGAAGGGAACTGCCACCGGGATGGGGGTCCCACCACAGACCCCACATATCCCCATCAGAGGACTGAGGGGGGGTAGTTGTCGGGCTCGGTTATGGGGTGCTGTTTGTGGAGGGTGGGGTGGCAGGCTTGCAGGGTGCTGATGGGATGTCTCTTGCTTGGGAATTGAGGGGGGCAGCTATGGGGCTGAATTGGAGTGAGCCAGTCTCACCTGGGGTGTCTGTGGGGCTGGATTGGAGTGCACAGGGGTGCTATGTGGTGAGGTAGGGGGTGTCTATGGGGAAGGATATAAGGGCCCTGGGGCGCTATGGGACAGGGGTAGGTGGTGTCTATGGGGCAGGATGTAAGGGCGCTGGGGGGCAGGATTGAAGGGCCCTGGAGTGCTATGGGGCAGTGTTGGAGATGTGTATGGGGCAAGATATAAGGGCCCTGGGGCACTATGGTGAAGGGTAGGGGGTGTCTATGGGGCAGGATGTAAGAGCTGTGGGGCGTTGTGGGGCAGGATTGAAGGGCCTTGATGTGTGCTATGGGGCAGGGTAGGGGGTGTCTATCGAACAGCATATAAGGGCCCTGGGGTGCTGTGGGGCAGGGTAGGGGGTATATATCAGGCGAGATATACTGGCTCTGGGGTACCGTGGGTCTGTCTATGGGGCAGGATTGAAGCTCCCCAGGACCTATAGGGTGAGATTGAGGGACCCCTGGCAGCATTGGGGGGTTGGTTATGGGGCAGAATGAAAGGGCGATGGGATGCTATGGGGCAGGACTAGGCTTCAGCGCCCACTGTGGGGTGGGGGGCTGTGTGTGTGTCCCCCCCGCCCCCGCTTGGGTGGGTCATTCTGACCTTTGTCCCCTGTTCCTCCAGGTCGGCCCCTGCCACTGCCCCGCCTGCCGCCACTGGTGGAGAAGGGGGTGGCCCCCCAGCACCACCCCCCAACCTCACCAGCAACCGGAGACTGCAGCAGACGCAGGCCCAGGTGGACGAGGTGAGCCTGGGGGGCTGGGTGAGAGGGGAGGGAGACCTGCCCGGTGCCTGGGTCCTGGCCGGGGCTGACCCCGCCCCTGAAAGCTTGGGCCCCACCCCTGGCCAGTGCTGACCCCGCCCTGCCCCGCCAGGTGGTGGACATAATGCGGGTGAACGTGGACAAGGTGCTGGAGCGGGACCAGAAGCTGTCGGAGCTGGACGACCGGGCGGACGCCCTGCAGGCCGGCGCCTCCCAGTTCGAGACCAGCGCCGCCAAGCTGAAGCGCAAGTACTGGTGGAAGAACCTCAAGGTGCGCTACCCCCCTGTCTCTGTCTGCCCCCCACGGCACCCCCATTGGCACCCTGTGCCCCCTTCTGTCGGCACCCTGTGCCACCCCCATCGGCACCCATGCCCCCTTCTGATGGCACCCCTATGGCACTCCCATTGGCACCTGTGCCCCCATCTGCTGGCACTCCCATCGGCACCCGTGCGGCACTCCCATCGCTACCTGTGCACACCCCATCGGCACCTGTACACCCCCATCTATGCCTGCCCCCTTTGGCGCCCCCATTGGCACCCGTGCCCCCATTTCTTCCGGCACCCATCATATATAGCTGCTCCTTGCAGCAGCCCCGTGTGACCCTTGTCTCTGCCTATCCCTGTCGGCCCCCTTATGTCCCCTATTTCTGCCTGCCCCCCGCCTCTGTCTGCCCACGTGTGGCCCCCCCATCTACTTCTCTGGCCCCCCATCTTTGTCTACTCCCCTGCAACCCCCATCTTCCCTCCATCTGCCCCCTGCAGCTCCCCCCAGGCACTCTGCCCCCCATCTTTGCACATGGCATGAGCCCCTTGCATCGTCTCACTCCCCGCAGCCTCCTTGTCTGCCCCCAGCGCATCCCCCCAACTTGTGGGCAGCCCTCACCCCGCCCCCCCGCGCACCCTCCCATACCCCCATGCAACCCGCTGCCCCCTCATGGCCCTGGCTCCCCCCGCCCCCCACGGCAGGTCCCCGATCCTCATGGTTTCTCTCCCCACAGATGATGATTATTCTGGGGGTGATATGCGCCATTATCCTCATCATTATCATTGGTGAGTAGGGGCGGGGCCAGAGCTGATGGGGGACAGCGGGGGTTGGTGGGAAAGGTGAGGCGGCACCTCCAGTGGGGGTTGAGGCAACAGGGGGCGTGGCTTCCCTAGGCTCTGCCCACATGCAGGCCCCGCCCACAATGCTGATAGTGCAAGGGAGGGTCTTGGGGGTGTGGCTTCCACATGCCCCGCCCACACAGAAACCCCACCCATCATGCTGATAGTAGGAGGGAGGGGTGTTGGGGGCGTGGCTTGCTATGCTCTGCCCACATGCAGACTCCGTCCACAATGCTGACAGTGCAAGGGAGGGTGTGGCTCCCCTAGGCTCCGCCCACAATAATGGCAGTGCAAGGGAGGGTCTTGGGGGTGTGGCTTTCACATGCCCCACCCACACAGAAACCCCACCCATCATGCTGATAGGAGGGAGGGGTGTTGGGGGCGTGGCTTCCTATGCTCTGCCCACATGCAGACTCCGCCCACAATGCTGACAGTGCAAGGGAGGGTGTGGCTCCCCTAGGCTCCGCCCACAGTTCTGACCATGCAAGGGAGGGTCTTGGAGGGTGTGGCTCCCCTAGGCTCCACCCACCATGCTGACAGTGCAAGGGAGGGTCTTGGGGGCGTGACTTCCACATGCCCCGCCCACACAGAAACCCCCCCATGCTGATAGTAGGAGGGAGGGCTGTTGGGGGTGTGGCTTCCCTAGGCTCCGCCCATTTGTAGAAAAAACCCTCCCCCTGCCCACCTACATACTGCAGAGTCAGGTTACCGGAAGGGTCCTGCCTCCTTTGCCCCGCCCACCTGTGCTGCGAAGGGGGCGTGGCCTCCCAGCACCCCGCCCAGCCCCTTAGTGCAGGTCCCCCCGCCCCCCCCACACCTTCCAGTAGCACCCACGCGAGACAAAGGGACGTTATTAAGGGCCTAAAAGCGAGCGACCCCGCCGCGTAGGAAAGGCGAAGGCGCAAACTGAGCCTCAGGCCAGCTCCCGGCACAGAGGCAAACAAGGCGGCTTTTTATAAACGCGGTAGAAGCAAGAGGAGGACCAGGCCTCCGCCGAGGGGTCCGGGGTGCCCAGCGGAGCGAAGGCGAGCGGGGAAAGGGGTCGGGTTAGAAGTTGGAAATAAAAAAAAAAACGACAAGTGAAAAATCACCGAGGAACATTCGATGCCAGCAAGTCACTGCAAGGGCCTGATGAAATGCACCCGAGAGCTGATGGGGGAGATACCCGAGCCTTCAGCTGGAAAATTATGGGAGACGGGAGAGATTCCAGAAGCCTGGAAAGGGCCCATCTAGTGCCCGTCTGTAAAAAGGGGGATAAGAAAAACCCAGGAAACTCCAGGCTGGTCGACTTAACTTCAGTGCCAGGAAAGATAACGGAGCAGGTCATTAAAGAAATCATCTGCAGGCACTTAGGAGGAGCAAGAGAACGGCCAGCAGGGATTTGTGAAGAACAAATCACATCAAATCGCTCTGGTCGCTTTCTTTGCTCGGCTGACGAGCCTTGTGGATAGGGGAGAAGCGGTAGCTGTGAGCTGCTTCGACTTTAGGAGCGGCTTTGGTACGGTCTTGGCAAAAAACTCAGCAAATTCAGTTTAGATGGGGCTACTGTACGGTGGGGGCGAAGCTGGCTGGAGAACCGTCTTCAGAGAGTCGTTCGTAATGGTTCTCAATCCTGCTGGAAAGGTGTAACAAGTGGGGGTCCGCAGGGGTCTGTGTTAGGCCCGGTTCTGTTCAGGATCTAACTCAACGATTTCGACAGTGGCATACAAAGTATGCCTAGTTTGCAGACGATCCCAAGCCGGGAGGGGCTGCAGCTGCTTTGAATTCGAAATGAGCGGGTTAAATTGGAGAAGTGGTCGGAGGTAAACACGGCGAAGTTTAACAAAGACAAGTGCAAAGTACTCCACTGGGGAAGGAACAATCCGTTTCACAGGCAGAATGGGGAGAGACTGTCCAGGAGTGACTGTAGCAGAAGGGATCTAGGGGTTATAGTGGACCACGAGCTAAATATGAGTCAGCAGGGTGATGCTGTTGCAAAAAAAGCAAACGTGAGTCTAGGCTGCATTAACAGTTGTATTGTGAACAAAACAGGAGGCGTCATTCTCCCGCTCTGCTCTGCGCTGGTTAGGCCTCGGCTGGAGGATTGTGTCCGGTTCTGGGCACCGCAGTTCAGGAAGGAGGTGGAGAAATTAGAGAGGGTCCAGAAAAGAGCGACAAGAACGATTCAAGGGCTGGAGAATGTGACCTGTGAAGAAGGGCTGGAAGAATTGGGCTTGTTTAGTTTGGAAAAGAGAAGATTGAGGGGGACATGATAGCGGTTTTCAGGGATCTAAAAGGGAGTTAGGAGGAGGAGGGAGAAAACTTGTTCTAGGCCTCGGAGGATAGAACAAGAGGCAACGGGCTTAAACTGCAGCAAGGGAGGTTTAGGTTGGACATTAGGAAAAAGTTCCTGTCAGGGTGGTCAGACAGTGGAATAAATCGCCTGGGGAGGTTGTGGCATCTCCATGGCTGGAGATATTTAAGAACAGGTTAGATAGACGTCTATCAGGGATGGTTTAGACAGTGCTTGGTCCTGCCATGGGGGCAGGGGGCTGGACTCAATGGCCTCTCGAGGTCCCTTCCAGTCGTAAAAGTCTGTGATGAGATATCGGAGGGGGTGGGGCTTACATAGGCCCCGCCCCCGCTCGCCCTGAATAGAGTGAACGGGGGAAAGGGCGGGGCTTTCTATGGCCCCACCCGCATGGGGGTTCATTTCCCCGAAAGGACCCTGCCCCGGCTCCCTGGCCTTCTCTTACTGCAGGAGCGAGAACTTAGGGGGCCGACCCCAACCGCCCCCACCTCCTTCTGTGTGATGGGGGGGGAGGCGGTGGCATCCGGGCAGCACTAGAAAAACCCCTTCTCCCCCCGCCAGCAAGCTGCTGGGTACAGATAGAACGGCCGGCGCCCTCATTAGGTTCCAGAGTGAACGCCCCCATCGACAGGGAGAAGGGTCCTTACCCTGAACCGACCTGCTGCCTGTAGGGCTCCTAGGCAGTCCTGGCTCCCGGCGAGGGGTTTCTGTGTCACCGGCCTCCCCACCCCACAGATGGGCGCATCTCGGCGCCGGGCGAGGGGTCCCTGTGTCCCCAGCCGCCCCACCCCAGAGGTGGGCGCATCTTGGTGCCGGGCGAGGGGTCCCCATGTCACCGGCTGCCCCGCCCCAGAGGTGGGCGCATCTCAGCGCCGGGCAAGGGGTCCCCGTGTCCCTGGCTGCCCCCCGACTCCCCCCTAACTCCTCTCTGCTCCTGTCTCTTTCCTTTCCAGTTTACTTCAGCACTTAAAGGACTCTGCGAAGCCAAAGCCCCCCCCTTTCCCCCCCAGGACCTGTGGCCAGAGAAGCACCAGGGGGCTGCACCCCCCCCCCCCATAACCTCTGCCATATCTTCCAGGCCCCGCACTCCCCTCCGGCCCCCCTTGGCGTGTTTGCGTGTGGTGTGATGCGTCTTGCTCCCCTGTATATAGGCTGATTTATTTATACATATATATATATTCTATATTTTGTCTGTTTCTAGATTTATTACTAGGGTTGCAGCCGTCCTAATCCCCCCGGCCCCCCCATGGTGTTTGCGGTGTCTCATGTGCTGATTTAAATATTTAAGGACCAATTTGGACACCCCCCCCCCCGCCCCCCCGGCCTCAGCCGGGGGCTGATTTGATGGCGGTGGAACCGGTTTTTTCACCCCAGAGCTGGCCGCACTTTGAGGAGGGATCCCTGTGTATACGGGCCTGGGGTCTGCCCCAGAGCTGGGTGCATCTCAGCCCCGCGGGAGGGATCCCCGTGCACCCAGCCCCCCTCGCCCCGCCCCAGAGCTGGGCGCGTCTTAGTATGAAGCGAGTGGGTGGCCAGATGTAACCAGCCACCCTGCCCCAGAGGTGGGCGCATCTCGGCGCCGGGCGAGGGCTCCCTGTGTCACCCTGTGCCCCGCCCCAGAGGTGGGCGCATCTCGGCGCCGGGCGAGGGCTCCCTGTGTCACCCTGTGCCCCACCCCAGAGGTGGGCGCATCTCGGCGCCGGGCGAGGGTTCCCTGTGCCCCACCCCAGAGGTGGGCGCATCTCGGCGCCGGGCGAGGGGTCCCTGTGTCACCCTGTGCCCCGACCCAGAGGTGGGCGCATCTCGGCGCCGGGCGAGGGGTCCCCGTGTCACCGGCCGCCCCGCCCCAGAGGTGGGCGCATCTCAGCACCATGCAGAGGCCTGGACGGGGTGTGTTGTAAATTTCCTTCCTGCCCCCCCGTAAATTATTGACCCATTTTTGCTTCTGTACCATGCTTGATGCTGTACTATGTAAATTATTTGGGGGGGGGGGGCAGGGCTGTATCAGACCCCCAGCTCCCACCCCAATAAGAGTCTTAAGGTGGGGTGCATGGGGGGTCCCCTACATCCATCCCTCCCCCCACAGCCCACCCGCCCCAGCGCCTCTCTCCTGCAGGGGTCCCATTTCTCTCTGGCCCCAGACGCACCCCCAGAGCCGGGGGGGGCAGGGATTTCCCCTCCTCCGCCCTATAATGGGGGGCCCTTAAGTGGCCAGCAGGAATGGGGTCTGGGGCGGGGCCTGCCTGCCTTTGTACCCCATCATGTGATGAATGAACCCCCATTTTCCCTCCCCCCAGCCTCTGTATTCCAGTATCTGTAGCATTACGTCATTCTTGCGAGCCCCACAGCGTCCCCCCAAGCCCTATAGCACCCCAGCCAGCCCCACAAGGAGACCTGGCATGCGATCCCCCTGCGGATGAGAGCTGGGCGGGGGAGGGCGGATCAGGGCCCCCCCTGCCCATGTCTCTCCAAGGAGGCAGGGCGGGGCCTCACCCTGCCCCCCAAGTGTGGGGCACAGCCCCAACCAGTCCTCTGCTTTCTATCTGGAGGGAAAAGGGGAGCTCAGGGTGTGGCTGAGTCTGTCCCCACCCCACATGCACTCCCCCCATGAGGCTAGCTGGGCCGTGGGGTCCCCAGCGCCAGGCTGCATGGCTTGGGAACAGCCAGGGGGCAGAGAAAGGGGGTCTGAGCCCAGGCTGGGGGGCAGGTGTCACTGCTGCCACCCAGCCCGAGGGGAAGGGGAGTAGCTCCCCCACGGCAGGAGATATGCCCCCAAGTGGAGGAAGACAGGCGGGGAGGGGAGTGGGTGGGGGGCCAGGCCAGCTGGCTCCCTATAGAGCCCAGCTGGGCAGGGGTCGAGGGTTGCCCCCCGTGTGTGTGTGTGTGTGTGTGTGGTGGGGGGGGCACCGCGCGGAGGGATCGGGGAGTGACTTTACGCTGTGAAAAACAAATGTACAATAAATCAATGTCCTGTGGAGAACGCCCAGACCGCTGTCCGTCTGTCTGTCCGTGCGCCTGGCGGGCCGGGGAGGGAATCTCGGCCGGCCCCCCCCCCGCCCCCCAGTGATGGGTGCATCTCGGCACCAGGCGAGGGGTCCCCGTGTCACCGGCCGCCCCGCCCCAGAGGTGGGCGCATCTTGGTGCTGGGCGAGGGGTCCCCGTGTCACCGGCCGCCCCGCCCCAGAGGTGGGCGAATTTCTGTGCCAGGCAAGGGTATCACCGGCTGCCCTGCCCCAGAGGTGGGCGAATTTCTGTGCCAGGCAAGGGTATCACCGGCTGCCCTGCCCCAGAGGTGGGCGCATCTCGGTGCTGGGCGAGGGGTCCCTGTGTCCCCAGCCACCACGCCCCAGAGGTGGGCGAATTTCGGTGCCAGGCAAGGGTATCACCGGCTGCCCTGCCCCAGAGGTGGGCGCATCTCGGTGCTGGGCAAGGGGTCCCTGTGTCCCCAGCCACCACGCCCCAGAGGTGGGCGCATTTCGGTGCCAGGCAAGGGTATCACCGGCTGCCCTGCCCCAGAGGTGGGCACATTTCGGTGCCGGGCGAGGGTGTCACCGGCTGCCCTGCCCCAGAGGTGGGCGCATCTCAGCACCAGGCGAGGGGTCCCTGTTTCGCTGGCTGCCCCGCCCCAGAGGTGGGCGCATCTCAATGCCAGGCGAGGGTGTCACCAGCCGCCCCGCCCCAGAGGTGGGTGCATGTTGGTGCCGGGCAAGGGGTCCCCGTGTCTCCGGCCACCCCACCCCAGAGGTGGGCGCATCTCGGCGCCAGGTGAGGGGTCCCTGTTGTGCGCAGCAGAAAGACGAGTGCCAACGGGGACACACCAACGCCCAGGAGCGTCCCAGGCGCAGCCTGGCTGGTGAGCAGAGCCCACAGCACGAGGTTTTAGTGGTGGTTCACATCAGCACATGCCTCCGCGTGCGTAACAAAATTTATTCCACACGTGGCTAGAAAAACTCGGTAGGAACCCCGCTCGCACCGAGCTGCGCACAACGCGACCGCCTGTATGTGTCGCCCCCGGCAACCCTCGCCTGCTGCTGTTGCTGCAGTTCCGCCTGTGACCCATTCACCCACCTATAGCACCACCCTCTGAAATCCTTCTCCCTGCGTGCCATGGCCTGGCAGACCGGCCGCCCCTTGCGGAACCCAGGCGTCCGGGCCCTTGGAGCCCAAAGAAGACAGAAGACGTGCCTGGGTGGTGAGGAGGTGTGTATCACGGAGGGGGCGTGCCGCCCCGATCGCTCCCTATTTGCACGCCTCGCACGCTGGATCTGGCACTAAATCCCATTTCCACATCTCGCACAAAATTCGATTTCCATGTCTTGCAGGGGGGCACTTGCACTCAATCACCCTTATTTCCAGGTCTCGCCCACTGGAGCCTGCACCAAATCCATTTCTCACGTGTTGCACGTTGGATCCTGCATCAAAGTCTCCCCATTTCTGGGTCTCGTGCTGGGACCCTGGACTGACTCCCCTTGATTTCCACATCTCGCACGTTGGCTCCTGCACCAAATTCCCTCCCAATTTCCACGTCTCGCACGTTGGCTCCTGCACCAAATTCCCTCCCGATTTCCACGTCTTGCACGTTGGTTCCTGCACCGAATCCTCTTGATTTCCACATCTCGCACGTTGGCTCCTGCACCAAATTCCCTCCCAATTTCCACGTCTCGCACATTGGCTCCTGCACCAAATTCCCTCCCAATTTCCACGTCTCGCACGTTGGTTCCTGCACCAAATTCCCTCCCGATTTCCACGTCTCGCACGTTGGCTCCTGCACCAAATCCCCTCCCGATTTCCATGTCTTGCATGTTGGCTCCTGCACCGAATCCTCTCGATTTCCACGTCTCGCACGTTGGCTCCTGCACCAAATCTTCTCGATTTCCACGTCTCGCACGTTGGCTCCTGCACCAAATCCTTTCGATTTTCACCTCTCGTATGTTGGATCCCACATCAGCTCTGCCCAGGTTCCTCTGCCTGCCTCCCAGGGGTTAGATGGGCCAGGCCCAGAGACACGGGAGACAGGGCCAGGGGACGGGAGAGGTTCTGTCCCAGAGCAGGTGCGGCTCAGGGGCAGACCCCACTCCAAGGGCATGGGGAGCCGGGGCAGGGAGTTCTCAACCTATGGCCTCCCTGGCCCAGCCCTGCCCCGGCTCCCCATGTCCTCGGAGTGGGGTCTGCCCCACATGGGGGACGTCCCGCTCCCGGACGCCCTGAGCCACACCTGCCTCCTGCCCCAGAGAAGTGAGTCCCATGCTGCTCCCAGATTGGGCTAGTGGTTAGAGCAGGGGGCTGGGGGCCAGGACTCCTGGGTTCTCTCCCCGATGCTGGGAGGGCAGTGGGGGCTGGTGGTTAGAGCAGGGGTGGGAGCCAGGACTCCTGGGTTCTCTCCCTGGTGCTGGGAGGGCAGTGGGGGCTGGTGGTCAGAGCAGGGGGGGCCGGGAGCCAGGACGCCTGGGTTTCCCCGGGGGGAGGAGTGCAGTTGGGGGGTGAAGGGCAGACACAAAGCCTACAGCGGAGGGGGGCTTCGGAGCCCAGCGTCGGGGTGGCTGCGGCTGGGCAGCCTTGGGCTGATGGGGGTCACAGGCTCCCTCTTTCGTCCCAGAGAGAGAACCCAGGCGTCCAGGCTCCCTGCACCGCCCCCACAGAAAGAACCCAGGCGTCCGATCCCTGCCCCCTTCCTCTCCCACCCATAAGGAACGGAGGCGTCTGGGATCTGGGCCCCACCCACTCGGAAAGAACCCAGGCGTCCGGGCTCCCAGACCCACCCACCCCAGGAAAAACCCAGGCGTCTGGCCCCCCCCCCCCCAAAGCCAGAAAGAACCCAGGTGTCCGGGCTCCGGGCCCCCCCCAAACCCACAAAGAACCCAGGCGTCCGGGCTCCGGGCTCCGGGCCCCACCCACTCGGAAAGAACCCAGGCGTCCGGCCCCCCCCCAAAGCCAGAAAGAACCCAGGTGTCCGGGCTCCTAGCCCCGCCCCCACCTAGAAAGAACCCAGGCGTCCGAGCTCCCGGCCCCACCCACCCCACAAAGAACCCAGGCGTCCGGGCTCCCGGCCCCGCCCCCTCCGCTGGCCCCGCCCCGCCTGCCCCGTGCGCCCGGCCCCGCACGTGTCCCCCCAGCTGCCGCTGCGGCGCGGCGCGGGCCAATGGGCGGCCGGCGGGGCGGGGCCGGGCGCGGCGCGGGCCAATGGGCGGCCGGCGGGGGCGGGGCCGGGTCACGCGCGGCCCTGCATGCTCGGGGCCGGGCCCCGCCCCCCTCACGCGGCCGGCTGCCTGCGCGCGGCCCCGCCGGCCAATGGGAGGCGCCGGGCGCCGGGGCGGCCAATGGGCGGGCGGGGGGCGGGCCCGAGCCGGGGATGCGCAGGGACAGGCAGACGGGGTGCAGCGATCGTAAGTGGGGCAGGGGGCTGCGGGGCAGTGGGGCTGGGGATGGGTCTGAGGGGTGTCAGTGGGGCTGGGTCCGTGGGGCAGAGGAGCGGGGGTCGGTGGGGCTGGGGCTGGATCTGTGGGGCAGAAGGAGATTGGTGAGGCAGTGGGGGCGGTTCATGGGGCAGAGGAGGGGCTGTGGGGCAGACGGGTGAGTGGGGTAGTGGGTCTGTAGCACAGTGGGGGGCGGTTTGTGGGTCTGGGGGTCGTCAGTGGGGCTGGTTCCATTGGGCGGGGGGCTGGTCCGTGGGGTTGGGGCTGGATCTGTGGGGCAGAAGGGGATTGGTGAGGCAGTGGGGGGGTGGGGGTTGTGGGGTTTATGGGGCAGAGGAGGGGCTGTGGGACTGAGTCTGTAGCACGGTGGGGTCGGTGGGTCTGGGTCTGGGTCTGTCAGTGGGGCTTGGTCCACGGGGCAGAGCGGGGGGGGTCGGTGGGTCTGGATCTGTGAGGCAGAAGGGAATTAGTGAAGCAGTGGTGGGGGCGGCTCAGGAGCTGTGGGACTGGGTCTGTGGAGCCACCCAGGGGTCAGTGGGTCTGGGTCTGTAGCACAGTGGGGCTGGGGGTTTGGAGGGTCTGGGTCTGTGAGGCAGAGGAGGGGGGTGGCAGACTTGTGGGGCAGGCTCCTAGGTGTATGGGGGGTTCTGTGGGGGGTCCACAGGGATGGGTCAGTGGGGTGGACAGTTCCATGGCAGGGGGGCTGGAGTTCCAGAGAGTCAAGGGCCTCGGGTCCTGTGAGCTGGGGGCCCCATGGGGCAGTGGGGGCGGTGTCCCTGCCACGAGCCGCTTGGGGCTGTTATGGGGTGACCGGCTCTGTGCGAGGTGGGGGGCAGCAGAGACCCTGGCTTACCCTTCAGGGGGATGTCGGTGTGATGTGGGGGGTGGTTGGGAAGCCCCATAAGGGGATCCCCACTTTCCCGGCCCCCCACTTCCCCACCCCACCCCACCCCAGAACCAGCTGCATCTCCCTGTGGAGCATGGGGGCCCTTTTCCTAATGGCCCCGGTGCCTTATGTAATTGGGGTGTGGGGGACAGGGGGGTGTCACCCTGTGGGGGCCCCCCCCAGCTCCTCTGCTCAGGGTTTGGGGGGAGCACAGCTGGGCCCCCCCTGCTGTGATCGCTGTGGCTTGTTGTTCCCCCTCCTTCCTCTGCAGTACTTGCATTGTTGGGTGTGTGTGTGTGTGTGTGTGTGTCTGTCTCAGGAGTGACGCACAACTGAGTCCGGGCCCTGGGCGCCCTGGCTCCCACGCGCCTCTTCTAACCACCAGCCCCCACTGCCGGGGAGAGAACCCAGGAGTCCTGGCTCCCAGCCCCTCCTCTAACCACCAGCCCCCGCTGCCCTCCCACCACTGGGGAGAGAACCCAGGAGTCCTGGCTCCTGGCCCCACTGCTCTAACCACCAGCCCCCACTGCCCTCCCAGCGCCGGGGAGAGAACCCAGGAGTCCTGGCTCCTGGCCCCACTGCTCTAACCACCAGCCCCCGCTGCCCTCCCAGCGCCGGGGAGAGAACCAGGAGTCCTGGCTCCCACCCCCTGCTCTAACCACCAGCCCCCACTGCCCTCCCAGCGCCGGGGAGAGAACCCAGGAGTCCTGGCTCCCACCCCCTGCTCTAACCACCAGCCCCCACTGCCCCCCAGCGCTGGGGAGAGAACCCAGGAGTCCTGGCTCCCACCCCCTGCTCTAACCACCAGCCCCCACTGCCCTCCCAGCACCGGGGAGAGAACCCAGGAGTCCTGGCTCCCACCCCCTGCTCTAACCACCAGCCCCCACTGCCCTCCCAGCGCCAGGGAGAGAACCCAGGAGTCCTGGCTCCCACCCCCTGCTCTAACCACCAGCCCCCCCTGCCGGGGAGAGAACTGCTCTGGGAGGGCAGTGGGGGCTGGTGGTTAGAGCAGGGGGCCGGGAGCCAGGACTCCTGGGTTCTCTCCCGGCTGCGGAGGCGCCCAGGCCCAGCGGCGTGCGCCTGGCAGGGCGTCCCTGGCACCGGCCCAGCCTGCGGTGGCGCCAGGAACGCAGTGTTCCCGCTGCGCTGCCTCCTGGGCCGTGTGCAGACAGCCCTGGGGCCGGGGTGGGCGGCTGGGCAGGGGCCGGTGGTTTTACAAGGGTCCCCCGGCCACCGCCGCTCCCCTTCCTCCCCCCCGGATCGGCCAATGGCCTGCGCCGAGCCGGTGTTGTGTAAGGAGCTGCCAGGCCGGTACCTGGCTGGGAAATATTACATAAAGGCCCTGTGCTTGGAGCAGCCGCGGCCTTGAGCGGGTGACCTGGTTATGTCACGAGCCCCGGGGGGCTCCGGTTACAGCCCCCCGGTGCAGGGGGCAGTGGGGGCTGGGAGCCAGGACGCCTGGGTTCTCTCTCCGGCGCTGGGAGGGCAGTGGGGGCTGGTGGTTAGAGCAGGAGCCAGGACTCCTGGGTTCTCTCCACAGTGCAGGGAGGGCAGTGGGGGCTGGTGGTTAGAGCAGGAGCCAGGACTCCTGGGTTCTCTCCCCGGCGCTGGGAGGGCAGTGGGGGCTGGTGGTTAGAGCTGGGGGGGCTGGGAGCCAGGACTCCTGGGTCCTCCCCCTGTCTCTGCAAGAGAAGCCTGAACCCTCCCACACACTCATTTCTTTCAGGCCTTGTCTAATTAACCCGGTGCCGGGTTCCTGCGCTGCCCCCGCGTGGGCCGGGTCGGGGTCGGCGACGGCAGGAGACAATGAGCTGCCGGGCAGGGGCGGGGGCGCTCGGTATTGTCTCAGCCTGGCCGCTTGGCCGCCCCCCGCAGACGCCTCTGCGTGCTGGCGCTCGGGTTTTCGGCTCATCGCTGCGGTGGGGCAGCCGCCCCTTCTGCCCGGGCTGTGGGGAGGCTTAACAAGCGCCCAATCTCTCTGCTGGGGAAACTGAGGCCTGTGGGGGCCTCCCAGGGAGGGGTCACACTGGTGAGCTCCCCCCGAGTGGCAACGTGTGATTTCTACAGGCATTGTGCGCCCACCGCAGCCTGGGTGCACAGCATAAAATTTATTCCGCCCTGGGTGGGAGGAAGAGTTAAGGGAGCCCTGGCCTGGCCAGGCTGCTTCTCTGAGGGGGTTTTTGGGGAAGCTGAGGCGGGAGGTCGTGGCGGACCAGCTGCCCTGGGGTGTTTAGGGGTAGTCAGTGGGAGGCTGTTGGGGAAACTGAGGCACGGCCTCGTGGTTGTGGGGGGGCGGTCAAATTCACCTGGCTGGGCAGCGCTCTCTGGGCGTCCCCGTTTCTGATCCTTTCTCCTTCCTCGCATCCGATCAGCCAGTCCCTTTTCCTGGGACGCAACCGCGGCTGTCTCGGTCTCCCTGGCCCGCTCACGCGCAGCTGCTGTGGGCAGTATTTATCGAGGCGGGATCTGCGATTCCCTGGTCTGAACTCCCTGTAAGCTGAGCGCTGGGCACTGGAGAGTCGGGGGCTGCCTCACTGATTAGCACTGTGTTTCTCAAGGTGGTTCACATCCGCGCATGGCTCATAAGAAAATTTATTCTGCGCACGAGTTGAAAAAATAGGGGGGGGACTCTGGCCTTGGCTGTTTTCATACCTCGCCTGAGTTGCTCACTGAGAAGAAACCTCGGGAAGCCCTCAATAAACCCGGGAAGTCCTCGATGGATTTACATCCTCAGTGCATTAGAAAAAATTGGAGCTTGGTAAACGTTGGGGGAGCTGGGACCTACGTGGCCCTCGAGTGTGCGTGGCCGGCGGCCGCGAAGCAGAGCCGTGTCCCTGCCTGTTAGCGACGCCAGAATGTGCAGGGAGCTGTACAAATCTAAAACCTCTTCCTTCGTTCCGAGCCGCTGAGGCTGGGTACGCTGCTGCGGGGGCTGGTGCTTCCTTTCGGCCGTCCTTTTGTCCGGCGGCGCAGGAGGGATTCAGCCGGCAGGGTGCGTTTTTTACCACTGGTGCGCCGAACAAAATTTATTACGCCTCCCCCCCCCCCGCGTCCCGGGAAGCTGAGGGCTTGGGTGGTCTCCCAGGAGTGAATCGAGTGCGGGGCTTAGGCTGCGTTTCTGCGGGCGAAAACTCCTCCCCGGTTGGAAGAGCTTAGAGGGAGCGTTACTGTGGCAATCTGTCCCTCTCCTCGCCCGGAAAACTCGGCCCCGGCGGACCTCCCCGCCGGCTTTGTTGTTCTCATTCGTGTCTTTTTTTTGATGCCTTGCCAACAGCCGGCAGGAGCTTTGTTGACGCCCGATTAGGCGAGCGGGCCCCGGCGGCTGCCATTGGCCGGCCCGCTCGGCCAACCAGGGCCGCTCCGGAACCTGGGGCGGCCCACACCACCCGCCACGTGCGGGGCGATGTGAAAGCCGGCGCTGACATCAGCCGGGGCGCTCGGCACATGTCGCGGGTTACACAATCGGCGGGGGGGGGGGGGGGGGGGCGGGGAGGCGCGGGCGGAAGGCAGTCATCTGCTACAGCGCTGCCAGCCCTCGGCGGCAGTTGTGGAGCGCACGGCGGGGCTGAACGCACGCGCCGGCCGCCTCGCCGGCGAGGAGGGACCCGCTGGTGGCAGCGGTGGGATTTTCGGCACCGAATCGTCCAGGGAGGCCCAGGCCAAGCCCCTCTGGTGGTGAGTGTTAAATTTCCCCCTCTTGTTTAACTCTTTCCCCACTAGGCTCGTGGCGCCTGCCGGGCTGGATTAGGGAGGGTTTTTTTTACACTTGAAGGGCGAGGTTTGCGCACCGAGGGAAGCTAGCTGGGGAGGAGGCAGAAGGGGGCTGCTTTGTCCGGCGTGTGTGGGTAAACATCCACCAGGACTTCAGTGGGGGAGGTTGGGAAACAACAGCTCCGGGGGGCTGTGAGCAAGTTGCAGGGCCCCGGTGGGTAGGTTGGCAGTGTGGGTTTCCATGGGTGGTGCGCGCGGGGCAGCGAATAAAATTTATTCTGCACATCAATGTGTAAAACTGAGTGCACGGGTGGAAGAAACCTTGTCGCGCATGGGGGTACCAACCACTACAAACCGGGCACTCGGTGGACGAGCCGGGTGGCCCCTGAATCCCTCCTGGGCGCTGCGGGGCGGTGGGGGCGTCGTCTCGATGGTGCAACCTGTTGAGCTCGGCTGCCGGAAACCCAGCTGTGGGTTTCGGCTGGGCTTATTTTCCGGCTGAAGCGGCTACCGAGAAGGCTGGCGGCCCCATCTCCGCAGCCTCCCATGCTGTTTTCAGGCGGCCGCAACACCGTTCCCGCCCGCCTTCCCTCTCGGCGTGCGGAATAAATTTTCACCCGCGCCGAAGACTGCGCACCACCTCAAAATCCGCACGCGACGGGAATCAACCCTCTTTCCCATCAGCTTCGGGAGCAGTCTGTCCCCCAGCGACAAGGGCTAACTGTCGCCTAACGTGGCCTAGTCGCAGACGGCCTTGGCGCCTAGCCTGGGTCTGGTTTGAATTCGCTCCCGTTCTGGCGGAAATGAAATCCGCGCGTGTTCCGGCGAATATTTTTTCTTCCTCCTCCGCCCGCGGCGCGGAATAAATTTTATTCATCGCTCGGTGCGGATGCGCACCACCGGTGGGAAGGCACGCCGCCAGCTGGGGGCTCGCTTCTTCGGCCGGGTGGTACCTGACCCTCTCCTGGGCGGTCCGCTCGCTGGGAACGCTTGTCGGCAACTTGGCAAAGAAGAAGTAACTGCAGGTTTTTTCCCCACTCACCAAGGGGACCAGCTCCCTTTCTGCACCCTGGAGATCTGGGTTCTTAGTCGTTCACCCCGCTGTCCAGCCACCCATCCGTCTGTCTGTCCATCCATCTGAAGCCATCCACCCAGCCGTCTGGGCATCTAACCGGCCAGTCATTTAGCCACCCATCCAGACAGCTGTCCGTCTAGCCAGCCAGCCGCCCAGCCAGCCAGCCAGCCAGCCAGCTGTTTAGCCAGCCAGCCAGCCGTCCGTCCAGTCATCCGTCTGTCCAGCCAGCCCTTTAGCAATCTAGCCAGCCAGCCGTCCGTCCGTCCATTCATCCATCCAGCTTTTTAGCCATCTGTCCAGGCAGGCAGCCGTCCGTCTGTCCAGCCATCCAGCTCTTTAGCCATCTAGCCAGCCAGCCGTCCGTCCAGCCAGCCGTCCGTCCAGCTCTTTAACCCTCTAGCCAGCCAGCCGTCCAGCCATCCATCCATCCATCCATCCATCGAGCTCTTTAGCCATCTAGCCAGCCAGCCGTCCCTCCATTCACCTGTCCATCCATCCAGCCCCCCCAGCCAGCCATCTAGCCGTCCGTCCAGCCCCGATTTCCATCTGTCCGTCCGTCCATCCGAAAACGCCTATTAAATTTTTTAAAGAAAAGGTTGTCGGCGTATCGCTCTGTCAGGACCCCAGCGCCGAATTCCGCGTTCCCCCGGTAACCGCCCCGTTGCCTCCCCCCACCGCCTCCCGTTGCTCGGCAACGCATCCCGCGGTGCTCCCGTCCTGGCTGGTAGATAAAAAGGGGCCGCGTGGATGCTGGGCGGTGGGGAGATATTCCGACTGCAGCCATGTGGCTTGGGTTTTTCGGCCAATCTGGCCACGTTTTCCCAACCGCTGGCTCCGGCCCCGGCCGACCAAGCTGCCCGGCTCTCAGATGGGGGCTAAATATAGTCCCGGCCCCAGATCTCACCCGGCTGCTGGAAAACCCCTCGGCCGCCTGTCCAGCGGGTGGGAGAAAATAGCTTGGCTAAGAATAGGTCGGCTTTCGGGGCCTGAAATAGCCCAGCACCAGCTGTCAGTGGGCTAAGCCTTGGGGCGCTGCCGTGGGGCGCATGTGACGGGGCTGGCGGGTGGGGAAGCCTGTGGCGGGCGGAAGTGAGGGAGCGGGGAAATAGAGTACGAGCCAGGACGCCTGGGTTCTCACTCCGGCGCTGGTGGTTAGAGCAGGGGGGTGGGAGCCAGGACTCCTGGGTTCTCTCCCTGGTGCTGGGAGGGCAGTGGGGGCTGGTGGTTAGAGCAGGGAGTGGGAGCCAGGACTCCTGGGTTCTCTCCCCGGCGCTGGGAGGGCAGTGGGGGCTGGTGGTTAGAGCAGGGGTGGGAGCCAGGACTCCTGGGTTCTCTCCCCGGCGCTGGGAGGGCAGTGGGGGCTGGTGGTTAGAACAGGGGGGCGGGAGCCAGGACTCCTGGGTTGTCTCCCTGGCGCTGGGAGGGCAGTGGGGGCTGGTGGTTAGAGCAGGGGGCTGGGAGCCAGGACTCCTGGGTTCTTTCCCTGGCGCTGGGAGGGCAGTGGGGGCTGGTGGTTAGAGCAGGGGGTGGGAGCCAGGACTCCTGGGTTTTCTCCCCGGCGCTGGGAGGGCAGTGGGGGCTGGTGGTTAGAACAGGGGGGCGGGAGCCAGGACTCCTGGGTTGTCTCCCTAGCGCTGGGAGGGCAGTGGGGGCTGGTGGTTAGAGCAGGGGCCGGGAACCAGGACTCCTGGGTTCTCTCCCCGGCGCTGGGAGGGCAGTGGGGGCTGGTGGTTAGAGCAGGGGCCGGGAGCCAGGACTCCTGGGTTCTCTCCCCGGCGCTGGGAGGGCAGTGGGGGCTGGTGGTTAGAGCAGGGGCCGGGAGCCAGGACTCCTGGGTTCTCTCCCCGGCGCTGGGAGGGCAGTGGGGGCTGGTGGTTAGAGCAGGGGGCCGGGAGCCAGGACTCCTGAGTTCTCTCCCCGGCGCTGGGAGGGCAGTGGGGGCTGGTGGTAAGAGCAGGGGGTGGGAGCCAGGACTCCTGGGTTCTCTCCCCGGTGCTGGGAGGGCAGTGGGGGCTGGTGGTCAGAGTGGGGGGGGGAGCCAGGACTCCTGGGTTCTCTCCCCGGCGCTGGGAGGGCAGTGGGGGCTGGTGGTTAGAGCAGGGGGCGGGAGCCAGGACTCCTGGGTTCTCTCCCCGGCGCTGGGAGGGCAGTGGGGGCTGGTGGTTAGAGCAGGGGGCCGGGAGCCAGGACTCCTGAGTTCTCTCCCCAGCTGTGGCGCCCTGGGCAGCGAGAGGGTCTCTCACCCCGCACGTCTGCCCCCTCCTGCAGGTGCAGCCGCAGGCGAGCAGAGCCGCCCCCCGGCAATGAGCGCCATGGAGCCGGCGACCGGCGGGGCCGAGGGCCGGGCCGGCGACGACATGGACGCCAACAGCAACGGCTCCAGCGGGAACGAGTCGCGGGGCCGCGCCTCCCTCCGCAGCCAAGGCAGCAGCGCCACCGGCAAGGACTCGGCCCTGCTCGAGACCACGGCCAGCAGCAAGAGGTGCCGGCGCTGGGCGCCCGGGGAGACAGGCAGGGTGGCTGGAGGACCCAGGCGTCCGGGGGGTGTGATGCGGGGTGGCTGGGAGGCCTGGGTGGGGCAGGGTGGCTGGAGGACCCAGGCGTCCGGGGCAGGGGGCGGGGTGGCTGGAGGACCCAGGCGTCCGGGGGAGGGTTACAGGGTGGCTGAAGGTCCCAGGTGTCCGGGGGAGGGTTACGGGGTGGCTGAAGGACCCAGGTGTCCGGGAAGGGGGGTGATGCGGGGTGGCTGGCAGGCTTGGGCGGGACGGGTGGCTGGAGGACCCAGGCGTCCGGGGGAGGGTTACGGGGTGGCTGAAGGTCCCAGGTGTCCGGGGGAGGGTTACGGGGTGGCTGAAGGACCCAGGTGTCCGGGAAGGGGGGTGATGCGGGGTGGCTGGCAGGCTTGGGCGGGACGGGTGGCTGGAGGACCCAGGCGTCCGGGGGAGGGTTACAGGGTGGCTGAAGGTCCCAGGTGTCCGGGGGAGGGTTACGGGGTGGCTGAAGGACCCAGGTGTCCGGGAAGGGGGGTGATGCAGGGTGGCTGGCAGGCTTGGGCGGGACGGGTGGCTGGAGGACCCAGGCGTCCGGGGGAGGGTTACGGGGTGGCTGAAGGACCCAGGTGTCCGGGGAGGAGGGTGATGTGGGGCGGCTGGCAGGCCTGGGCGGGACGGGTGGCTGGAGGACCCAGGCGTCCGGGGGAGGGTTACGGGGTGGCTGAAGGACTCAGGCGTCCGGGGAGGGGGGTGATGCGGGGTGGCTGGCAGGCCTGAGCGGGACGGGTGGCTGGAGGACCCAGGCGTCCGGGGGAGGGTTACGGGGTGGCGGAAGGACTCAGGTGTCCGGGGAGGAGGGTGATGTGGGGCGGCTGGCAGGCCTGGGCGGGACGGGTGGCTGGAGGACCCAGGCGTCCGGGGGAGGGTTACGGGGTGGCGGAAGGACTCAGGTGTCCGGGGAGGGGGGTGATGCGGGGCGGCTGGCAGGCCTGGGCAGGACGGGTGGCTGGAGGACCCAGGCGTCCGGGGGAGGGTTACGGAGTGGAGGAAGGACCCAGGTGTCCGGGGAGGAGGGTGATGTGGGGCGGCTGGCAGGCCTGGGCGGGACGGGTGGCTGGAGGACCCAGGCGTCCGGGGGAGGGTTACGGAGTGGAGGAAGGACCCAGGTGTCCGGGGAGGAGGGTGATGCGGGGCGGCTGGCAGGCCTGGGCGGGACGGGTGGCTGGAGGACCCAGGCATCCGGGGGAGGGTTACGGAGTGGAGGAAGGACCCAGGTGTCCGGGGAGGAGGGTGATGCGGGGCGGCTGGCAGGCCTGGGCGGGACGGGTGGCTGGAGGACCCAGGCGTCCGGGGGAGGGTTACGGGGTGGCGGAAGGACTCAGGTGTCCGGGGAAGGGGGTGATGCGGGGCGGCTGGCAGGCCTGGGCGGGACGGGTGGCTGGAGGACCCAGGCGTCCGGGGGAGGGTTACGGGGTGGCGGAAGGACTCAGGTGTCCGGGGAGGGGGGTGATGCGGGGCGGCTGGCAGGCCTGGGCGGGACGGGTGGCTGGAGGACCCAGGCGTCCGGGGGAGGGTTACGGGGTGGCGGAAGGACTCAGGTGTCCGGGGAGGGGGGTGATGCGGGGCGGCTGGCAGGCCTGGGCGGGACGGGTGGCTGGAGGACCCAGGCGTCCGGGGGAGGGTTACGGGGTGGCGGAAGGACTCAGGTGTCCGGGGAGGGGGGTGATGCGGGGCGGCTGGCACGCCTGGGCGGGACGGGTGGCTGGAGGACCCAGGCGTCCGGGGGAGGGTTACGGGGTGGCTGAAGGACTCAGGTGTCCGGGGAGGGGGGTGATGCGGGGCGGCTGGCAGGCCTGGGCGGGACGGGTGGCTGGAGGACCCAGGCGTCCGGGGGAGGGTTACGGGGTGGCGGAAGGACCCAGGTGTCCGGGGAGGGGGGTGATGCGGGGCGGCTGGCAGGCCGGGGTGGGGTGGGGTGGCTGTGGGGTGATACCCGGCCCTAAGGGTGGGGAGGGAATTCCCAAAGCCCCCTCCCCGGCTCGCCCCGCCCAGGGACAGGAGGTACAGGGGAACACCAGGTCAGCCCAGTGCTGGGCAGGCTCCTTCCCACACAGTCTGTGGGGATCGGGTCAGGGGGTCCCTCTCTGCCCTCCGGGGGGACCCTGACACGCCGGCCCCGTCTCTCTCCCCCCAGCACCAACTCCCAGAGCCTGTCGCCCCCCAGCAGCTCCGTCGCCTACAGCCTCCTGAGCACCAGCTCTGAGCAGGACAACCCCTCCACCAGCGGCTGCAGGTAGGTCAGGGCTGGGGGGCAGCCGGGACTCCTGGGTTCTCTCCCCGGCCCTGGGAGGACAGTGGGGGCTGGTGGTTAGAGCAGGGGCTGGGAGCCAGGACTCCTGGGTTCTCTCCCCGGCGCTGGGAGGGCAGTGGGGGCTGGTGGTTAGAGCAGGGGCCGGGAGCCAGGACTCCTGGGTTCTCTCCCCGGCGCTGGGAGGGCAGTGGGGGCTGGTGGTTAGAGCAGGGGTGGGAGCCAGGACTCCTGGGTTCTCTCCCCAGTGCTGGGAGGGCAGTGGGGGCTGGTGGTTAGAGCAGGGGCCGGGAGCCAGGACTCCTGGGTTCTCTCCCCGGCGCTGGGAGGGCAGTGGGGGCTGGTGGTTAGAGCAGGGGTGGGAGCCAGGACTCCTGGGTTCTCTCCCCGGCGCTGGGAGGGCAGTGGGGGCTGGTGGTTAGAGCCGGGAGCCAGGACTCCTGGGTTCTCTCCCCAGCGCTGGGAGGGCAGCGGGGGCTGGTGGTTAGAGCAGGGGGGCCGGGAGCCAGGACTCCTGGGTTCCCCGGCACACACACCGCCCTGCCCCTGCAGCAGCGAGCAGTCGGCGCGGGTGAAGACGCAGAAGGAGCTGATGAAGGCGCTGAAGGAGATGAAAATCCGCCTGCCCTCCGAGAAGCGGGGAAAAGGGCAGTCGGGGACCTTGGCCACCCTGAAGTACGCCCTGTCCTGCGTCAAGCAGGTGCAAGGTGAGAGCCGGCCGGGCTGGGGGGCAGCGGGCCGGGCTGGGGGGCCGGATCCCCCCCAGGTCCAGGCCTTGATGGGCTCTGCTGCCGTCCACAGCCAGCCAGGACTACTACCAGCAGTGGGCCATTGAGGAGGCCCAGCCCTGCGCCCTGGACGTCTCCAGCTACACCGTGGAGGAGCTGGAAAACATCACCTCTGAGTACACCCTCAAGAACCCCGTGAGTGCCCTTGGCCGTGCGAGCCCCGTGCGAGGCCGTGTCCTCGTGCCCTCCGGTCCGTGCGAGGCCCTTTCCCCGCACCCTTGGGTCCGCGTGAGGCCCTGTCCCGGTGCCCTCCTGTGCGTGCGAAGGCCATGTGAGGCCCCTTCCCTTGCGCTCTTGGGTCCATGTGAATGCCGTGCGAGGCCTTGTCCCTGTGTCCTCTGGTCCGTGCGAATGCCGTGCGAGGCCCTTTCCCTTCACACTTTGGTCCGTGTGCATTCCGCACGAGGCCCTGTCCCGGTGCCCTCTGGTCCGTGTGAATGCCGTGCGAGGCCTTTTTCCTGCGGGCTTGGGTCCGTGTGCATTCCGCACGAGGCTCTGTCCCGGTGCCCTCTGGTCCGTGCGAATGCCGTGCGAGGCTCTCCGGTCCGTGCAAGGCCCCACCCCGCCCCCGGTCTGTCCGATGCCCTGACCTGGCAGTGCCCCTCCCGCCGGTCCATACGTGGCCTGTGTCATGCCTGGTGCCACCTGCCTCCGAGCCCCACACGCCCTCCCAGCTCACCCCCCGTCTGCGCCCCCCAGGACACCTTTGCGGCGGCCGTCTCCTTCCTCACGGGCCGCATCCTGTACATCTCGGAGCAGGCGGCCTTCCTCCTGCGCTGCAAGAAGGAGGTCTTCCGGGGGGCCACCTTCGCCGAGTTCCTGGCCCCCCAGGACGTCAGCACCTTCTATGGCTCCACCGCCCCCTACCACCTGCCCTCCTGGAGCGCCTGCACCTCCACCAGTGAGCGCCTGGGGGGGGGCCGGGGGCCAGGACTCCTGGGTTCTCTCCCCAGTGCTGGGAGGGCAGTGGGGGCTGGTGGTTAGAGCAGGGGGTGGGAGCCAGGACTCCTGGGTTCTCTCCCCGGCACTGGGAGGGCAGTGGGGGGTGGTGGTTGGAGCAGGGGTGGGAGCCAGGACTCCTGGGTTCTCTCCCCGGCGCTGGGAGGGCAGTGGGGGCTGGTGGTTAGAGCAGGGGCGGGAGCCAGGACTCCTGGGTTCTCTCCCCGGCGCTGGGAGGGCAGTGGGGGCTGGTGGTTAGAGCAGGGGCGGGAGCCAGGACTCCTGGGTTCTCTCCCCGGCGCTGGAAGGGCAGTGGGGGCTGGTGGTTAGAGCAGGGGGTGGGAGCCAGGACTCCTGGGTTCTCTCCCCGGCGCTGGGAGGGCAGTGGGGGCTGGTGGTTAGAGCAGGGGGCGGGAGCCAGGACTCCTGGGTTCTCTCCCCAGTGCTGGGAGGGCAGTGGGGGCTGGTGGTTAGAGCAGGGGCCGGGAGCCAGGACTCCTGGGTTCTCTCCCCGGCGCTGGGAGGGCAGTGGGAGCTGGTGGTTAGAGCAGGGGGTGGGAGCCAGGACTCCTGGGTTCTCTCCCCAGTGCTAGGAGGGCAGTGGGAGCTGGTGGTTAGAGCAGGGGGTGGGAAGCAGGACTCCTGGGTTCTCTCCCCGGCACTGGGAGGGCAGTGGGGGCTGGTGGTTAGAGCAGGGGGCTGGGAGCCAGGACTCCTGGGTTCTCTCCCTGGTGCTGGGAGGGCCCAGGGCTTCCCCTCTCCTCCGCGCCCCCCCCCCGCCCCCCTCCACTGATCCCCTACCCCCTTACTGTGTGTCCCTAGCTGCCGCCGCTGTCAATTACACCCAAGAGAAGTCGGTGTTCTGCCGGATCAGGTGAGTCCTTCCTGTGGGAGGCGGGGCTTGGAGGAGGTGGGGCCTGCCCCCCCCCCCCCCACACACACACAGTGCAGGTGACAGACTTGTCCAGGGCTCACCCATTGCCGTGGGGCCAGAGGGGTGGAGCCAGTGGGTGGGCGGGGCTAGTGCTAAGGTGGGACCCTCTCTGCTGGGCCGGGCCCCTTGTGTGGTGAGGGCCGTGTTCTCTCCTCCTGCGTGCAAGCCAGCGGCCGTCGGATGAGAGTGGGAAAGGGGTCCCCTGAACCCGGCAGCCCTTAGGGGACCCCCACCCCCCCCATTTTCACAGCAGGGCTCTTGGGGGATCTAGGCCTGGGGAGGGGAACCCTGGGTCACTGGGGGGACACCCAGGCCCTCCCATCCCAGCCGTGCCCGGAGTAGTGGGTTCCTCGCCGCTTGGGGTCCCCTGGAGCGAAGGGACCCCTGGGGTCTTTCCTGCTGCCCGGTGCTGGTCTGTTTTGGCCTCTGGTCTTATTGCAGGGGTTTGTTTCTCAGCGGAGGTCATTCGCGGGGGCGAGAGCTGAGCTATTCTCCCTTCCGGCTCACCCCCTACCTGGCCAAGGTGCGCCCCACGGACACCGCCGAGGGTCAGCCCTGCTGTCTGCTCATCGCCGAGCGCATCCACTCGGGCTACGAAGGTGAGCCGGCGGGGAGGGAGCCTGCCCGCCTAGGGGTGGTGCGCGCCACCACGCGCGCGACAAAATTTATTCCGCCTGGGGGGCGGGGAGCAGAATTAAAAAATTACACCGGCCACCCTGGATCCGGGCCCTTAACCCCAGCCTGCCTCTTCCTCCCCCAGCTCCCCGGATCCCGCCCGATAAACGAATCTTCACCACCCGCCACACCCCCAGCTGCCTTTTCCAGGACGTGGACGAAAGGTGAGGGTCCCTCCGTCCGTCTGGGCTGGCTCCAGAGCCTGGATTGGTCCCTGGCGGGCTGGTGCTGCCCCCTAACCTTTCTTTCCCCACTTCCGGGCCAGCTGTGTGGGAGCTGTTGAGGGGTGACCCTTGCTCACAGTACCTCTGTCCCCCCTTCCCCACCCAGGGCCGCTCCCCTGCTGGGCTACCTCCCCCAGGACCTGATCGGCACGCCCGTCCTCTTCTATCTCCACCCGGAGGACCGGCCCCTCATGATGGCCATCCACAAGAAAAGTGAGTGTTGTGCAGGCAGGATGAGGTGGGGTGGGACAAGGGGATATCAAGGGGGATAGAGGGCAATCAGCCCCGCAACTCCACAGCTACTCCCTGGTGTAAACCCAGAGTAACCTTGGTGTAAAACTAAACGGGGTGGCAATCGGCACTTCCATTCCATAGCTACTTCTTGTTGTAGACCTAGAGTAACCTTGGTGTAAACCTGAACTGGGAGGTGATCAGCCCTTCTATTCCACAGCTACTCCCTGGTGTAAACCCAGAGTAACCTCAGTGTAAACCTAAATGGGTTGGTGATCAGTCCTTCTATTCTATAGCAGTTCATTGGTGTAGACCTAGTGTAGCCTTGGCATAAACCTAAACTGGGAGGTGATCAGCTCTTTTATTCCACAGCTGCTCCTTGGTGTACACCAAGGTTACTCTGGGTTTAAACCTAAAGGGGATTGTCATTGGTTCTTCTACTCCATAGTTACTTGTTGGTGTAAACCCCCCAAGTAACCTTGGTGTAAACCTAAATGGGGTGATGATTGGCTTTCTATTTCATAGCTACTCGTTGGTGTAAACCCAGAGTAACTTTGGTGTAAATCTAAATGGGGGTGGTGATCAGTCTTTCTATTCCATAGCTATTCATCGATGTAAACCTAGCATAGCCTTGGCATGAACCTCAACTGAGAGGTGATCACCTCTCCTATTCCACAGCTGTTCCTTCGTGTAAACCTAAAGGGGCTGGCAAGCAGCTTCTCTACTCCACGATTTCTTCCTGGTATAAACTCAGAGTAACCTTGGTGTCAACCTTAGTGGAGTTGTGGTTAGCTCATGTATCCCACAGGTACTTGCTGGTGTAAACTTTCCGTAACCACCAAAAAGAGTGGTGATCAGCTGTTTTGTTCTACAGCTGGTGTGAGCCAGGAGTAACTCCAGTGTAAACTTAGAAGCTTGTACTCAGCTTCTCTATTCCACGCTTACTCTCTTATATAAATCTGTAGTAGCCTTGGTGTAAATTTAAAGGAGCTGGTCAGCAGTCTCTCTACTGCACAGCTGCTCCTTGGTGTAAACCTGCAATAACACCAGCGTAAATCCTTCAGGGGTTCACAATCAGTCTTTCCACTCCACAGCTACTCCCTGGTGTAAGACCATAGTAACCGTGGTGTGCACTTAAAGGGGCTGGTGAGCAGCTTGTCTACTCCACAGCCATTCCCTGGTGTAAACCTGGCATAACTCCTGTGTAAATCCTTCAGAGGCTCACAATCAGTCTCTCTACTCCACAGCTACTCCCTGGTGTAAGCCTCTAGTAACCTTGGTGTAAATCTAAAGGGGCAAGCCAGAATTTCTGGCTGCTTTTTCTGGCTCTGGCAGGGGATTGGTGTGAATGTCTTTCCCACATTGATGACCCCTGACTTTAAACACTCCCCCCCACCCAGTTCTCCAGTACGGCGGGCAGCCGTTTGACCACTCCCCACTCCGCTTCCGCACCCACAATGGCGACTACGTCACCATTGACACCAGCTGGTCCAGCTTTGTCAACCCCTGGAGCCGCAAGGTGTCTTTCGTCATGGGCCGCCACAAAGTCCGCATGTGAGTGCCGGGTCCTGGGTTCTCTCCCCGGCGCTGGGAGGGCAGCGGGGGCTGGTGGTTAGAGCAGGGGCTGGGAGCCAGGACTCCTGGGTTCTCTCCCCAGCGCTGGGAGGGCAGTGGGGGCTGGTGGTTAGAGCAGGGGGCCGGGAGCCAGGACTCCTGGGTTCTCTCCCCAGCGCTGGGAGGGCAGTGGGGGCTGGTGGTTAGAGCAGGGGCCGGGAGCCAGGACTCCTGGGTTCTCTCCCCGGCGCTGGGAGGGCAGTGGGGGCTGGTGGTTAGAGCAGGGGGCGGGAGCCAGGACTCCTGGGTTCTGTCTCTGGCGCTGGGAGGGCAGTGGGGGCTGGTGGTTAAAGCAGGGTTGGGAGCCAGGACTCCTGGGTTCTCTCCCCGGCGCTGGGAGGGCAGTGGGGGCTGGTGGGTAGAGCAGGGGTGGGAGCCAGGACTCCTGGGTTCTCTCCCCGGCGCTGGGAGGGCAGTGGGGGCTGGTGGGTAGAGCAGGGGTGGGAGCCAGGACTCCTGGGTTCTCTCCCCGGCGCTGGGAGGGCAGTGGGGGCTGGTGGGTAGAGCAGGGTTGGGAGCCAGGACTCCTGGGTTCTCTCCCCGGCGCTGGGAGGGCAGTGGGGGCTGGTGGGTAGAGCAGGAGGGACCAGCCCCTCACCCTCTCCTCCCCCCAGGGGCCCGCTCAATGAAGATGTGTTCATGGCCCCCAAGGCGCCGAAGATGCGGCAGCCGGACCCGGAAGTGCAGGAGCTCTCGGAGCAGATCTACCGGCTGCTCCTCCAGGTGGGGGCGTCACCCTCCCCCGGGGCATCTGCCTCCCCCCCCCCCCGCTCCCGCCACGACCTCTGTCTCCCTCTGGGCCCTAACGCCCCCCTTCTTCCTTCCCACTCCCAGCCCGTGCACAGCACTGGCCCCGTAGGTCTCTGCGCCGTGGGCAGCAACGCCTCGCACGAGCCCTTCCCCAGCGCCGCCTCCTCCAGCGACAGCAACGGCCTCCCCGCCGAGGAGACGCAGGCCCCACGCCCGGTACGTGTGGCAGTGGGGGCTGGTGGTCAGACCAGGGGGCCGGGAGCCAGGACTCCTGGGTTCTCTCCCCAGCGCTGGGAGGGCAGTGGGGGCTGGTGGTTAGAGCAGGGGCCTGGAGCCAGGACTCCTGGGTTCTCTCCCCAGCGCTGGGAGGGCAGTGGGGGCTGGTGGTTAGAGCAGGGGCCGGGAGCCAGGACTCCTGGGTTCTCTCCCTGGCGCTGGGAGGGCAGTGGGGGCTGGTGGTTAGAGCAGGGGCCGGGAGCCAGGACTCCTGGGTTCTCTCCCCGGTGCTGGGAGGGCAGTGGGGGCTGGTGGTTAGAGCAGGGGGTGGGAGCCAGGACTCCTGGGTTCTCTCCCTGGCGCTGGGAGGGCAGTGGGGGCTGGTGCTGAGAGCAGGGGGCCGGGAGCCAGGAGTCCTGGGTTCTCTCCCCGGTGCTGGGAGGGCAGTGGGGGCTGGTGGTTAGAGCAGGGGGGCTGGGAGCCCGGACTCCTGGGTTCTGTCCCCGGTACTGGCGGGCAGTGGGGGCTGGTGGTTAGAGCAGGGGGGCTGGGAGCCCGGACTCCTGGGTTCTGTCCCCGGTGCTGGGAGGGCAGTGGGGGCTGGCGGTTAGAGCAGGGGGCCGGGAGCCAGGACTCCTGGGTTCTCTCCCCGGCGCTGGGAGGGCAGTGGGGGCTGGTGGTTAGAGCAGGGGGCCGGGAGCCAGGACTCCTGGGTTCTCTCCCCGGCGCTGGAGGGCAGTGGGGGCTGGTGGTTAGAGCAGGGGGCCGGGAGCCAGGACTCCTGGGTTCTCTCCCCGGCGCTGGAGGGCAGTGGGGGCTGGTGGTTAGAGCAGGGGCCTGGAGCCAGGACTCCTGGGTTCTCTCCCCAGCGCTGGGAGGGCAGTGGGGGCTGGTGGTTAGAGCAGGGGCCGGGAGCCAGGACTCCTGGGTTCTCTCCCTGGCGCTGGGAGGGCAGTGGGGGCTGGTGGTTAGAGCAGGGGCCGGGAGCCAGGACTCCTGGGTTCTCTCCCCGGTGCTGGGAGGGCAGTGGGGGCTGGTGGTTAGAGCAGGGGGTGGGAGCCAGGACTCCTGGGTTCTCTCCCTGGCGCTGGGAGGGCAGTGGGGGCTGGCGGTTAGAGCAGGGGGCCGGGAGCCAGGACTCCTGGGTTCTCTCCCCGGTGCTGGGAGGGCAGTGGGGGCTGGTGGTTAGAGCAGGGGGCCGGGAGCCAGGACTCCTGGGTTCTCTCCCCGGCGCTGGGAGGGCAGTGGGGGCTGGTGGTTAGAGCAGGGGGCCGGGAGCCAGGACTCCTGGGTTCTCTCCCCGGCGCTGGGAGGGCAGTGGGGGCTAGTGGTCAGAGCACGAGGCGGGTGTCGGGGGGCTGCCCTGACTGTCCCCCCCACCCCGTTCCCAGATGACCTTCCAGCAGTTCTGCAAGGACGTGCAGCTGGTGAAGAGGCAAGGCCAGGAGGTTTTCATTGAGTCTCGCGCGAAGCCGCCGGCCCCCTGCCCAGGTGAGCGCCTGGGGTCCCCCCCCTGCTGCGTGCTGGGGCGGCCGTTGGGGTCCCCGGACTCCTGGGTCCCTTCTCCGGTCGCTGGGGGGAGGCGGGGTTGGCCGCAGCGGTGTCTGATCCGGCTGTGCCGTCCTCGCAGGCCTGGAGAAGCCCAAGGACGACAGGGGGCCGGGCGGCCCAGCCCCGGGCGAGGCAAAGCAGGGCCAGGGCCCAGCCCTCGCCTCGGAGGAGTCCCTGCGGAAGGAGCCGTCCGGTTACTCCTACCAGCAGATCAACTGTCTGGACGGCATCATCCGGTGAGGAGGGGCCAGGAACCCAGCTCAGCCGGCGCCGAGATGCGCCCAGCTCTGGGGCGGGGCAGGGTGAATGGTTACACAGGGAAGCTTCCCCTGGCAGAGTTTCACAGGCCCTTCTGAGGCGGGGCAGATTGCTGCACAGGGATCCTTGGCCGGATGCTGAGGAGCAGCTCCCTTGTGGGCGGGGCGGCCAGTTATATAACGATGTCTCACCCAGGGCTGAAATCGCGCCCACTTCTGGGGCGGGGCGGCTGGTTCTGCAGGAATCCTTGCCCCGGTGCTGAGATGCGCCCAGCTCTGGGGTGGGGCGGCCAGTTATATAAGCATCCCGTGTCCCCGCTAACCCCACCTCTTGGCCTTTCCCAGGTACCTCCAAAGCTGCAACATCCCCGGCTGCGTGAAGCGAAAATGTGGCTCCTCATGTACTGGTTCGTCCCACTCGGACGACGACAAGCAGAAAGCAGGCGAGCAGGCAGCTGGCTCGGCCAAAGGTATCGGCTTGGCCCCCTGCGGCTGCCGCTTCTTCTCGGGGAATTATTTCGTTGCTTCCAGCCAGGCTCAGTGCACCGCAGAGGCCCCTTGCTGGGCGCCGAGATGCGCCCACCTCTGGGGCGGGGCGGCCGGGGACATGGGGACCCCTCGCCCGGCACTGTGATGCGCCCACCTCTGGGGCGCGGCGGCTGGTGACACGGGGACTCCTCGGCTGGTGCCGAGATGCGCCCACTTCTGGGGCGGGGCAGCCGGCGACACCGGGACCTCTCGCCCGACGCCGAGATGCGCCCATCTCGCAGCCACACTCCTCTGCTGGGGCTTGGAGACAAGTCCGGCTTCACCAGACCAGGGACCTTTCCCAGGAGGTCACCCCGGCGCCTAACGTGGGCTCTTAGGGATTCAAATCCCAGCTGCCGACCCCTCTAAAACCATTACGTGCACGTGAGGAGCAAAACGAAATCTGGCCACTCGCCAGCTGCCAACAGACGCGTCACTCGGTGCAAGATTTGGTGCAAACCTTGCACAACGGTTATCGTAACAGTTCTCCTGTTCAGATCAAAATCCAGTCATGTCACCATGTTGTGCGAGTATCAGTGCAAGCCTAGGACAGCGGTTACAATAACAGTTCTCCTCTTCGTGCGAAAATCTAGTCACTGTCACTCCCTCGTGCGAGTATCGGTGCAAACCTAGGACGGCGGTTATAATAACAGTTCTCCTCTTAGTGCTAAAATCTAGTCACTGTCACTCCCTCGTGCGAGTATCGGTGCAAACCTAGGACGGCGGTTATAATAACAGTTCTCCTCTTAGTGCTAAAATCTAGTCACTGTCACTCCCTCGTGCGAGAATCGGTGCAAACCTAGGACGGCGGTTACAATAATAGTTCTCCTCTTCGTGCTAAAATCTAGTGGCTGTCACTCCCTCGTGCGAGAATCGGTGCAAACCTAGGACGGCAGTTACAATAATAGTTCTCCTCTTCGTGCTAAAATCTAGTCGCTGTCACTCCCTCGTGCGAGTATCGGTGCAAGCCTAGGACGGCGGTTACAAGAACAGTTCTCCTCTTCGTGCTAAAATCTAGTCACTGTCACTCCCTCGTGCGAGAATCGGTGCAAACCTAGGACGGCGGTTACAATAACAGTTCTCCTCTCCATGTTAAAATCTAGTCAGTCACTCCCTTGTGCGAGAATCGGTGCAAACCTAGGATGACGGTTAGAACAACAGTTCTTCCATTGGTTGGAAAATCTATTCACTGTCATTCCCTCGTGCAAGAAGGGGTGCAAACCTCGGACAGTGGTTTTTATAACAGTTCTGTTGGTTTTAAAATCCACTCACATCACTCCCTCGTGCGAGCATCAGTGCAAACCTAGGACAGCGGTTACAGTAACCGTTCTCTTGTTCATTTTAAAATCCAGTCACGTCACTCCCTCGTGCGAGCATCAGTGCAAACCTAGGACAGCGGTTATAACAACAGTTCTTCTGTTCATGTTAAAATGCAGTCACGTCACTCCCTCGTGCGAGAATCGGTGCAAACCTAGAGTAGCGGTTATAACAACACATTTCTTGTTCATTTTAAAATACAATCACGTC
This sequence comes from Carettochelys insculpta, assembly GCF_033958435.1. Classification (NCBI taxonomy): domain Eukaryota; kingdom Metazoa; phylum Chordata; order Testudines; family Carettochelyidae; genus Carettochelys; species Carettochelys insculpta. Next base: position 356,465 of record NW_027439077.1, read on the forward strand.
ATCCCCTTGTGGAAGAAGCGGTGTAAACCTATGACGGCGGCGGTAATAAAGGTTCTGTTCTTTTTAAAACCCAAACACATCACTCCCTCGTGCGAGAATCGGTGCGAACCCGGCACGGCAGTGAGAACAATGCTTCTGTTGCTTTTCAAATCCAGTCACGTCGCCCCCCTCGTGCGAGAATCGGTGCAAATCCACGCCGGCGCTCATGAAACCAGTTCCCCCGTCCGTTTTAAAATCCAGTCACGCCAGCCCCCGTGCAAAAGTCGCACGAGGATGCAGGCGTGCTTCCGGTAACGTCTGCCCGTTGTCTCTTTGCACAGATGCCGCGGCGGGAGCCCTGCCAAGCCAGTCCAAGCGGGAGGAGGCCAGGCGGGTGGCGGCCACTGTGGTTGGCCCGCTGGCCTTGCACGCCAAGGCAGAGAGTGTGGCATCGGTCACCACCCAGTGTAGCTTCAGCAGCACCATTGTGCACGTGGGAGATAAGAAGCCCCCGGAATCGGGTACTGCAGGGGGAAGCCCTGGCACGCGCCCTCCCGGTGGCAGCGCCAGCCCCGAACCTTCCTGCCAGGCCCACGCCGCTGGGGGGGGAATGGCTGGGTTTTGCCCCCCGCCTCCCCCCCACCGTCACCCCCTGGCCCTCCCCCCCGGCGGGCGCAGCTGGATTCGTTACCGAGGGATGTTTTTACGTGTCACCGGAGGGGTGGGGGTTTTCTTCTGCTTCCGCGTGCGGGGCTGGGGTACGGGAGCCAGGACTCCTGGGTTCTCTCCCCAGCGCTGGGAGGGCTGTGGGGCTGGTGGTTGGGGCCGGGAGCCAGGACTCCTGGGTTCTCTCCCCGGTGCTGGGAGGGCAGTGGGGGCTGGTGGTTAGAGCAGGGGGCGGGAGCCAGGACTCCTGAGTTCTCTCCCCGGCGCTGGGAGGGCAGTGGGGGCTGGTGGTTAGAGCAGGGAGCGGGAGCCAGGACTCCTGGGTTCTCTCCCTGGCGCTGGGAGGGCAGTGGGGGCTGGTGGTTAGAGCAGGGGGCCGGGAGCCAGGACTCCTGGGTTCTCTCCCCGGCGCTGGGAGGGCAGTGGGGGCTGGTGGTTAGAGCAGGGGGGCCGGGAGCCAGGACTCCTGGGTTCTCTGCCCGGCGCTGGGAGGGCAGTGGGGGCTGGTTAGAGCAGGGGGTGGGAGCCAGGACTCCTGGGTTCCCTCGCCGGCACTGGGAGGGCAGTGAGGGCTGGTGAGTAGAGCAGGGGGGCCGGGAGCCAGGACTCCTGGGTTCTCTCCCCGGCACTGGGAGGGCAGTGGGGGCTGGTGGTTAGAGCAGGGGCTGGGAGCCAGGACTCCTGGGTTCTCTGCCCGGCGCTGGGAGGGCAGTGAGGGCTGGTGGGTAGAGCAGGGGGGCTGGGAGCCAGGACTCCTGGGTTCTCTCCCCGGCACTGGGAGGGCAGTGGGGGCTGGTGGTTAGAGCAGGGGCTGGGAGCCAGGACTCCTGGGTCCCATCCTCGTCTGTCGCTCGTTGTTTCATCTCACCCGACACCCCCTGTCCACAGCTAACCTGCCTCACTCCCCTTGGTCTCTCCCCAGACATTGTGATGATGGAGGAGGGTCCCGGCCCCCCAGCCAGCACGCCCTCCGACCGGGAGCAGTACCGCCAGGTGGGGCTCACCAAGGAGGTCCTGTCGGCCCACACCCAGCAGGAGGAACAGGCCTTCCTGAGCCGCTTCAAGGACCTGAGCCGGCTGCACGTTTTCGACTCGCCAGCCGGCCGCAGCCGGGGCATCGAGCCAGGTGGGTGTCTGGGGAGGGGGCACAGCCGGGCCCACGAAAAGCCGGGCGTTAAAATTTCTAAAGGAATCCAATACACACACACCTTTTCCGGGCTAGGTGTGGAATAAATTTTATTCCCTGCGCCCCGTGCACCACCCCCTCGCAGCACACGCCACTGGCTGACTCCGTTCGTCACCCAAGGGGCCACGGGTGTCCTCCCCAGCCTGACGCAGCGCCCCACCCCGAGCGCATGAAATCCAGCCGCACCACCGGCGTTCGTCTCCGCCTTCCCGCCAGCGATACCGCTGCCCGGCCGCCGGAAGCAGAACCGGCCGGTCGCCGGCTTTCCGTAGACACCTCACATGACCCGCCTCGGGCCGACGCAGGACAGGGCACGCGGCGGGGCCCTTGAGACCAGTGTTCCCAGTAAGCTGAGCACTGGGGCGGGTGCACAGGGGAGAGCCGGGGGCCACCCCGCTCGTTAGCAGAGGGCCGGCAGCGTGGACTGGTGGAGGTGGTGCGCGTCCTTTGGTGCGCGCGATAAAACTTATTGCGCACACCCACAGGGGCCAAGTCACAATATCGCCTGCCGCGAGCCGGGAACGTCAGCCCGGCGCCGACCTGGTCCGCGCCCCACGCTTAACGACTGACTCTCTTGCCTCCCGGCAGGGCACCGTGGGCCCCGGCGGGGCGCCGGCTGGCGCGGCAAAACCAAACGCATCAAGCACCACCAAGCCCTCCGACAGCCCCGCCTCCACGCCGTCCCCCAGCCCTGCCGTGGCCTGGCCCCCCTCAGGCGCCCCCCAGCCTGGCCTAACTGCCCTCCCTTTCCCTGCTGTGGTCCCCACCTATCCGGTGCCCGTTTTACCCTCCGCCGAGCCTGCCCCCCACTTCCCTGCCCCAGTGCTGGCGGTGATGCTGCCGAATTATCTTCTCCCGCCGTCCTACTTCCCAGCCCCCTTTGGGAGCCCGGCCCCCCGCCCTCCGGCCTCCGCGAGGCCTCCCGCTCCAGCACCCCCAGCCAGCCTGAGCGGGCCGACTCCCCCCTCTTCGACTCGCGCTGCAGCTCCCCCCTCCAGCTCAACCTGCTGCAGATGGAGGACACCCCCAAGGCGGCAGAGCGGCCCGAGGGTCCTGGCGGCCAGCCCGGGCCTGGCGGCGGTGGGGCCGGCGGGACGGCCGGGGCAGGCGAGCTGGGGTCGCAGAAGGAGGCGTGCCTGGTACGGAGCTGCCTGCTGGGGAGGGCAGTGGGGGTTAGTGGTTAGAGCTGGGGGGCTGGGAGTCAGGACTCCTGGGTTCTATCGAGGGCAGTGGGGGCTGGTGGTTAGAGCAGGGGGCGGGAGCCCGGA